>NC_046678.1:1200000-1800000 GCF_003369915.1 Drosophila miranda
AAACTGAAATCTGTGTTCGAACTATCTTTGGTAAGATCACCATAAAGGAGTACTACAAGAGATGGAGTACTACAAAAGACGACCCGAAAATAGTTTACCGCTTAGCTCTGTGCGACTTTATTGAACGAGTCTGTGAAAAACACATTGTTTTTTATGAACATAATCAAACTAAGATTACTTTAGCCTTCACGTAAATAGGTTAAGATTAGGATCACTAAACTGCTCAAAAAGCTATTTTTAGAACTCTTTCTTCTAATTATAATATACAGCCGAATTCGATAAACTTCAGCTGTCTATATATACATATATACATATATATATATATACAAATATTATAAATATGAGAGCTAGTATATGCGTATGTTAAATTCATGAGCAACTCTACTCAACTATTAGTAAATACATATGTATGTACATATATATAAATGTACAAGGTCCATATACTATATAGATTTGTCACATATGTATGTACTTTTTTCAGAAATCAGCATGAGTGTTCAAAATATTACATCAAAATATGTATGAAAAAAATATATGTATGTATGTCAAGACATTATTATGAATGTATTTTCAAAAGTATTTACGCATGGATATGTACATATGTAAAAATATTTGTCGACGTGTTTCTACGCTAACGCAAAAGCGGGCAAAGCACAAAGCTGCTCTTTGTTAGTCTCTAACAACTTTCATACCAATCGCCACGGTACGTTCATTTCCAACATCAGTACAAACCCTACTAGCCAAAGCTTAAACTCTCGAAACCTCCGCATACCCGACATTACTATAAGTAGTGGTGTGAGAGGTCCGCTGGTCTCAATTTGTTTTTAACTTTCGCTGCAAACGGACAAATGTTTTGTTGATTTCCAGTGTTACTACTCTTAATCCAATTGTTGTTATGGTCGATTTGATTTGCGGCTGCTAATATCAAAACGCGATTTCAGTTTTAGAAACTTCTAGTTTGCCAGAATGAATGCCCATCTTACACTTATTTTGGCTCTTGCCATAACAACTATTATGGTCCCTTTTATTGCTGGGGCTGACCAAAAAGTGGCATCAGATGAGACAAATAGTGATGGTGAAATACGAATTTACAAACGCCTTATTCCGGCTGATGTGCTCAGAGGTGAGTCAGTCCATTAACCATAGTGAAAAAGGGGTTTAATCAACTTTAGAACGCGCTTCCAGAAAATGGAAGCATCAAATGAATGTAAATGTTAGTTTTTGCAATTATTACCTGATCAGTGTTGATTCATACCCTTGTCGAACAGCTTTTCGACGCACGAAATCAGAAAGCTTTAACTGCGTGTGTATGTATATGTATATATATACATACATATGTGTGTATTTATATTAAAAAGCCAGCTTGCATTTATCTGTGCTGCAAGGTCGTTTGTATGTGAGCCAAAATTTAATATTGCAACTATATTACGTATACCACTGTTGCAACAAACACTTGTTGTGTGTACATAATTAATCGATTCGGCAAAGGATGGTCATCAAGTGCAGTGAAATAATTTAACGTAAATGTAAAATGTATTTTTAGGTGGCGTTTTAGTATCACTTTATTTCAGTCAGGACATTTAAAAAATAAGAGATCATAACTTTCGTGATAACAAGAAAGCTCTCGGAAGAATCGACAAAAAAGTGTAACACGGAAAAATATAGAATATATCTTAATATAGATCTAATCTAATAAAATATTTATAAGCTGACTAATATGAAAGAATTTACCTACTAACTGCAAAAAACAGTTTGCTAACGAGGGCTGCTATTTGTGTTTCGGGAATTGGCAATACTAATGTCAATAAGTGAAATCTGACAACGCCATAATAAACTTTGTCATTTTTTAGCATATATGTACGTACAACGTATTTATGTAAAATTGGTTTTTATACCCGATACTCAAAATGAGTATTGGGGTATATTAGATTTGTGGTAAAAGTGGATGTGTGTAACGTCCAGAAGGAATCGTTTCCGACCCCATAAAGTATATATATTCTTGATCAGCATCAATAGCCGAGTCGATTGAGCCCTGTCTGTCTGTCCGTCTGTCCGTCCGTCCGTCCGTCCGTCCGTCCGTCCCCTTCAGCGCCTAGTGCTCAAAGACTATAAGAGCTAGAGCAACGATGTTTTGGATCCAGACTTCTGTGATATGTCACTGCTACAAAAATATTTCAAAACTTCGCCCCGCCCACTTCCGCCCCCACAAAGGACGAAAATCTGTGGCATCTACATTTTTAAAGATAGTATAAAACTAAAAACACAGAATCGTAGAAGATGACTATATCTTCTAGAGTGCAAAATCTGAACCAGATCGTATAATTATTATAGCCAGAATCAAGAAAACAATTTCATTCTTTCTCGCTCTGTCTCTCTCTAACACACAGGTTTCATGGTCGGTTTTGCCAATTGCAAAATATGAGTTCAAGGATCTCAGAACCTATAAGAGCCAGAGCAACCAAATTTGGTATCCACACTCCTGTGATATCGGACCTTGACCGTTTCGTGTCCAAATTTCGCCACACCCCCTTCCGCCCCCGCAAAGGACGAAAATCTGGGGCATCCACAAATCTCAGAGACTATTAAGGCTAGAGTAACCAAATTTGGTATCCGCACTTCTGTTAGATCTCACTATAAAACGTATATCTCAGAATTCCGCCCCACCCCCTTCCGCCCCCACAAAGAACGAAAATCTGTTGCATCCACAATATTGCACATTCGAGAAAACTAAAAACGCAGAATCATAGATAATGACCATATCTATCAGATTGCTGAATCTGGATCAGATCGGATCATTTTTGTAGCCAAAAGGAACAAATCAATTTGCAGTGGCTACGCAGCCCCCGACGTCACGCTCAGACTGATTTTCTGTCTCTCTAGCACGCACTCTTTGTCGTGTCGTTCAATATTAGCGGCGTCTGCCGGAGAGAGCCATACTGACTTAGTATCGGGTATAACTGTAGAGTTGCGGTGTCCGCAGCAACTCACAACGTTCCACCTCGTTTGTTTTGTTTATAATCAGTTAAAAAATCAATTTGTCAAAAAAATGGAAATTTCTCCAAAGGTTTGTCGTTGGGTTATTTTTCACACATTTCGACGTGGATTATCCAAAGAATAATGAATAATGTTGATGAAATTAGTTCTTTGTATGTCGAGAAAGCACCATCAAAAACGACAGTCGATAACAAGTTCCGTGAAGGTCGTCTAAAATCAGTTGTTGTGTCACGAAACATCGATGGTGTGCGTGAACTGATAGTGCAAGATCGACATGTGATATATCGTGAGATAGAGGCATCCTTGAATTTTAGTTCCACTTCAATACACTCCATTTTGCATGCACACTTAGTTGTACATTCATATATGATATTAGGTTTAACACTTTTTATGCCAAGCTTAATTAACGTCCACTAACTAACTGATCGGTCGAATGTCTTCTAATTATGTAATTATATCAGATCACAAGTTTTTACCACAGTTTTCTGCAACGTGCCTAAGGAAGTCACTTAAGTACAAATTCAAGGGAGGACATCGATAAATGTATTATGGGATGAGCATTGCTTGGCAGTATAAAAATAACAAATGAAAAATCAAGTATACATTTGGATTAATTACTTTCAGACTTTCCGGGAATGTGCTTTGCTTCTACACGTTGCGCTACGGTTGAACCTGGGAAATCATGGGACTTGACTCCATTCTGCGGTCGTTCAACTTGTGTACAAAATGAAGACAATAAGGCAAAGTAATATTTTGACTCATTTATTTTATACAGCTGCATTTATATACATATATATATTACGTATTCACAGACTTCTTGAACTTGTTGAGGATTGCGGGCCGCTGCCACTGGCAAATGACAAGTGTAAATTGGACACATCAAAGACCAACAAAACCGCGTCTTTTCCTTATTGCTGTCCTATCTTTACATGTGAGCCGGGCATTACGCTGGAATACCCTGATATTGAAAAGGAGGATGGCAAAAAGAGTGATATATGAATTTGGGCTTCCACTATTAACTGAGATATACCTGATATTCCGACTATTTAAATATATGTGTGTTTGTTTGGGTCAGATAAATCGAAACAATTTAAAGAGAAAGCGATTGTCAAATCGATTTTATAAGGAAAGTTCTATTAGAAATAAAGTTAAAGGGCAAATAATAGTTGTCCTACTGCAAGTGTTTAAAATTAATTGTGTGACGAGTATGAATTTGAACAGGGTTTAAGTTAAATTAACTATGAACTCCACATAAATCCATCAAATAAAAACTAAACAGAAAATTGCCCAAATTTCGGTTATTCAAGGTCACAAGTAGTAGACGATAACTTTCATTATAGCAGGAGAATGAAAGACCAATAGCTACAGTTTTGACAATGCCAGATCATGCAAAAATATTAACTTTATTAAAATGTAGAGAAGCTAATGTGACATTTTAGCAACCGGCCTCCTACGCACTTTCCGGACAAAGTTAGCAAGACATCTTCCTCAGGTGCACCTAGCGTACCATCTTTCACTTAAATTGGTTATATTCCAATGATTACTCATATTCAGAGATCATCTCATTAGCTGAGGCAACGAGCAATGACAAATAAGCAATCGGGAAACCAGCAGCTGAGGACGATCAATCCAGGAAATTTAAATGTATTGGATGGCCTACATGCCTAGCGCATATCCTTGAATCTTCATAAGCCCTCGCTAGAACATTATCAACGGTAATCAGTATCTTAGCACAAGTATGTGGACTAGCTGCAGTGAGGAATCCCTAAATATTTTACTCTATACCCATTTCCCCAGTCTTTTGACAAATCAAGCGAAATAATAAATAGCTCAGAAGCTTCGCGCTTGCGCAGAGTTGTCTTGAAGACAACACCCCCTGGGTTACCTAAAGAATGCCGACCAGTATTGGACAATCTCCAGCAATGAGTCGCTACATCTTCACAGCCAAACTACTTCGCGGTTCCTTCTGTTGCCTAAGAAGTCAGGAGAACATTTTAAACCATACAATCACTGCGCAACTGATTCACGCTGGACAAAAAACCATTAATTGGCTTAAAAGAATTTACGAGGGAGTCCTCTCCCACGGTTACATCCCTGACACCTGGCTTGAGACCAAAGTCGTCTTCATTCCCAAGGAAGCCCTCGCACACTGCCCCCAGAAGGCGCCTTTAACAACATCCTCCCGATCGCTATTACGCGTGCACTGACGGACGTGGGGTTTGATTCCTGGACGGTGAGCCTAATCAATCAGATGCTACAATGCAGGACGGTTGAGGCATCACTGGGGACGTCAACGTACACAAGAATTGTGAGCAGAGGTGCACCGTGGGGCGCAGTCCTCTCGACCATCCTATGGAACGTGTCAGTGAACGAGCTGCTGCGGGAGATCAACGGGGGTGGCTGCCGTTTGGTGGCGTATGCGGACGATGTTGCCTTTGCATTCTCCGGTAAATTTCCGCAGACGTTGTTAATCCGTCTAAAACGGAACTTGACCTTTTCACTAGGAAGTACAAAGTTCTGGCACTGACAAAAGTCTCAAAAAAACTCCGTAGAGTTCAACGCATGGCAGAGCTACGCACTACTCCAGGGAAGCCCTGGATACCGTGCTTGACCGTAGATCTCATGCGAAAGAATGTTACAATACTTACCGCCTTCAGAATGAGTGAAGCCAAGCTATGGAAAGTATCCGCGGTTAGCACTCAAGAATCCTGACGAGAGTCCAGCAAATAACAAAGAGAGGACAGATTACCTTTCAAGGTATCAATCTAACTAAGGGAGGACTCGGAGATGGGCGAGCCACGACCTTCAAATGAGGCTCAAAGATAGACGACCGCGTGGGAGGTGGAGTCTACTGTAACGAGTTGAACATTAGTTATTGCTTTAGGCTTCCGGGTCAGTGTAGTGTGTTCCAAACGCAGGTTGAAGCCATCAAAGATGTCATTTCCATTGTCTCCAAACTACCCCTATACACGCACTTACAGACAAGTTATGTCGACAGAGCCACTCCTGTCTTCTCTTTTGTGGAACATAGGTTAAGTTGACCCCAGCTTCATCACATTTTCTGTAACTGTCACGGTTGGTGATGCCTAGCTTTGTTGCATGTGCAGCAGCCAGACAGTGATCTGTCTGAGTATTCCCACTAATAATCTGCAGTCCTTTCGTGGTAGGTGCAGCAAGTAGTGGCTGCGTTTTCCAGTGCGTTCTTTGTACATAGTTTTCGTGATTCTGCAGGTACAACTCCACCTGCTTTCGATCTCTAATCTGGACTGCCTCTCTATGTCGCTTTCTAAGGGAGACAGGCACGTTCTCGGTACTCTTATTCACCAGCCCTACGGCTTCCTTAGCCAGAACGTCTGCCGTCTCGTTTCCTTCGATACCTCGGTGGCTGGGAACTCAATAGATCTGCACCGACTTTGTCGTGCTTAGGGTGTCTAGTGCCTCCTTGCTCGCCAAGTCACTTCTGGAACTGACTGTCGATATTTGACCGCATAGTGTGCTCGTACTGCAAGCAGAGCGACCTCGGCTGCTTTGCTGATGGTACAAACTTGCGCCTGGGAAATACTGCATTCCTCCGGTAGCATATATCAGGGTCTGTACAGTATATGATCGCTTCTACTTGTCCGCTAGTGTTGGGTAAACATTGCTCATTTTGGTGAACATGTTCACTTGTTCACTTCGATTGCTCAGTTGCACACTTGCTCACATAGATTGCTCAGTTGTTGACTTGCTTACTCAGATGCTCACTTTTTCTCTGTTCATGCACAGATTCCTAAGCACCATCGATTTTTATACCAATAAAATACGTTACATTTAAATTTTTTCAAACATTTATAAATACAAAAGATTTGTAATACTTGCACTTGGTTTCTTGGCGTCCAACTTCATCAATAATACTCTCTCTCTCTCCCAATGGCATCCCACAAGGTTCCCCTCCTTCCGT
This sequence comes from Drosophila miranda, assembly GCF_003369915.1. NCBI lineage: Eukaryota > Metazoa > Arthropoda > Insecta > Diptera > Drosophilidae > Drosophila > Drosophila miranda. Next base: position 1,206,935 of record NC_046678.1, read on the forward strand.
CGTATTGTTTATAATTGCTTTCGACAAACTTATTAAAATAATTCTTAGGCATAAAAACATTAGTTTAACAATTTATGCAGACGACCCAATCATCTACACTAACATATAAAAAACAAAAGCTGTACATAATTGTTTTAAAAAATACTTAAAGATATTCAGGAGTGGGGAAACTTGTCGGTTGCCACACTCCCCACAAACAAATTTAAAATACTGTTCGGGCCAACCGCCGAAGAATTAATTAGGAAGTAAATTTAATCATTGCTATTTTTATTGTCATTGTACAAACAGAGTGAGCCGCCTAGGTTTTGCAAACGTTGACTTTCTGCAGAGCTGCTGCGCTCTCCCGCTAAATCACTTTGATCTGCCGCCGTCGTTTATTTAGTTCTATGCTAACCCCCCTCCTATAACCCCTGCATATCGACCTCTCATAAAATTATCTGGCCATAAGTAGCAAGCAATCGGCTTCCGCTAAGCCATCAAAAGTAAATACATATAATAAAGTTTAAACCAAATTCTCTTTTTTATTTTGGAATCGAAATAGGTGCCAAAAAGCTTGGCATCTCAAACATTGGTGACCCCCCGACGTGATATAAAAACATTGCTTAATCGCGTTCCGTTTAAAACACTTATAAATTGTACAATATTTTGGTTGTGACGCCCAGCGCCAGGAAGACCAAGCGCCGGCGCCACAAACACCACAACAATATCACTAGAAACACCAAGACAAGCCATGAAGACTATAAAATAAGTATTAGTAGGATAAGTAGAACATAAGCGACAAATACATGAAGACCTGCCACATAAGAAATAAATATAAATAAACAAACAATAAAAGATACATAAAACCAACCACAGCTGATCACCACCAATGGCCCGTAGCACAGCCACCCACGGTCACACCCACAGCTGACCGCCCCAAGTGTGACCATAACCCAAGCTCTAACAGGCACACTATCAGCCGATCCGTACAAACGCGTTAAGGACCCCTCAGCACAACGCGCTAGGGACAGACCGTACGATCAGCTGCTTTTCGGAAATAAAAGGGGCTCCGCCAGAGCGATCAGCATCAGTTCGGCTCCGGCCAGTGGAGAGGTAAGCATCAGTAGCAGCCACCAGCAGCCCCAGCGATCCTCCCATCCTCCTCGGAGCGCATTAAACCTCCGCCACCTTTTCCCTCCTCGGAGCGCATTATCCCTCCGCAACCTGATTTCTCCTCGGAGCGCATTCACCCTCCGCAACATTATTTCTCCCCGGAGCGCATTAACCCTCCGCAACATTATTTCTCCTAGGAGCGCATTCACCCTCCGCAACATTATTTCTCCTCGGAGCGCATTAACCCTCCGCAACATTATTTCTCCTCGGAGCGCATTAACCCTCCGCAACACTATTTCTCCCCGGAGCGCATTAACCCTCCGCAACATTATTTCTCCCCGGAGCGCATTAACCCTCCGCAACATTATTTCTCCTCGGAGCGCATTAACCCTCCGCAACATTATTTCTCCTCGGAGCGCATTCACCCTCCGCAACATTTTTTCTCCTCGGAGCTCATTAACCCTCCGCAACATTATTTCTCCTCGGAGCGCATTAGCCCTCCGCAACATTATTTCTCCTCGGAGCACATTAACCCTCCGCAACATTATTTCTCCCCGGAGCGCATTCACCCTCTGCAACATTATTTCTCCTCGGAGCGCATTCACCCTCCGCAACATTATTTCTCCTCGGAGCTCATTAACCCTCCGCAACATTATTTCTCCTCGGAGCGCATTCACCCTCCGCAACATTATTTCTCCTCGGAGCACATTAACCCTCCGCAACATTATTTCTCCCCGGAGCGCATTAACCCTCTGCAACATTATTTCTCCTCGGAGCGCATTAACCCTCCGCAACATTATTTCTCCTCGGAGCACATTAACCCTCCGCAACATTATTTCTCCCCGGAGCGCATTAACCCTCTGCAACATTATTTCTCCTCGGAGCGCATTCACCCTCCGCAACATTATTTCTCCTCGGAGCTCATTAACCCTCCGCAACATTATTTCTCCTCGGAGCGCATTCACCCTCCGCAACATTATTTCTCCTCGGAGCGCATTAACCCTCCGCAACATTATTTGTCCTCGGAGCGCATTAACCCTCCGCGACCTCAATCGACACCGACCAGAAGACTACCAGGACCCGCACGCAACCATCCGCCACGTGCGGCCAACCCGAAGGACGACCCCGAAGGAAGAGCCAGCAGAAAAACACCCGCGCAACTACCAAACTTTGTACCTTTAAGAACAATAAAAATAACTCTATCTCTTTTATTATCGCTCAAAGCCCGCCTTATTCTTGAACCACGAGACTCTCTTTCAGCTACCACACCCAGAGATCAAACAAATTTCTGTGGAACCCGGCGCGACGAGCATACCCCGGCCGAAGCGGCGTCACAGTGGCGCCCGAGCAGGTTGTGGTAGCATAAGAAGCATAATCTCAAAGGTCAAGATGGCAAAACAATGGATAAACCAAGCAACGAAACTGGAGTTACAAAACTATTGCGAGGAATTCGGATTGGAGAAACTGGATGGACTAGAAACCCAAAAGAAACAACTACTACAATTTTCGGAGAGAACAGACCTCCCAATACATATTCGAGAGAGGCTAGAACAACTAGCAAATACCCAAACACGAGGGAGAAGCCCGAGAACCAAGAGCCCAAGGCAACAATCACCATAAGAAGTACCACAAAAACCAACAATGGAAGAGAGCCAAGGGGAGACCAGGACAGGCAGGAAGAAATCGCTATTTCCAAAACAGATAAAGAAAGGATCACCAGAAGCAGTAGCGATAATAGAAAAAATACGCAAGTGGGACCTTATCTTTACAGGAAAAGGAGGGCTGCTAGAATTCCTGAGCAGGATGGAGGAATTAGCAGAAACCTACGGGGTAGAACCGGACCACCTCGTATTCGCAATGCCGATAATCCTGGAAGAAAGCGCGCTAGACTGGTGGCACACAAAGCCAGCGCCAGTCACATCATGGGTGGAGGCAAAGGTCGGACTAAAAGAGAACTTCATATCCCCCAGATACCAAGAGGAGCTTTCAAAACAAGTGGCAGAGCGAAAACAAGCGGAAACAGAACCAGTTCGAGACTATATCCAAGAAATAAGGAAGTTAATGAGGTTCGGAACCTACACAGAGCAGGAAAAACTGGAAATAATATACCAGAACTGCCGGCTGCCGCTGAAACTATACGTGAAGAGGAGAGAATTCCAAACGCTGTCGGAATTCATGATCATCACAGAGGAATTCGAAAAAATTGAGACAGATGCAGGACTCTCCAAGGTTACAGGTCGCCAATGGAATTACCCACAAAACGACCAACCAGCTGGGCAAAGGACGCAATACCGACAAAGGAAATGTCAAAGATGTGGAAACTATGGGCACGAGGCCCGAACATGCAACAGGGAACCCGTACTGTACTGCTGGACCTGCAACAAACAAGGAGTACGCACAATAGACTGCTGCAGAAAACAACCGGAAAACGCACAGGGCGCAGGACCAGCCCGCGAATCTCCTGTGGCCCAAAACCAGCTGAGCGGGACAACACACAACTAATATTTAACAAGAACCAACTTTTAGGACGGGCCAGGATTGGATCACAACTGATGGATGTAATCATCGATACAGGGGCAACAAGATGCATGATAAACGAAAGGGCGGCCGAAAAACTAAAAGAAGAAGGCATCGAAGGAGTGGAAAACAGATTAATCCGTCTCGCGGATGGGAGCACTCGGAGAACAACACGGAGAATCCAACTAACAGTAGAACTAGGGGGAAAAGAGACCACCCAATCATTCCTAATCATGACAGGGGTACCAGACACCCCCATACTAGGGATGGAATTTTTAAAGGATGCAGGCACATCAATAACGTGCGGAGAAGCCACAGTAAACTTCAACGGGGAACCAAACCCAAAGAGAAAGGAGGAAAGCGCAAGAAATTCAGTAACAGAGCCGACGGACGAAGAAATCGAAAAATGGATTAAAACGGAGGTACAAAAATCCAACACTCTTGAAGGGGTGAGCAATGTTACGAAACATCGGATATTTCTGAAGGATGACAGACCAGTCAAACAGAGGTATTACCCAAGAAACCCAGCGCAGATGGAAATCATCAACAAAGAGATCAGCGAACTCATAAAGCAAGATCTAATAGAATACAGCTCACCGATTGTCCTCATAAAAAAGAAAACCGGAGATTGGAGGGTCTGCGTGGACTGCCGACTGTTAAACGAAAAAACAGAGAAGGATGCATAACCATTACCACGGATGGACTTTATTCTAAATCAGCTTAAAGAGGCTAAATACATTAGCACGCTCGACTTAAAGTCAGGGTATTGGCAAATCCCAATGGAAAAACAGAGCCGACACTACACAGCCTTTACAGCTCCCGGGCGAGGATTGTACCAATGGAAGGTCATGCCATTCGGACTCACAACAGCACCTGCTACGTTCCAAAGAGCCCTAGACTCGGTAATCGGACCGGACATGGAACCATTCGCTTTCGCATACCTAGACGACATAATCGTAATTGGGCGGACGAAAGTTGAACACATGCAGAAACTACAAACGGTATTCGAACGACTACGGACAGCAAACCTACGCATTAACGCAGCAAAATGCAGCTTTTTCCAAAAGAAACTTAAATACCTAGGACACATGGTGAGCGAGGAAGGAATACACACAGACCCAGATAAAGTGGCGGCCATTAAAGAACTCACCGCACCAACTACACTGAAACAGCTGCATAGTTTTTTGGGCCTGGCATCTTGGTACCGCAGATTCGTACCAGCGTACACCGAACGAGCAAAAGCTCTACAAGACCTATTAAAAAAGGGGCAAAAATTTGAGTGGGGCGAAGCACAAGAGAACAGCTTCCAAGATCTAAAGCTGTGTCTAACGGAAGCACCAATATTGGCATGCCCAGACTTCAGAAAAACATTCATACTCCAAACAGATGCAAGCGACTGCGGCCTAGGAGCGGTGTTGACCCAGGAAAATGCGGACGGAGAACATGTAATTTCCTACGCAAGCCGCAAGCTCAAAAGCGAGGAAACCAAATACTCCGCAACGGAAAAAGAATGCCTAGCCATCTACTGGGGTATACACAAGATGAGGATGTACCTAGAAGGCTACCAATTTATCGTAATTACAGATCACCTAGCCCTCAAATGGTTAAATTCCATCGAAAGCCCATCCGGACGAGTAGCAAGATGGGCATTGGGACTGCAACCATTCTCATTCGAAATACGATATCGGAAAGGCAAGTTGAACGCAGTGGCGGACGGACTCTCCCGCTTACCACGCGAAGAAACCCGAATAGCAGAAATCGTAGAATGCGCTTGGTATCAAAACAAATGGAACCAAGTAGAGATGACACCAAAAGAAGCTACGGATTATACCATAAAATACGGAAGATTATACCGACACATACCAAGCCAAACCGACGAAGACGATCAACCCTGGAAACTGTGCGTTCCAAAACAAGAGAGACAGAGGGTACTAACCGAAAATCACACAAACCCAACAGCCGGACATCTCGGGATCAGACGCACGAAAATCAGAATAAGGCAGCGATACTTTTGGCCAGGGCTAAGCAGAGACGTAACACGATTCGTACGAACATGCGAAAGCTGCCAAAAATTTAAGGTATCGCAACAAGCAGCGGCAGGCAAAATGCTGACCAAAATCGCAAACGCACCATGGGAAACAATATGCGTCGATTTCGTGGGACCACTCCCAAGATCGCCGCACGGCAACACCGCACTAATCGTGTTTATCGATAAATTTTCGAAATGGGTGGAGGTCACACCGGCAAGAAGCGCAACAGCTGACGCATTCCTAAAGGCGTTCAGAGAAAAAATACTGGCGAGGGGAGGTGCACCAAAGCGATTGATCTCAGACAACGGCGTACAATTTACAAGCAGAAAGACGAAACAGGTAATGAAAACGTGGGGAATCACCCAACAATTCACGGCGCCATACACACCACAAGAAAACCCAACCGAACGAGCGAACCGAACACTAAAGACGATGATCGCACAATTCGCGGGAGGGAAACACAACAAATGGGACGAACAACTACCAGAACTAACCCTAGCGATAAATAGCAGCAAGTCAGAGGCAACAGGGTTTAGTCCAGCATACCTGATATTCGGGAGAGAACTTAGATTGCCGGGCAACCTATTCGACGAGGTAACACTAGGGTCAGGGTTCAACAATCAAACAAACCAAGAAAGCACCGACAAACGAAAACAAACAGAAACAATAGCCAGACAAAACATGGAAGAAGCAGCAGCAAAACAAGCAAGACATTACAATTTGCGAAAGCGAGCATGGAAGCCAAAAAGAGGGGACCTAGTATGGGACCTAGTGGGTGCCACTACCGAAAAAAATCGACAAGACAACAGCGAAACTAGAACCGAAATACACCGGTCCGTGTAAGGTACTCGAACTAACCTCTCCAGTGATTAAAACAGTACAAGATACGACAACGAACAAAAAACTACGGGCACACGTCTCACAACTAAAACCAGCAAAAATAGAGGAAGCAAACACAATAACGATGCCCTCTCTCTACCTTTTCAGAAAGATGGAAAAGAATGAAGATAAATTCAACATTTCGGCCCAGAAATTCAAAGAAAGGATGTCAGCACCCAGGAAAACAGCAACAAACAAAACGATGGAAACCACGGCAGGACAGCGCGAGACTCAAGGAGAACAAGTAGCAACGCACAATGAAGTAATCCTAACAAAAATGAGGATCAGCTGGGCAAACCAGGCCAACCTACAGGAACAAACGGCACGAAGAGTCAGCGAACAACAAGGCACGAAACTTTCCTGGGCAAAACAAGTGGAAGACGAAGAGTCCGACCGGGACGTGCTAGACCTAAACCCGGAGCGGCCAACGCCGTAACCGGAAACCCGGAAACCCATCCAGAGAGGCACCATCCCGGGCGAATGAAATGTCCCGAAAAACTTCGAACTAGCGACCACGGCGATCGAACTAGTCAAAGCAAAACTCCACGACCGCCCAAAACACATTCAACGACGGTTCAAACTATGGAACGAGAAACAGGAGGCGTGTTGGGTCAAGATCGGCCGAGCTGGAGATGTCCGCATCAGCGCCTGGTTCCAAACAAAGTCAACCGGCAACGCTCCACTGGGAAAGGAGGGGGGAGTGTGACGCCCAGCGCCTGGAAGACCAAGCGCCGGCGCCACAAACACCACAACAATATCACTAGAAACACCAAGACAAGCCATGAAGACTATAAAATAAGTATTAGTAGGATAAGTAGAACATAAGCGACAAATACATGAAGACCTGCCACATAAGAAATAAATATAAATAAACAAACAATAAAAGATACATAAAACCAACCACAGCTGATCTCCACCAATGGCCCGTAGCACAGCCACCCACGGTCACACCCACAGCTGACCGCCCCAAGTGTGACCATAACCCAAGCTCTAACAGGCACACTATCAGCCGATCCGTACAAACGCGTTAGGGACCCCTCAGCACAACGCGCTAGGGACAGACCGTACGATCAGCTGCTTTTCGGAAATAAAAGGGGCTCCGCCAGAGCGATCAGCATCAGTTCGGCTCCGGCCAGTGGAGAGGTAAGCATCAGTAGCAGCCACCAGCAGCCCCAGCGATCCTCCCATCCTCCTCGGAGCGCATTAAACCTCCGCCACCTTTTCCCTCCTCGGAGCGCATTATCCCTCCGCAACCTGATTTCTCCTCGGAGCGCATTCACCCTCCGCAACATTATTTCTCCCCGGAGCGCATTAACCCTCCGCAACATTATTTCTCCTAGGAGCGCATTCACCCTCCGCAACATTATTTCTCCTCGGAGCGCATTAACCCTCCGCAACATTATTTCTCCTCGGAGCGCATTAACCCTCCGCAACACTATTTCTCCCCGGAGCGCATTAACCCTCCGCAACATTATTTCTCCCCGGAGCGCATTAACCCTCCGCAACATTATTTCTCCTCGGAGCGCATTAACCCTCCGCAACATTATTTCTCCTCGGAGCGCATTCACCCTCCGCAACATTTTTTCTCCTCGGAGCTCATTAACCCTCCGCAACATTATTTCTCCTCGGAGCGCATTAGCCCTCCGCAACATTATTTCTCCTCGGAGCACATTAACCCTCCGCAACATTATTTCTCCCCGGAGCGCATTAACCCTCTGCAACATTATTTCTCCTCGGAGCGCATTCACCCTCCGCAACATTATTTCTCCTCGGAGCTCATTAACCCTCCGCAACATTATTTCTCCTCGGAGCGCATTCACCCTCCGCAACATTATTTCTCCTCGGAGCGCATTCACCCTCCGCAACATTATTTCTCCCCGGAGCGCATTAACCCTCTGCAACATTATTTCTCCTCGGAGCGCATTCACCCTCCGCAACATTATTTCTCCTCGGAGCTCATTAACCCTCCGCAACATTATTTCTCCTCGGAGCGCATTCACCCTCCGCAACATTTTTTCTCCTCGGAGCTCATTAACCCTCCGCAACATTATTTCTCCTCGGAGCGCATTAACCCTCCGCAACATTATTTCTCCTCGGAGCACATTAACCCTCCGCAACATTATTTCTCCCCGGAGCCCATTAACCCTCTGCAACATTATTTCTCCTCGGAGCGCATTCACCCTCCGCAACATTATTTCTCCTCGGAGCTCATTAACCCTCCGCAACATTATTTCTCCTCGGAGCGCATTCACCCTCCGCAACATTATTTCTCCTCGGAGCGCATTAACCCTCCGCAACATTATTTGTCCTCGGAGCGCATTAACCCTCCGCGACCTCAATCGACACCGACCAGAAGACTACCAGGACCCGCACGCAACCATCCGCCACGTGCGGCCAACCCGAAGGACGACCCCGAAGGAAGAGCCAGCAGAAAAACACCCGCGCAACTACCAAACTTTGTACCTTTAAGAACAATAAAAATAACTCTATCTCTTTTATTATCGCTCAAAGCCCGCCTTATTCTTGAACCACGAGACTCTCTTTCAGCTACCACACCCAGAGATCAAACAAATTTCTGTGGAACCCGGCGCGACGAGCATACCCCGGCCGAAGCGGCGTCACAGTGGCGCCCGAGCAGGTTGTGGTAGCATAAGAAGCATAATCTCAAAGGTCAAGATGGCAAAACAATGGATAAACCAAGCAACGAAACTGGAGTTACAAAACTATTGCGAGGAATTCGGATTGGAGAAACTGGATGGACTAGAAACCCAAAAGAAACAACTACTACAATTTTCGGAGAGAACAGACCTCCCAATACATATTCGAGAGAGGCTAGAACAACTAGCAAATACCCAAACACGAGGGAGAAGCCCGAGAACCAAGAGCCCAAGGCAACAATCACCATAAGAAGTACCACAAAAACCAACAATGGAAGAGAGCCAAGGGGAGACCAGGACAGGCAGGAAGAAATCGCTATTTCCAAAACAGATAAAGAAAGGATCACCAGAAGCAGTAGCGATAATAGAAAAAATACGCAAGTGGGACCTGATCTTTACAGGAAAAGGAGGGCTGCTAGAATTCCTGAGCAGGATGAAGGAATTAGCAGAAACCTACGGGGTAGAACCGGACCACCTCGTATTCGCAATGCCGATAATCCTGGAAGAAAGCGCGCTAGACTGGTGGCACACAAAGCCAGCGCCAGTCACATCATGGGTGGAGGCAAAGGTCGGACTAAAAGAGAACTTCATATCCCCCAGATACCAAGAGGAGCTTTCAAAACAAGTGGCAGAGCGAAAACAAGCGGAAACAGAACCAGTTCGAGACTATATCCAAGAAATAAGGAAGTTAATGAGGTTCGGAACCTACACAGAGCAGGAAAAACTGAAAATAATATACCAGAACTGCCGGCTGCCGCTGAAACTATACGTGAAGAGGAGAGAATTCCAAACGCTGTCGGAATTCATGATCATCACAGAGGAATTCGAAAAAATTGAGACAGATGCAGGACTCTCCAAGGTTACAGGTCGCCAATGGAATTACCCACAAAACGACCAACCAGCTGGGCAAAGGACGCAATACCGACAAAGGAAATGTCAAAGATGTGGAAACTATGGGCACGAGGCCCGAACATGCAACAGGGAACCCGTACTGTACTGCTGGACCTGCAACAAACAAGGAGTACGCACAATAGACTGCTGCAGAAAACAACCGGAAAACGCACAGGGCGCAGGACCAGCCCGCGAATCTCCTGTGGCCCAAAACCAGCTGAGCGGGACAACACACAACTAATATTTAACAAGAACCAACTTTTAGGACGGGCCAGGATTGGATCACAACTGATGGATGTAATCATCGATACAGGGGCAACAAGATGCATGATAAACGAAAGGGCGGCCGAAAAACTAAAAGAAGAAGGCATCGAAGGAGTGGAAAACAGATTAATCCGTCTCGCGGATGGGAGCACTCGGAGAACAACACGGAGAATCCAACTAACAGTAGAACTAGGGGGAAAAGAGACCACCCAATCATTCCTAATCATGACAGGGGTACCAGACACGCCCATACTAGGGATGGAATTTTTAAAGGATGCAGGCACATCAATAACGTGCGGAGAAGCCACAGTAAACTTCAACGGGGAACCAAACCCAAAGAGAAAGGAGGAAAGCGCAAGAAATTCAGTAACAGAGCCGACGGACGAAGAAATCGAAAAATGGATTAAAACGGAGGTACAAAAATCCAACACTCTTGAAGGGGTGAGCAATGTTACGAAACATCGGATATTTCTGAAGGATGACAGACCAGTAAAACAGAGGTATTACCCAAGAAACCCAGCGCAGATGGAAATCATCAACAAAGAGATCAGCGAACTCATAAAGCAAGATCTAATAGAACCATCACACAGCCCATACAGCTCACCGATTGTCCTCATAAAAAAGAAAACCGGAGATTGGAGGGTCTGCGTGGACTGCCGACTGTTAAACGAAAAAACAGAGAAGGATGCATAACCATTACCACGGATGGACTTTATTCTAAATCAGCTTAAAGAGGCTAAATACGTTAGCACGCTCGACTTAAAGTCAGGGTATTGGCAAATCCCAATGGAAAAACAGAGCCGACACTACACAGCCTTTACAGCTCCCGGGCGAGGATTGTACCAATGGAAGGTCATGCCATTCGGACTCACAACAGCACCTGCTACGTTCCAAAGAGCCCTAGACTCGGTAATCGGACCGGACATGGAACCATTCGCTTTCGCATACCTAGACGACATAATCGTAATTGGGCGGACGAAAGTTGAACACATGCAGAAACTACAAACGGTATTCGAACGACTACGGACAGCAAACCTACGCATTAACGCAGCAAAATGCAGCTTTTTCCAAAAGAAACTTAAATACCTAGGACACATGGTGAGCGAGGAAGGAATACACACAGACCCAGATAAAGTGGCGGCCATTAAAGAACTCACCGCACCAACTACACTGGGCCTGGCATCTTGGTACCGCAGATTCGTACCAGCGTACACCGAACGAGCAAAAGCTCTACAAGACCTATTAAAAAAGGGGCAAAAATTTGAGTGGGGCGAAGCACAAGAGAACAGCTTCCAAGATCTAAAGCTGTGTCTAACGGAAGCACCAATATTGGCATGCCCAGACTTCAGAAAAACATTCATACTCCAAACAGATGCAAGCGACTGCGGCCTAGGAGCGGTGTTGACCCAGGAAAATGCGGACGGAGAACATGTAATTTCCTACGCAAGCCGCAAGCTCAAAAGCGAGGAAACCAAATACTCCGCAACGGAAAAAGAATGCCTAGCCATCTACTGGGGTATACACAAGATGAGGATGTACCTAGAAGGCTACCAATTTATCGTAATTACAGATCACCTAGCCCTCAAATGGTTAAATTCCATCGAAAGCCCATCCGGACGAGTAGCAAGATGGGCATTGGGACTGCAACCATTCTCATTCGAAATACGATATCGGAAAGGCAAGTTGAACGCAGTGGCGGACGGACTCTCCCGCTTACCACGCGAAGAAACCCGAATAGCAGAAATCGTAGAATGCGCTTGGTATCAAAACAAATGGAACCAAGTAGAGATGACACCAAAAGAAGCTACGGATTATACCATAAAATACGGAAGATTATACCGACACATACCAAGCCAAACCGACGAAGACGATCAACCCTGGAAACTGTGCGTTCCAAAACAAGAGAGACAGAGGGTACTAACCGAAAATCACACAAACCCAACAGCCGGACATCTCGGGATCAGACGCACGAAAATCAGAATAAGGCAGCGATACTTTTGGCCAGGGCTAAGCAGAGACGTAACACGATTCGTACGAACATGCGAAAGCTGCCAAAAATTTAAGGTATCGCAACAAGCAGCGGCAGGCAAAATGCTGACCAAAATCGCAAACGCACCATGGGAAACAATATGCGTCGATTTCGTGGGACCACTCCCAAGATCGCCGCACGGCAACACCGCACTAATCGTGTTTATCGATAAATTTTCGAAATGGGTGGAGGTCACACCGGCAAGAAGCGCAACAGCTGACGCATTCCTAAAGGCGTTCAGAGAAAAAATACTGGCGAGGGGAGGTGCACCAAAGCGATTGATCTCAGACAACGGCGTACAATTTACAAGCAGAAAGACGAAACAGGTAATGAAAACGTGGGGCATCACCCAACAATTCACGGCGCCATACACACCACAAGAAAACCCAACCGAACGAGCGAACCGAACACTAAAGACGATGATCGCACAATTCGCGGGAGGGAAACACAACAAATGGGACGAACAGAGTCAGAGGCAACAGGGTTTAGTCCAGCATACCTGATATTCGGGAGAGAACTTAGATTGCCGGGCAACCTATTCGACGAGGTAACACTAGGGTCAGGGTTCAACAATCAAACAAACCAAGAAAGCACCGACAAACGAAAACAAACAGAAACAATAGCCAGACAAAACATGGAAGAAGCAGCAGCAAAACAAGCAAGACATTACAATTTGCGAAAGCGAGCATGGAAGCCAAAAAGAGGGGACCTAGTATGGGACCTAGTGGGTGCCACTATCGAAAAAAATCGACAGACAACAGCGAAACTAGAACCGAAATACACCGGTCCGTGTAAGGTACTCGAACTAACCTCTCCAGTGATTACAACAGTACAAGATACGACAACGAACAAAAAACTACGGGCACACGTCTCACAACTAAAACTAGCAAAAATAGAGGAAGCAAACACAATAACGATGCCCTCTCTCTACCTTTTCAGAAAGATGGAAAAGAATGAAGATAAATTCAACATTTCGGCCCAGAAATTCAAAGAAAGGATGTCAGCACCCAGGAAAACAGCAACAAACAAAACGATGGAAACCACGGCAGGACAGCGCGAGACTCAAGGAGAACAAGTAGCAACGCACAATGAAGTAATCCTAACAAAAATGAGGATCAGCTGGGCAAACCAGGCCAACCTACAGGAACAAACGGCACGAAGAGTCAGCGAACAACAAGGCACGAAACTTTCCTGGGCAAAACAAGTGGAAGACGAAGAGTCCGACCGGGACGTGCTAGACCTAAACCCGGAGCGGCCAACGCCGTAACCGGAAACCCGGAAACCCATCCAGAGAGGCACCATCCCGGGCGAATGAAATGTCCCGAAAAACTTCGAACTAGCGACCACGGCGATCGAACTAGTCAAAGCAAAACTCCACGACCGCCCAAAACACATTCAACGACGGTTCAAACTATGGAACGAGAAACAGGAGGCGTGTTGGGTCAAGATCGGCCGAGCTGGAGATGTCCGCATCAGCGCCTGGTTCCAAACAAAGTCAACCGGCAACGCTCCACTGGGAAAGGAGGGGGGAGTGTGACGCCCAGCGCCTGGAAGACCAAGCGCCGGCGCCACAAACACCACAACAATATCACTAGAAACACCAAGACAAGCCATGAAGACTATAAAATAAGTATTAGTAGGATAAGTAGAACATAAGCGACAAATACATGAAGACCTGCCACATAAGAAATAAATATAAATAAACAAACAATAAAAGATACATAAAACCAACCACAGCTGATCACCACCAATGGCCCGTAGCACAGCCACCCACGGTCACACCCACAGCTGACCGCCCCAAGTGTGAACATAACCCAAGCTCTAACAGGCACACTATCAGCCGGTTGCATATCGACCTTTCATAAAGTTTATCTGGCCATAGCAAGCAATCGGCTTCCGCTAAGCCACCAAAATTAAATACATATTATAAAGTTTAAACCAAATTCTCTTTTTAATTTTGAAAAAAAAATAGGTGCCAAAAAAGCTTGGCATCTCAAACAAATACTATTTATATATTAGAAGAAAACATCGCTGCACGGCGAGAAACAATAATCAATCTGTAAACCACTTGAAAATTCTTGGAATTGTTTTCGATAAAAAATTGAACTTCTAAAGAACACTGTCTACATCTAACATCGTTCGATTTCTAAGCTCAAAATTTTTAAATATCCATGTTAATACGTTAATATATATCATTTTGTAATACGTCGGCAAATAATGATCAGGCAATTGCCGATCTTTTTGCCCAATTTTTCCAAACCACCTATTCTGAGGAAAGTTACTCTGGTCATCCGTACCCATACGGTTTACCGAGGTCGAACGGCATTTTCAGTCCCTTGTTAAATGAATGTTCCCTACTTCATGATCTTCGACTATTTAAGCCGGTGTTTTCACCGGGTCCAGACGGGGTTCCAGGTTGTGTACTCAGGTACTGCGCCGATGCTCTGTGTGGACCTTTGCTTAAACTATTCACCCTGTCCATTGATTCTTCTTGCTTCCCCCCGATCTGGAAGGAATCGTTTATAATTCATCTTCATAAAAAAAGGTAGCAAGTCTGATGCAAAAAATTATAGAGGTATAGCAAAGTTATCCGCTATTCCTAAAATGTTTGAGAAGATTTTAACTTCGCACTTGCAACATCTCTGCAAGTCACTTATATCTCCAACTCAGCATGGATTTATAAGGCGGCGAACTTGTTAGAGTTTACCTCTATCATTATTAAAGGCTTTCAAGGTAACTTACAGACGGATGTTATTTACACCGACTTTAGTAAACCATTCGACTCTGTAAACCATTCCCTTTTAGCGCATACACTTGACCCTTTAGGGTTTCCGCCCAACGTCCTGAGATGGATTTCTAGCTATCTTTGTTCTAGGTCTCAAAGAGTCCTCTTCAAAAACTCCCTCTCTTTACCAGTAAAGGTTCTTCGGGAGTACCACAGGGCAGCCATCTAGGCCCCTTACTCTTCACACTCATTATTAATGACTTGCCTTCAGTATTAACATACTCTCGAGTACTTATGTATGCGGATGATGTTAAACTCTGTGTCCAGTACAAGAACATTTCATTTCATTCTCGCTTGTAGTCCGATCTCAATAGCTTTCAGTCATGGTGTTGTGCAAACTTGTTACACCTTAATGCCTCGAAATGCAAAGTTATGACATTTCATCGTTCTAGCCCTTTGTTGGCTCCCTATACCCTATTTGGTGGTTCTCTTGAGAGAATTACCCTGGTGGATGATCTTGGTGTTATGTTACACCCCAAGTTAAAGTTTTCCGAACACATTTCTACCATGGTAAATAAGGCTATGGGCGTGCTTGGGTTTATAAAGAGGTGGTCAAAGGAATTTGACGACCCCTATATAACAAATACTCTCTTTGTTCGTCGCTTGTTCGTCCGATTTTAGAACATGGCTCCGGTGTATGGTGCCCTCAGTACAAAGTACACCAGGACCGTATAGAATCAGTACAGAAAAACTTTTTACTCTTTGCTCTGCGGGGCCTTAACTCGGATGAAGGTATGAGACTCCTATCTTACTCTAGTAGACTGCTATTAGTAAACCTCCCATCCTTAGTTAACCATAGAAAAATGATTGGAGTGATTTTATCAGGGGTGACATAGACAGCCCTGATCTGTTGAGCCGCATAAACTTCACGATTCTTATTAGACTGACTAGAAATTTTATACCGTTGTTCCTTCCACTTTGTAAATCGAATTATTCTTTGCATGAACCGTTTAGGGTCTTATGCTCGGATTATAATTCCCTCTGCCATATTATATCCACCACTAATTTTTTTCCTCTTATTGAATTACTAATCCTTACACACCTTTCTAGTAATTAGTAATTTATTTATTTATTATTATTCGCCAACGGAATCAAAAAATCCTTAACTGGCTAGGCTAACTTATTTCTACCTTAACAAATAACAAAAAATAACATTAATAAATTAATTATGTAGCAGGAAGAAATCCACAAGCAACCGTCTGACGGCTCCCTTCCGCTGGCAAAAGTCGAAGCGCATCCCATTGCATCCCAGCGCGTAATTGTAGTGGTATTTTTATTTTGATTGCATGCTTGGTTTCTTAGTAAGTTTAGTGCTAATTTTCCTCGAATGTTAGTGTAATAGCTATCTTTCTTGCATGTTCGCGTTCGGTTCGGCTACGCACCGTGCGTCATGCGGCAGCGCCCCTCGGTCGGTTGGGCGGGAGGAGGGCTGCGTTTTGCCTGGGATCCGCGCGTAACTGCCTTCTGCTGGTTTCACACGGGCCACTTGACGGTGCAGTAACTGCATCGCCTCTTGAAAGATGCAGTCATTGCATGTCAACGTCCAAGAAATATATCACAAAAGCTCTTATCCATGCACAAAATTGACTACGGACTTCCGATATTCGGATGGAGCGCAAATGCAAACTTAAGAAAAATCCAAGTACCATACCATAGTTGCGTGCGCCGCAACTTAAACGCCTTGCCCACATCTCCAATAGAGCACTTTAGCAGAAGCTCGCCTTCCGTCCATCAAACATAGGTTGTACGAATCCACAATCAGGCTGCTGCTAAAACTCTCGTCGTCAGCCAACCGCCTACTCAACAAATATTTCATGAGTGCCATAAATGTCAAACATAAACACAAAGTACCCTCACCATACGACGCTGCGCCATGCTCTGGAAACAACACAAAACACAACCCCCAGGAAAACCCAAATCCCGCCTCTGCTTTCCTCCATGGCTGCTACGCAGCTCGAACTTCAATCTCCAACTTCCCCAACTCAAAAAAGGAAATACTATGAGCGGAGTTTTCCGAAGGTTTTTCTTCGAAGAGTTTTCCAAAAGGAGAAACTCTTACTGGCTATTCACCGATGTATCAAAAAACATCTCTGGTGCCCAGTCATCAGGGTATCCAAGGAAATGAGCATTCGGATTTAGCTGCAAATCACGTCACAAAGGCCCCCCTGTGTTCGATGACAATCGGAGCTGTTCGTTATCGGAGCTCTGTTGTGCTGCTCAATGACCCTGAACTCTGTCGGAATAATGAACGTCCTGCTCCGTTACTAAGTTTGAGCAGGAGATTAGATTGACCACAGTCAATGATAGCTACCTCTAGGTCAGTCATGGACAACAGCCGACACAGGGTACTTTATTAGATTTTCTAATAAAAAAATGAGTTGTACGCCTACCGGCGTGGGGGCGAGCTACTTTTATCTTCCTTGATCTTACCCGCATGGGTGGCAATAAATAAATTACAAAATATTTCACGCCTAGACATATTTAATAATAAATAAACAATGCAAGCATGTCGAAATGGACTGCATAGATGGAAAATCTCGATATAAACATTTGGCATGATAATAATGCGGATTTGCGTAATTCCGTTAATGTCCACGAGGACAGATCTAGCTGAGGCTCTAGTATTCTTTCTGTTACCAAGGCGACGCACCAAAGCGGATTAATCTAGTAAGAGAGACTCGGGAAATGCGTTAAGTCAAGAAGGAGTATCAGAAATTACAGGATGAGCACCAAGAAATAAAGCGAGCAAGCAGAACCCAACAAATTGCAAGCATTTAAGGCCAAACCAACTTCAAAACAGAGCTGCTGAAATTTGTAAGCGAGTCCAAAGAGTAACGTTTTTTGTGGATATATGGATTGTTTTATTACAGCCAATAAAGTAGACAGTATTCTAATTTAAAATTGTTACAAAAACCATTTGTTTCTTGCCAAAGTTCCGATAACCAACGAAAACCAACGATAGCACGAAAACGAAAAGTGTTGTATCCCTGATGGCACAAGAAGTCACAAGCTTAATTGCCCTGGTAATGGTGTCAAATTTATGTTAATGCATTAATAAGGCATTTATTTTGTTCCTTTTTTTGTAGAAAAAGCCTTTTTTTTCATTTCGGCGAAGAAAATGTTTCCATTTTGAAAACAGAGATATCTTACGATCACCATTTTAAGGGTGTTTTAAAATTAAATTAAAATTTAAAAAATAAAATTAAATTTTTGTGAAATTAAAGTTCTGCGTGTATAAAGCACAGTGCTCAGAGAATATTTTATCAACCACTTCGAGATATTTTCTCGCAGATGATGGGCCGTGCTAGAAGAAGAGCAGATACGCTGTGGAACCTAGTCCCTGACTGTGGAATCTTACGATCGCTCTTACCAGATTACGACCGTACTACTGACTCTCCTCTCAGTTTTTCCCCACTAACAGTGGTGTGCGTCGGCGTCGAACCCCACAATTGAGCCGATACCCTTTGTCTCGCCTTGGAGGATAGTCTGGTCAGCCTTGACCGTATATCGAACAGATCCTCAGTGACCTCTGGATTTCATTTCTGAATTTTTGAAGTAAAATCTGGTAATGATGTCAAATAAATGTTAATGCATCAAAAAGTCACGTCTTTTCTTCTGAAATTAAGATTCGTTTAGTTGCACAAAACGCCGTTTACTTTTCATTCCGGTAAAAAACATTTTTGGGAAAAAATTTACGTTTTCGGAACATTTCTGCGAAAGTAAAAGCCGGAGCCAAGCTGATTGTACATATATGTATGCGTATTGTAACAAATAAGCCGATCAAGTAGACAGGATTGCCATGCCGCATATACAAGTTACATAAGTCATAGATTGCATATATGTATACAAACTGAGTACCGGCTATTATAGTGTCATAGATATATTGCGCGAATAACGCGACTGGTTTATTCTACACATGTAAGTATCTAGGCGGCTAGGAGCCATTAGGAATCCGCCCGACGGGGTAGTTTTCGAGAGGATCTTGCAAAGACTTGCTAGACTGATTTTATAGTCTTCCCAGTGCTTCTCCTCGTCAGCGCTTTTGTCTCTGTGGAAGAGAGTCCTGAAGCCTTTACGTAGTCTATGTATTTGTTTTGACCACTAGGGGGATTTTCACTTGTGGTTTGATTAGGGGGTTTGATTGCTGCCGCGAAGGCTTTATTGCATGCTTCCATAAACCAGTTCACAAGACAATTTAGGTCGCCCTTTGTGTCCGAGCATATTGGGGAGGGACCCTAGACGAGATCTATCCATCGGCAACTCGTTGAACGCATTTCTTACGGATGATTTCATATTTCAGTTTGACGAGGCTGACTTACGCGAGCGTTTAAAGCATAGCTAATCAATGTGCGCAGAATTCAACGCTGCACAAAGTAGCTGGGAAAGGCTCGATCTGATGGAGGTCTCCGGTGATGCGCGTGCCGATTTCGCGACAGTATATTTGGATATCGAAGCCAAGTTAGTCGCGTGTTAGCCGTAAATCAGAAGCAGTTGAGTAAGGCAAACTCAGCTACCATGCCACATAATTTCACCGTAAAGGCTTCTTTCAACAATGTCATCTTGGAAGCTAACACTGCCGCATCTGGTATTGGCTCGCTTCAGTGGATACTACGCAGAATGGCCAGATTTCTTCTCGATGTTTTTGACTGTGGTGGACAATGAGCAGGAGCTAAGTAGTTTGAAGAAATCCCAGTTTCTACGTGCTACTCTAGACGGGCCTAGACTAAAAACCATACGTTCACTCGAAATAACCGATGCGAATTATGGAAAAGCTTTAGAATTGTCTATTAATCGTTTCGACACCAAATACATAACATAATACAAATATCATCGTAACGCAGAAGCTGAATGCCAAGATCATTTCTTGAAAGACGATGCATTATGATGGAGAATCGGGAAAATGAGTTTGTAACCGAAAAACCAAGCCATCAGATATTAAAAAGCATGCCCAAGTTTACCACCTACTCGGTGGTGAAGGACTGGCTTGCGTAGCCGGAAGGCTAGTCGTCCTGCCCGTCGACACTGTATCAGTTGAACGTTTCGAATTGTCATAAAGTAAATGCCATCGAGCATAATTTTTTGTTTTTGCTATTTTACCTATTTTGCTATCTTTCTCCATAAGCGCTCTCCCCGCTAAAGTTTGGGCTCTGATTCATCTGTCCCTCTTGCGTTTGATCTGAGTTGACCGCGTTGATGTTTTTAATGCAGCTCCGACCACAAACATGCAATAAACATTTAATTCAATTATTAACAAATTATATACATATTTGTTATCCCCCTTTAAACAAATGGGACAATCTTGATTTTTGTGTGGTTTAAAAGTAAATCGGAAAATGTTTGCAAGTGCAAAAATGCAAGTGCAAGCCGGAGTCTGCCTAATAATAAATACACATAATTCATTTTAAGCTTGTTAGATACCTACAAATCTGGTCTGATGAGCTAATGAAGTGGCTCAAAAGGAGTGAAATTTTTGAATAGTTTTTCTAAATATGAAATACAGAAAACTTTGGGTGGCTGCAAATTAATGTATTTTACGACGAAAAAATAATAAGTGCGTGCGTTCGTTTTCAATAGATTTTGTCGACCCCTCTATATTCAAACAATTTCTTTTAAGCCTATCGAACCTACGGTGGCAAAGCGGGGCGAATTCGCCAAGAGCGAGAGAGCGAGCTTTTATTGCGCTCCCGCTTTGCCCTAGCCTAACTTACACTAGACTTCATCAAATTCGATCCTAATATTATTCTAATACAAATTATAAGCCAAATGGCGCTACACCGGCCCCGTTGAAGGCCTGGAAGGCTTCAAGCCAGTGGCAGAAGCGCCAACTTGTGGATTGGCCTCCTGAACGTGGCTCCACTGCTTGTCCTTAGGTCGACCACTCTGACCCTTCCGTCCTGCCCTGCGGTTGTTCCGACCACTTTTCCGAGGAGCCACTGTTGAGGGGGCAGGTTGTCCTCGGCGACGATTACGAGGTCGCCTTCCTTGATGTTGGGTTCCTCCTGGTGCCACTTGCATCTTATTTGCAAGCCCAGCACATACTCCCGGGACCATCGCTGCCAGAACATTTGCCTGGCTGACGAGGTAAGCCGCCATCGCTTTAAGCAGCTCAGACCCTCCTGGTCCGGGGTCCTGGGTGCTGGGGGTGCGATTAGCGGCCCGCCTGTCAGCAGGTGCCCGGGAGTCAGCGCGTCTCCGTCGCTTGGGTCTGGGATTAGGGGTCCTACCGGGCGCGAGTTGAGTACCGCCTCGATCCCGACCAGCACGGTCTCCAGCTCCTCTGCGGTGAGAAGAGCGCTTCCGACTGCCCGTAGGAGTAGGCCCTTGGCAGACTTCACACCGGCCTACCAAAGTCCGCCCATGTGCGGTGCTCGAGGCGGTATGAAGGCAAACTCGCACCCGCTTCTTGACGCGAATTCGCGTATCGCGTCCGCTTCCGCCTCTATCTTCCTCCGCAGCTCGCTGAAGTGGCGACTTGCTCCGACGATATTTGTTGCGTTGTCGCAGTTCACGCGTTGCGGACATCCTCGACGACCGACGAACCTTTGGAATGCCAACAAGAAGGAATTAGTCGTCAAATCGGAGACAATTTCTAAATGAACCGCCTTGGACGCAAAACAGACAAATAACGCTATGTGGGACTTATAACGCGGCCTTCTACGAATTTTCAGAGTCGTAAAGACTGGGCCACAAAAATCAACGCCACATACTGAAAATGGGCGGAGAGCACGGAGCCGGTCTGCGGGTAAGTTGCCCATCATTTGGGTCTGGAGCAGGGGCTTGCATTTAAAGCAACGAATACACGACCTAACTGTCGCCCTGCAGACCGCCTGAGCGTTCACCATCCAAATACGCTGTCTAAGGATACTCACGAGTACTCGTGGGCCGGCAGGAAAATTCGTTTGATGCAGATGGCGAACGTATGTCTGCACAAACTGCGAACGTTTTGTCAATAACAAAGCGTTAACTAGTCGCCCCCCAACTCGCAACAACGAAGAAGAGCATCAAGTCCCAGCCTCTTCATGGATGAAGGGATTCAAACGCTGAAGACTGGGGCCTAACTTGGTGCCTTTACGAACCCTTTCAATATCTTCTTGAGACTCATTTTTCTGCGTTATTTCGATATTTTTAGAAATGCCTCGTCGTATTCTACGGATGACGGAATTTTCTCAAAGTTGAGACTTTTGTCTTTGCATTTTCGGATGAAGCGGAACACGAAAATGAACACTCTTAGCAGTCTGAGATGTGACGAGTATCCCTCGATTAAATCCACTAAATAATTTGGCTTGGCCGCGACGGTCAGTCCGACCGATTTCTTCCGACTTTCCATCTGTAGCTCTTCTTCGGAAAGCTCGAAGTGTGGATTTCTGGGCCAGCTCTCTTCTTCAGACTTTAGGAACGCTGGTCCACCAAACCAGATCGACTGCACGATTTCCTCTACGTCACAACCTCTCGAAACTATGTCTACTGGGTTCTGTTTTGTTGGCACATGCCGCCACGTAGCTGGTGAAGACCACTCTTGAATCTGCGCTACTCGGTTCGCAACGAATGTTGACAACGACGAAGGGTGGGATCGGATCCAATGAAGAGTAACTTCTGAATCTGACCAGTATACTATTTTTTCAATTGGAACCTTGATTCGGTGACAAAGGTCTGCAAGAAGGTGAGCGGCACATAACTCAAGCCTTGGGAGCGTTTTCGTCTTGAGCGGCGCTACTTTCGACTTTGCAGTCAACAAGGAGACCTCGAAACTTTCTGCAGTCTTTCTACGGATATAGACGCAGGCTCCATAAGCTCTCATGGATGCGTCGGCAAACGCATGACTTGAATCGGTGACATGGGATCAGTATGCACAAATCGAGGTATGGTAATCTTCTCCAACTGACCCAAGGATTCTTTTAATAAGTTCCATGCTGTTTCCAAGTTCATTGGAATTGACTCATCCCAATCTAGCTTGTTAAGCCAAAGCTCCTGCAGTAGGATCTTTCCCTTAATTACTAAAGGACTTAACAAGCCAAGGGGGTCAAACAGCTTTGATGTCACCGATAATATGTTCCGTTTTGCCGCTCGGAGACCCATAACTGACGTGTCAATTTGGAACTTAAAGACGTCTTCGTGTGGCAGCCACGATATTCCTAACGCCTTAGTTGACTCTGAGTCCGAGATCGTTTTCGGTTTAACTGTGCTCTCGGATGCGGTGACCTCAGGTGAGTTCGAAAACCATTTAGTCAATTCAAACCCAGCAGTTTGACTTAATTGACCATCAGACTTAATTGTCTTTAGCTCCTCTACGCAACCAACATGTCATCGACATAGAAGTCGGAGTCAATAACTTCAGCAGCTTTAGGGAATGAGAGTTTTGCAGACTCACTCAACCTCTTCAAACACCGAATAGCCAAAAATGGGGCTGGTCCAGTCCCATATGTTACGGTGTTGAACTGGTATATTCTCAGGGACTCAGACGGGTCTCTTCTCCACACTATGAGCTGGAATTGTCTATCCGCATCAGCGACCCAGACTTGGCGATACATCTTCTTGACATCAGCTGTCAAGGCGTACCTGTGTAGTCTGAATCGGAGCAATGTCGAATACAGCTCATCCTGTATCGTAGGGCCGACCATCAAGATGTCGTTTAAGGCCACCTGAGAGGACGTTTTACAAGACGCATCGAAAACGACACGGATCTTGGTCGACGTGCTTTGGGGCCTCAACACACATTGATGTGGAATGAAATAATGTGGAGTTTTAGGGATTGTGTTGTCTATGGTAGACATGTGACCCAAGGAGAGGTACTCTTCCATGAACTCTAAGTACATTTTCTTTAACTCGGGGTCACGAGACAATCGTTTTTCAAGCGATAAAAACCGCCGTTTAGCCATTTCAAAGGAATTGCCTAAGATACTGGGATTTGATTTGAACGGCAGTTTTACTTCAAGTAGTTTTACTGAGTAGCTTCTATAATGCTCTTCACATAACTTGTGTTCAGGAGATAAAGACTTTTTAGAAGACGGCAATTCTTCCAGTGACCAAAACTTTTGTAATGTGTTGTCGATGTGTATCACTGACTCTTCTCGACAACTCAAACAATTCCTCGCTTCTTGGGTGGCAGTCACCTTTGGAGTGTATCCGCCCGACACAATCCAGCCGAGAAGCGTTTTCTGCAGGGTTGGATAGTCAGGACCTTGTCTAATTTGACCAACAGATAAAAGTTCGGAAAAATGTTTCTGCACCTATCAACATATCTATCTTCTGTGGCTTGAAGAAACATGGGTCTGCAAGTGGTAAGTTCTTCGGGATTTTCCAGTCACGCAAGTTAAGTGTTTGATCAGGGTGATACCCCGAAATGGACCTTAAAATCCAGAAATCGACCGAAAACTCACTACCAGTAATTCGCGACTTCACCACCGTATGTATCTTTTTCTTGACTTGTGAATTGGATTCCCCAATACCAAGCAAGTTGATACACGACTCCTCCCTACGGATCTGTAAGCGCTGTGCTAAGTCCTCAGTTATAAAATTGGTTTGAGACCCCGAGTCAAGCAGAGCTCCGGCCAAAACATGTTCACCATTATTTGTTCGGACGCATACGATCGACGTAGCAAGAATAACTCTATCCATAGCTGTCGCATGGAGAGCATGCGAAGTGGAAGGTTGATTCTGATTGGGAGGAGGAGAAGAATTCTCTGGGGGTGATGGTAACGCCAGACTTTTATTCGCCACTGTGTACCTATGCAATGAGGTATGGTGTGAGCAGCCACACACTTGAAACTTCTTAGCTTTGCATCGTACTACAGAGTGGCCTTGTTGCAGACAATTGATGCACAGGGATGCAGTTTTTGCGAATTCGAACCTTTGCATTACTGCCAGCCGACCAAATGGACTGCAATCTGTCAACAAATGGCCTTCCGCATTGCAGTAGCTGCATTGTTGGTTTTTGGTATTCGCGGTAGAACACGCGAATGAGCTCCGATTATGCGGCTTGCTTGGCACAGCTTTCTGCTCCTGCTTTGGTTTGTCCGAATTTTCGGCGGAAAGATGCTGATGTCTGCGATTAAGCAACTTTTCACAATCAGCCCAAAGTGGCAGCTTCTCATAATCGAGCTGTTCTTCCCATTTCTCTTTGGTCACCGGATCGACTCTGCTCAAGACGAGATGAATAACCATCGCATTCGAGATCTTTTTATCATCGCCTATCGACAACAATGAACCATATATGGATGAGGCGGCATCGATAAGGTTCCTTAAGGAAGATGCTGATTGCTGGGTCATTTTGGGAAGACTACATAGGGCATCAATGTGATTTTTAAAGATCAGACAATCATAATCGTAGACCCGTTTTAAGCTAGCCATTGCTTTCTCATAGTTGGTCTCGGTTACTTGAAAAGCCGTTACTGTTCCCAACGCTTCACCAGAGAGACACGAGAGAAAATGGTTGAACTTTTCGATAATTGGAATGCTTTCGTCATTGTGAACCAGAGTCTCAAATAAACCTATGAAGTTCTTAAAGTCCGAAAAGTTGCCGCTGAACTGAGGCAGTGCTAACTTCGGAAAGCGAGCACGAGTTGGGCCACCATAAGCTGGTACTGCAGGTTTTGTCTCATCAGCTGTCTTCAAGGCGCAAATGAGAGACATTAATTTTGCCTTTGTGACAATTGAGAGTTCTTCCAACTTGACTCCAAATTAATCGTCAGTGGCTATATCTTCAATCTTCTCTTGAAGTTCGCGTGCCGTGTCAATGCGACGCATCAGCGTTTCGAGTCTGCACTCGAGCTCCGTCAATACCAGCGGAATATCCCTCGCTTCTAAACGGTCCGCTAATAAACGAATGCCTTTGACACGGCAACTGCGCTTTTTCTTCAGCTCTTCAAGGACGATATTGTTGGCTTTTGAGGTCATATTGATTCTCAGTACAAGCAACTGAAGGCGAAAGGTCGTTTCTAATAATCGTATTCAATGATTAGGCACTCAATGAAATAATGGGTAATTGTACCCAAACAAGGTAAAAACCAATATACCCGACAACGAGCTGAAAATCAATATACCCGACTAATTTAGGGTAAAGCGTCGCTTGGCTGGCGCGTAAACGAAAACCAAACAAAATGAACAGCGATAAGCAACGGTGAGGAGCGAAAGCGAAACGAAAAATTCACCGCTGTAGTTCTGAAAACTGGATGTTGTTTATACGTATGCACGTATAGCCTAACTTACACTAGACTTCATCAAATTCGATCCTAATATTATTCTAATACAAATTAAAGGCCAAATGGCGCTACAGGGAGCCTAACTGAGGCCCCCTGTTCGAATGATCCCAATGCTGATCTCTGCCCGGGCTGACCATTCCCCGATGAAGCGACGTTGGCCGACCGCTGCTTCGAGCTCCTCGATAAGAAACCCGGGCCACCGCCAGTCTGCAAAGATATGGAGTAGTTCCAGGGAAATATCAAAATCATTGCCTGCGAAGAGGAGCGCTCCGTAAAGAAGTCAGGCAGGGACGAAGCTCGTCGCAGTAGACTGGAGCGAGGGGCCTAGTAGCCGAGGGCCAGGATATGGGTGCCGACTACCGTTAATGAACCAGAGTGTATCCTCAAGATGTTGCAAAGATGCAACACAGGCCTTCCAACTCCTGATAGGAGAATAGGAAAGTTTGAGGCGACACAGGGACCGACGAACCAGGCTGGCCCCGATAGAGGCAGCTAAAGGAGAGCTGACGTCGTCTCGGACGACGACATAACAGTGGGGGAAAACTTTGAAGTTCCTGAGACGAAGAATACAAGCTTATTGTAGCCCAAAACGAAGGTAAAATCCGCACCGGCACTCTTGCAAGAAAGCACTTAAATACGTTCGCAGGCTTGCCAGCAAAAGGCCTATTAATAGGCTGTGACGGCAAGACTGACCACACCCAAAGGGGCAGCTCCGACACAAATGTAAGGGGTGAGTCACTCTTCAGCTTTATCCTAAAATCTAATCTATTGATTTGCAATCGGGGCAACGACGGCACATTTATAATAAAATCGACAGGAGGTTATTGACCTCACCTAAGTGTCTCACAAACTGTAAAATAAAGTCAAGAGATGGAGGAACTAGAGGAACACTCCTTCTCTGACCACAGGTATATAGACACGATGTTATCATTCGAGAGCACAAAACCTGACTAAATTAACCTTAGGAAAACCAACTGTGAAAAATATAGTACAGCGCTGGAGGAACTAATCCCCTCTAAGACTAGACCCTCTTTAGGGTCCACCGGCAGGACACGAAGGTCCCCAAGGTCAAGGTACACTGAAACGACAGGGGCACTACTTGAGTTTGCAACGGTACGATATAACACCCTGTATGCGCGGGCCATGCGAAAAACCAAGCGACCAAAAACAAACGGTTCCAATTTGCTTTCTGTCTTTTCCTTAGCATCTAAGGGCAACCAGAACCGCCTCATGACGGGGTAATTGCACTGTGCTATGAAACCGATTTCGCCTAAATATATGTATATAGATTCATATATATAGGCCTATAGCTGTTTTAGAGCACGAGCTTTGCACTGAACTGCAGCCAAATGCCGGTAATGTACAAAGTCAAATATCACTGTTATGATTTTTTTTTTTCCCAGGCGGGTACTTTATGCCTCTCC
Organism: Drosophila miranda; assembly: GCF_003369915.1. NCBI lineage: Eukaryota > Metazoa > Arthropoda > Insecta > Diptera > Drosophilidae > Drosophila > Drosophila miranda. Next base: position 1,234,701 of record NC_046678.1, read on the forward strand.
TGTTTGCCATCTTCTGACGCTCTCATCCTCGCGTAGCTTACGAATTACTACGCTCGCAAAGTTGCCCACTGCATCCCATTTGCGCGTGTCCTCCATCATCGCTCTTAGCAGCTTTTCCTTCGTCAGCCATCCTCCACAGCATTCCTCCTCCAGCATTCGCATGCTCTGGTGATCCGTCGCAGACAATCTCTATCGATTTTGTGGCCAAATCTGTGGAGGTACGATTTAAAGCAACTGTGGCCACTTAGGCTTCAGGCAGAAATTTAGACAGTCATGCCTTCGCGTGTACCACTCTTTGACTCTTATGATAAGGGTGTATGTCCATCTACCATTCCATCTTCGCTGCCACTCGGCCATTACTCGCTGGCGCGCCCGACTACGAATAGCTTCCCTATTTGATGCCGCCAGTGCTTCTCCTCGCTGCGAGTAGATTTCGGTAGCCTCCCTTGCTAACAAGTCAATCGTACGGAATACACTGCTTACGCGCAGGGATCCCAGCTGATAGGTTGCTTGTATGCTAACCTAATCTTGTATGTTTCTCATATATGATTTGGTGTTGACCGCCTTAGGCCAGACCGCTGTAGCGTAGAGCATGGTCGCCATTAGCACATTATGCAATACGTTCTAATAGCACTGTTTCTTTTTTCGTGCGATTGCTCAGCAGGACTACCTCCGTCTTGTTGTCGCCCAGTTGTAGCGCAGCGGAGCTTATCATACATGGTGTTCCAAAGTAGCGGCCCTAGGACCGCTGGCGGAACGCCGCCACATACCTCGTATCCCTTGGTACCTCCATCTGTATCGTACAGTAGTACCCGATCCCGAAAATAATCTTGAACCATGCGTATGAGATGACCTTCAACTCTAAAAATAGATAGCGCCCGTATGATACCGTCCCATCTGGCAGGGTTAAACGCGTTTTTTACGTCTAGCTTCACCACGATGCAATATTTTTTGGATGCGCCCTTCGAACAGGTGCCTACGATTGCCTTTGCTGTAACATCTGCTATTTTTGTTAGTGCGTCTACAGTGCAGTGAGCCTTGCGCAATCAAAATTGCATTGGTGATAGATCGCCACCCCTTTGGTTATCAGCATACTCCTGTATCTGTCTTGTTGGAATGCCCAGTGCAATACGAGGGAATAGGGTCTCCACAATGTTCTTTATTTCACCTGCTTCGACCGGTGCCTTTGGTTTTAGAGCATTAATTTTTATACCCGATACTCAAAATGAGTATTGGGGTATATTAGATTTGTGGTAAAAGTGCATGTGTGTAACGTCCAGAAGGAATCGTTTCCGACCCCATAAAGTATATATATTCTTGATCAGCATCAATAGCCGAGTCGATTGAGCCCTGTCTGTCTGTCCGTCCGTCCGTCTGTCCGTCTGTCCGTCCCCTTCAGCGCCTAGTGCTCAAAGACTATAAGAGCTAGAGCAACGATGTTTTGGATCCAGACTTCTGTGATATGTCACTGCTACAAAAATATTTCAAAACTTCGCGCCGCCCACTTACGCCCCCACAAAGGACGAAAATCTGTGGCATCTACATTTTTAAAGATAGTATAAAACTAAAAACACAGAATCGTAGAAGATGACTATATGTTCTAGAGTGTAAAATCTCAACCAGATCGTATAATTATTATAGCCAGAATCAAGAAAACAATTTCATTCTTTCTCGCTCTGTCTCTCTCTAACACACAGGTTTCATGGTCGGTTTTGCCAATTGCAAGATATGAGTTCAAGGATCTCAGAACCTATTTAGAAAAACTATTCAAAAATTTCACTCCTTTTGAGCCACTTCATTAGCTCATCAGACCAGATGTGTAGGTATCTAACAAGCTTAAAATGAATTATGTGTATTTATTATTAGGCAGACTCCGGCTTGCACTTGCATTTTTGCACTTGCAAACATTTTCCGATTTACTTTTAAACCACACAAAAATCAAGATTGTCCCATTTGTTTAAAGGGGGATAACAAATATGTATATAATTTGTTAATAATTGAATTAAATGTTTATTGCATGTTTGTGGTCGGAGCTGCATTAAAAACATCAACGCGGTCAACTCAGATCAAACGCAAGAGGGACAGATGAATTAGCCCAAACTTTAGCGGGGAGAGCGCTTATGGAGAAAGATAGCAAAATAGGTAAAATAGCAAAAACAAAAAATTATGCTCGATGGCATTTACTTTATGACAATTCGAAACGTTCAACTGATACAGTGTCGACGAGCAACCAAATTTGGTTTCCACACTCCTGTGATATCGGACCTTGACCGTTTCGTGTCCAAAAATCGCCACACCCCCTTCCGCCCCCGCAAAGGACGAAAATCTGGGGCATCCACAAATCTCAGAGACTATTAAGGCTAGAGTAACCAAATTTGGTATCCGCACTTCTGTTAGATCTCACTATACGACGTATATCTCAGAATTTCGCCCCACCCCCTTCCGCCCACACAAAGGACGAAAATCTGTTGCATCCACAATATTGCAGATTCGAGAAAAATAAAAACGCAGAATCATAGATAATGACCATATCTATCAGATTGCTGAATCTGGATCAGATCGGATCATTTTTATACCCAAAAGGAACAAGTCAATTTGCACTGGCTACGCAGCGCCCGAAGTCACGCTCAGACTGATTTTCTGTCTCTCTCGCACGCGCTCTTTGTCGTGTCGTTCAATATTAGCGGCGTCTGCCGGAGGAGAGCCATACTGACTAAGTATCGGGTATAACTGTAGAGTTGCGGTGTCCGCAGCAACTCACAACGTTCCCCCTCGTTTTTATTACAACCTTGTACGCCCTTCCCCAAATTCCCAAAGTTCCAGGAAGCACTTCCGCTTGCTTTGTGGCGAGCAACTGTGTATTTGCCCTTGAGGTGTGGCATTTCCATCGAGTATCCGCGATCTGTTGATTCCACTAGTAAACGGGATGGTGGTCACTCCTATACTCGTACCGTCTTTCCATGCTCGCATTGAAAGCGTGCAGCACTGCCTCCACCACCCTGTCCGCCTCGCTAGAGGCATTACCACGCTAGCAGTGGGGCGACGTTGTTTGCGGCAAATTCCACAGGGTTGAAAGATACAGCTTTGTAGCCACTCCTTTTTGCCTGGGGATCCCTGCCTGGTCGGCTCTACTGCCAGTGTTTATTTCGCAACCGATTTCAATGTGGTCGCTTGCCGTACAGATATCGCTCAGCCTCCACTCAGATCGCGTTTATAGGGAGCTGCTGACAAGAGTCAGGTTTATACATGATCTAATGCCGGCCCGGTTGCAGGTGTGCTCGTTTCCTGCGTTCAGCAGAGCAATATCAAGTGAGGCCAGGCTTTCCAGTAGTTTGTTGACGGGCAGCCCCACCACCGCTATCACCACTCCAATACGTCCTCGGATAGCTCGTCTAGAACCTCCGAGAACTCGTATACCTGCAGGCTCGGTGGGAGGTAGCAGCTGTAAGCCCAGAATTCCTCGATCTTTACTCTAACGAAGTGCCTTGTGGACTTCTTCGATTCCATCCGTCAGCCTTAGCGGTTCGCTAAGGATAGCGACGGCCACATTGGTATCCCCAACCCTTTGGCTCAATACATCTTGAGCTGCCTGCTGCCGGCATAGTGCTTGATGTCTTACCGATTTCTCTCGTTGCTTAGAAAGCACTTCGGGTGATTTTGGCACGTTGCTGCTCTGTGGCCACTCTCACCACACAGCATTTCGAGCGGTCTACAGCGCTTGTGCAATTCATCGCTATATGGCCAAACTCCAGGCATTTATAGCACCTCCTTTGTGCCTGCCCTCTTTAAGCAGTTCGTTAGCGAATGGTGGGATACCGAGATCTCTTATCTCTACGCAGGACTCCTCTATCACGGCTCTGATGCCTGCTTGGTTCCCCAACGCCAGTCGGATGTCCTCCTTGATCCTCTCGTTGCTGCTGCTGCACTCAACCTTTAGCTAAAGCAGCAGTTCTCCTTTTGCTGTTCGCATGATCCGGTTGACGTTCTTGTTGATGGCCTTCAGCTTGTCGTCCTGCCGCCTGGTGACCATCCGCATCATATCGCTGTAGGTAAGGTTGTCCTGAGGTTGGATGATTATAGCATCCGGGCTGTTTCTTCTTATAAGGGTTCCAGCTCTAATCCTTTGTCGTCAGCTGTAGTACGTAGTCACCTTCGTGATCCCATGGGTACCTTTCCGAGAGTGAGGTCCATGCGAGGGTTTACTCTAGGCCTTATGAGCACCAGAGTTCAGGGCCAGATTGGTATTGATTGGGATGGAATCAACGAAACCTACGCAACCAACTTAATGGTGCAGCTGCCTAGCTTTAGAAGAGAGCTGTTTTTATCGGGACGGTGGCGGCAAAAACATTAGCCCAAGAGCCATTTCAACAGAGTATCATACGTTGCTTTCAGTATACCATACGGAGCACCTTACTGGCTTCGGTGCTACGGGCAGGTTAGTAGCCTGCCATTTCCATTGTGCTGTCTTGTCGAATGTGTTCTTAGCCGGATGGCCATCAGTTGGAGCAGCCTTTTGTCCTTTGTGAAGCCCTTCTCGTACTTTATGAAGCGCCATCTGTTGGAGGGTAAGTCGTCACCAGCGCCCTCTGTTCGAGCTTTTCAGCAGAGCGGCCGCATTGCTGCAGGCTGCGAAGCAGCGATCCATGTGCGTCCGCACCTTAACACTGTAACAACAATGTGTGTCTGTTTTGTGTGTTGCTTGTGTTTGTATTTTATGTTTTTGGCGCCGAATCGTGCGCAAACAGCTTGATTGCGAATAATAAATTTTCTGAACATTATAGGTAGTTTGATTATTAAGACAGTGGTGCAGACTTCAGATCAGGTCGGGATAACGTCGGGGTCACCTATATATTTAGAGGTTTATGTTTATGTAATAACACAAGTATTTGTATCGTATAATTAAATTAAATGTTTACTGTATGTTTGTGGTCCGAGCTGCACAAAAACCTCAGCGCGGCCCGGCTGCAGCAGCAGCCGAAAGCTCAGATCAAACGCCAGAGGGACAGATGAACCAGAGCGAAGCTTTAGCGGGGAGAGCGCCTTTAGAGAAATATAGCGAAACAGGTAAAATAGCAAAAACAAAAAATGATGCTCGATGGCATTTACTTAATGACAATTAGCGACGTTCTGCTCCGAACACCGGTTTCAAAACGGAAACATTTTCTACGCCGAAATGAAAACACAAAACATAATTTAGTTGGAAGAGGAAAAAAAAAGATTAATTATTGAGAGATTAACATAAATTTAACACCATTACTAGGAAATTTAGCTAGTGCCTTTTTAGCCCAACCTCAAATTTGGTTCTAAAATATTGGCTCTTTAAGATTTTGCTCGTATTAAAACTAAATGGTGCGCGTAACAGAACCGTTGGGTAAAGACAGCAGTTTCCCGCTACATTAAATTCTAAATGCAAAAAAAAATAATTTTTTGCACATTTGCAATTTAATTTTCACTTTACATGCTGCTACTCACAGTCTGTCAGACTTGTTAAATACACAGGTATTGTAACTAAAACGTCTTGATCTTCTTAAATAGCACACTTTCTTACGTTGTTTTGCTTCAAAACAGCATTTGAAAAAATAAAAATAAATAATAAAATTATACATATTTACAAGACAATTAGATCAGCTCTTTTTGTTTGCCAGAAACGATGATAAAATTAAACATAACAATGACAAACTTTTGTGAAAACGGGAGCACTAAAGACGAAAACAGAACATTTTGCATGAAAATGCAAAATGCAAAAGTAAGTGAACCCCAATGCCTGCCTGTTTGAACGCACAGAAAATAACATGCATCCTATAAAGTACACATACATATGTAGGTATGTACGTATGAATGTACTTTCTTCATCTACATGAATAGGCGAGTCAATATGGATGGAGAATTGGTGAGGAGAATAATATGAAGTTGGAAACCGCAGATGGTCTTGTTCAATACAGCTTATGAATATTGATAATCTTAAAAAGCTGTATAAACTATAAATATTATTTTAAAACCATTTGCCAAATATTGGAGACGATTAGATTCTATTGACTAAATCAACCAATTTTTGCAGAAAATAATAAAAGTAAACTTGTCTCACAGATTTGAAAAATCAGATAATATTAGTTTTTTTTACACGTTTGACTGTTACATGTAGCTGTGTGGGCATTAAATATTCTTAACTATGTAAAAATCTATAGACACACGTATGTATACTGTTTATATTTAAAATTAAAAACAGACGATTTTAAATAAAACGAATCAGACTCCTCAAGTATTTTAATATTTTAAAAATCGACGTAATTTACATATACATATGTACATATGTATGTACTTAAATATGTAACAAACTTATATATGAGAAAAGTATGTAGGCAAAGTACCAAGATTGAAACATTCAGCCAATTTAACTTAGGTTAAGTTTCTACAACCATACATACATACATACATATGTACATAATAACGGCATGCTACATATTTCTCATTGTTAAACCCATATCACTATTCGCCATTTTGTTTCTGTTGATTCGCATAAAGCTCCTCCTATGTAACCTGTTTTATCTCTTAGGCTGACTGAATAGTTTAACTTTAAATGTGTTGAACCCAATTCATACACACCTCATACATATACATATGTACATATGTATGTATGTATGTATGCCTAGTGCAAAGGTTGTAGCTCAGCTTATGTCGTAGAAAACACATGAAAAAATTACGCATAAAACCTTCCACTATTTGAAAAATGATATGTACATACATATGTACTGATGACCACGGATTTTCCACGTTTTAGCATATTATTGTAGTAGTTAGTAGTATTATATATGTATATGTTCAAACATATGTATGTATATACAAATAATTTATTTAAATTTAAAAAAATCAATGAAAAAAACATTTAATTATGTACATATGTATAATATGTATATTATACTTGTATAATAACAGCTGTTATGTATACACTGTATACATTCCGTATACATTCATCAAATATTATTCACATATGTAAGTGTAGGTAAACATTTCTGTATTTATGCATATATGTACATATATATGTATGTATAAAGGCATGACGAAACGAAAATATCTTCACGTTTTTGTTTGCTGGGTAGATGGGCACACTCACACAAACCATTCTGAAACGGGTTAATACAACACACGAAAAATGTACACTGGTGTGTGTATAAAAGTATACAACTCAATAAAAAATGGATAGGAGCAAAACAGGTTTCTGGCTTCTCTCTTTGTGGTTGAATACTTCATCGACTATAACCGATTACGAGGAATGTCTTCATTAGTCGGGTACAAAATTGCTACGTTTATCAGTTTAGGTTCTACATTGAATTTTCGAGCCGAATATCTATACTCTAATGGACATTACATACATATGTATGCACATACATACGTATGCTGGATAATGTAGGTTTTATATAGTACATATATTTAAAATAGACCAAAGAAAGAATCTCCGACATAATTCATTGTGTATGTATGTATTATGGATCAATGTTTCAAGCCAATTCGATGTATGTAATTTTTTTTTATTTCTTCTAGTTAATCTAGTAATTTTCAAAACTTTCTGACTTTTGAGGATAGTTTTGTCGAAACTAGTCGTTAGAAAAAAATTGTAAATCATAATATTATTGTATATCAATTTGTCTAAAGTGGGAACATATGTATTTATATATGGTGAATTAGTGACTGTAAAAACTAGTTGTAAGAAAAAAGCCTTTAAATCATAATACATTTTTTATAATAAAAGTAACTTTTGTTTCTGTGTAAATGTCTTCGGAGTATTATTTTAATTGATATTTAGGAACTAAATTTTTCTTTCTCCGACCGATCGTCCCTATAGAATCAAAGCACACCCTGGATCTTCCTTTGATTTTAATAGCCACTGTAATGTAAATTAAGTGTCATACGGGTCTTACTTTATGAGCAGCGGAAACATGCATACGTATCTGTACAAGTCCATACATATATTTTTATAAAAACAACATTACTGTCTTCATATATGTACATATATAGATACATACATATGCATCTTGGAGTATGTTTGTAAGAATTGATGACTGTTTGATACAAACATAACTTTGTGCTGGCTCAAGGCTCAAACACAACATTTTAAGCAACGACAAACAACAATCTGAGTGGCTGAGTTTCCGTTGATCGTATGACAAGAGAGCAAGCTCACTATGTCAGGAAGAACCTTATATACTCTCACTCACTATTTCGCCAACAAAATATTTGAAAACGTTAGGTAAAAAACACTCTGAGGGATTGAAACATTGTTTTATTGAACATTTTTAGTTTCTTCATTGCCAGTAATTTGTTTATAGTATAAAGAGATAGAGCTTGAGACATCAGGACGGAGTGGTCAGGTCTGTTTTTAAGAATTAAAACCAGAACTATATCACCCAATTCAGTGTTTTAAAGTTTTTTAAAAATTTTTCCCGTACATAGTCGTGCCGGGATAAAAAGTACTCACTTACTGGTATGTATGATAAAGTGCTTATACTCCTTTTAAGAGTAAAATAATGTCTTAATCAGTAAAAGTAGTAACAACCAAACAATGCGAATTGAGACGGGACGAAAAGGTGGAGAATAGAAAGGAATGTACAGGTTTTGGATAGACTAAAAACAGTAAACATTTATACGAGAATATATATTTGTCGATCGATGTCAACATCGATTTAGTCGATTGCTTTGTTTTTGTGGAAAACTTCGATTCCTTTTTTGGGAACTTTTAAATTTTATGTCTGCTTGAAGAAGCCTCCAACATACGATTCACAACAACAACCTGCTTTCTTTTCCTGTATGGAGAAAAAACTGCCAACAATATTTTGAAAAACTGTTTCTTACGTTATTTATACATTTTTAGGAGAGCTGGAGTTCTCGATTCAGACAAGCGAGAATCAGAGGTTCTTGATCAATAAAACAAATGCATCTCAAAAACAAGAAATTCAATCTATCTTATTGTTAAAGGATCGAGGAAAACATCGATTTAAAGACAATCTTGGTAGCGGGTATCTTATAGTCGGAAGATCGAGCAAAGGCTAACTTGTTCCTCTTTCATTTTCTGCTTCGACAGACAACATAATTCGAAAGGCGAGTTCGGCTCAATTTCTTGATAATGATGATGCTTCAATCTGCGTCTGTCTTGTCGCTTAATGGAGAAAGAAACTGGATTTAAGAGTATGTATGTATTTATGTATGTATGTATGTGCTTGTCATGTATATAAATATGAGTGTGTGTACATCGATGAAGACAAAGGTGATGTTTTTGTGGGCTTCGATTTGCAGACTAATTAAGACCTTAAAATTGTTACTGGTCAGGCCAAAAAGAAATGAAAATTAAGTCATTGAGCTCGGCATCAATGAAATGGTTTAATATGGTCAAAATATGATTTCTTCAGCGATATTAGCAACAACATATTTTAATCTAAGAATGTATATAGTGTGTGTATGGATGTACGCTTATCATATTTTCTGCGAGACTTGAAACCAAGTATGTACCTGATCAACCGTAAAAAATACTACTACTATAATGTTTCATCTTTTCCTTTAATGTCAGTGTCATCTGATAAAGGCCTGTAAATTGCATCTGAATATCAAAACCTGCTGATGAACCAAGTTATGGTATTGGAGCACGGAGAAGTTGCTTGGCCGCGTCTTCAGATTAGGTCGCTTTCATTTTTTACCCCTCTGCAGTTGATGGACAGACGAATGCAGATGCAAAATCTTACATTTCTATATACATATGTATGTACGAAAAAGTTTAAATGTGTGAGTACCTAAACTCTACCATACATCCATACATATATATCAATGTGTACGTATGTATATAAAAATATCTGGTTTTTTGTTGTTTCCAAGAACCGACCAAAGTTCCCTCATAAAATAAGACTAAATGTGTGCATGGAAATGTCCATACGTACATACATATATATGTATGCATCTCTCGCGTACAGAAATACTGAAGAATTTATATGTATGCTTGGAATGACTTGAATAAGACGTTAAATTACAAAAGGCACATAATGAGAACGTAGGAGAGGAGCGCACAGCAAGCGCATTTTAAGGCCTGATCCAGCCCGCTGTGCTCTCGCAGGCAGCGAATCTGCTTGAGTCCCAACGTAGCCCTCAGCCACGCCACAGGTTACCGAAAGGTCGTTTTATAGACATCTTGGCTCGTCGACTACCCCGGCCAAGCATTGACAAAATTCAGAGTCAGTGTCTGCAGGTACAATGCAGATCGCACACAGATACTCACTAATACATAAACACTAGCACTCAGATTCACATGTTTTCTTTATGTATGTATATACCCGAGATATATGTATATGCATAAATATGTAACTTTTTATTAAATTATTTTATGGTACGTGCTCTAAAGTTCAAGGCAAGGAAAACAATGCCTTTTTAATGTTTTTTAACTACACATAATATGATTTAGAAAATATAAATAGGTACATATTTATGTACCTATTCCTAAAAAAAATAAAATAAAATTTGTGGTCAAAAGATTTTTTTATTATAACGAATTTTCCTACCCGAGATTTACATACGATATAATTATCTCTATATTATATAAAATAGTTTGGGGTCGTCATCGCACGAAATTTTATTTTGGCGGGGGTTGGAGCACTAGCGAAGCGAGTATGCAGGGGCCTCTAGAATGTAAACATATTATTTTAACAATTTAGCAACACAGGTATGTATGTACATACATGTTTATGTGTAAAAATTAAAAAGTTGCCACCTTCAATCGAATTTGATTTTTTGTTATCTTCTCAAAACAATTTTTCTGACAGATTTATTTTTAAACCGATTCTTTTTATGGAAATTGTAATGAGGCGATTGACGTAAGTACATAAATTCTTTTTGGCTGAGATGTAACGATTAAGATAATGTAATTTTAAACGCTTAGTTGAAATATCTTAAAAAAAAAACAGTTTCTTTCAAAAGGAATTGTTTTTCGAACGATTGTTCTCTAGTGCAACTATATGATATACAAATCCTATCATTGCAATTTCCACTTATGAGACAATTCGAGGTGACGCCGGGATAGCTTCAAACCTGAGAGACTACTGTCACACTACAGTAGTGTAAATACTAAATAATAAATAAATATATCGCTGTATCAACGGACAGGCCAAAAGTATAAACCTAATTAAAAAGATAAAGGATTCGAATGCTTTTCAAATCAATAATTTAAAAAAAAATCTGCTACCAGGTTATGTCTGATTAAACGGGGGTTTTTGGAAATTACAAGATGTTTGCAAAACACAAAAGAAAGAATCTCCCAACTCATAAAGTATATACATACATATGTCAGTCGCTTCAGTTTCTATGTGAACCACTTCTCCCTCAGTTTTAAAGCTATTCGGGAGCACGTTTATAAAGACTCTTATTTTTTCTGCACGGAGCACAGAAGTAGGAAGCGTCTAGATGGGAAAGTAACATATGTACATATGTTACATAAAGATATGTATAATTTATTTCTTTTAAAAAGAGTGAATTTATTTCATTTGCATATAAAAATATATAAAGATATAGCTCAGACAAAAATAAACATAATCGGATAATTAGATCATATATGGGTACCATAGGACTGGACCGATCGGTCAAAAAACAAATGTTTTCAGTCAGAGAACATAAATACCATAAATATAGGAACTACAGGGTATTATTTAGGATTTTATAGCAACTTTTGATTAAAAAGTCAATTTCGAAACAAAAGTCACGATTATTTCGTCCCTATATTTTATCCAAAATGTATGTATGCATATGTATGTGATACATTGAAAAACAGTTTCAAAATAATCATGTCTTCAAGTAGGTTCTTGATAAAGCGCGGTCTATCGATGATATTTTTCTTTTACTTTTGATACTGTCAACCGTGTAATGTTATTAGAAGTAGTTAGTACTACAGAAGTGAAGCATGAATGAACGAAGCAATTAAGACGGGGGTTAGCAGTATGATTATTTCAAAAACGTTGAAACAATAAAATTTAAATTAATGTTTTATGTATTGCCCATTTAGTTGGAAGCCAGAGTATAACTGACTTTTGTTTTATTTTTAATTATTCATACATGCATATATGGTAACATACACATTTATCTCATCATGTTCGTTGGCATCATAAGCCTGGATGCAACGAAGTAATTTCTTCATTATTTTTTTGTTTTATTAATTGAGCAAAGGTATACCCTTAGCGCTACTCGTTTTCGAATGTGTATGCTTAGTGTGTATGCTCGAGTGTATGCTTAGTATGAATGTGTGTGTATGTATCTATGTGCACATGAAAACATATCCATATACATGCCACCATACACAAAGAAAAACAAAGAGAGCAGAATAGTGTAAAGGGATAGGGAGAGAGACGACTGTAACGACAGTGAGATGAGAAATCCAGAGACTCGCAATGTGGGAGCGCCGTGCCGATCGTTTTTACGTTCGACGCATACAAAAAAAAAACAATAAAAGTCTATTTGTTAAGATTCGGTTGGTGCCGTCCAGGCCGTAAAAACGAAACCTACCTGCCATTGGACCAGATCGAGACAGCTGAGCCTTATTCGGTTGTAGCGGAAAAGTAGCCAAAACGCCAGATCTAAGGGCAAAAAGTATCTTAAATATGTATGTGTGAGTGTGTGTTGTGTATATTGTATATTATATGGCCATCTTCGATCTGCCCGCCTTCGCTGACTGTTCGTGATCTGTAGCTATACACTTGAATCAGTGACGCACTTGCACATGTATCTGTGTGTTGGTGCTGTATTTTAATTTGTATCTGTGTAAGCAACTGCATCAGTATCTGTGAGAGGAGACGACGTGCGGTGTTAGTGCTGGTGCTCCATCTAAGCAAACGAAGCATTGCAGGAGATAGAGTTGCTGCCACTCAGTCCACTCGCAAGAAACACCGCAATAAGACGCAGCACACAATCGTTATTGACTTTGTCACACTTAATTTATTTTTGTTGGCTGAAAGTTAAAATAAATTAAGCGATTAATTTGGGTGCTGTTTGTAACCACATGATTCGCGTACAGTACTCACCCGCGTGTGAGCACCGTTGGGAAAACATATAAAAACCTCTTTAAAATTATTCAACAAGCACTGCAACCACTATTTGTGTCCTGTGAATTGTATACGAGTGTTTCGTGCATAATTATTTACAAAAGCAAAATATTTTTAACCTTAATAAATTACATATTTGTGCCAGTGCGTTGTTAGAATTAATATGTTTTCAAACTCCGCTAAAATTAAAAAAGTAAGTGCCGACGGCAAAGCCATGATGTGAAAAAAATTCCGTTAAGTTCAACTGAACGTCGTATAGAAACATCTTTAATCTGGATCAGTTAAATCAACATGGACGCGTACGCTTTACCAACGTATTTTCCCCTTGCGTAAGTTGAATTATTCTACTATCTATAAGCATATGTATATTTCTGTGTTCATATACTTCAAAATTGAGAAAAGAAACGACACCCCATCGCTTCTGTCGTTTCTTTTATTACAGTGTACAAATTATGAATCGTCTTATAACTCAGACGGTTTCGATGGCCGAATGTTGGATGTTTTACTTTCGGTATATTATGCCATTCACATATTTGAACACAGAGAACACTGCTCCACTTTTATTGAGTAAAATATTGTAATATTGTATTTTTATGAAATAATGATCAGCAACGTGAATACACATGAGGAAATAGAGTATTTGTGATATTCAATCGGAATACAGTTAAAATGTGTCTACCCATAAAAATTGGACCGTGTTCAGTGACGACAAATACGCCCATGATTTTATGTGATCGTTATGCACAATTATATGCATCTGTGCAAATACCGTGATTAAAATTTCGGTATAATGACCGTCGTGTAAAGGAATTACTTATTTTAATTAAACATACATTTTTTAAATTTAAAAAAAAATTGTATACCTTTTCGATCAGCCTAAACTACTGGTGCTCGTGTTGCTTTATCGGTTCTCAATTTTTTCCTTGAAATACATATATGAATGCATGCTTCCATTTCTGCTACCATAAGAACGATCAGTTGGAAAACAAGCCTTTGTGAAAAAAAGCTTCGTTCGCTCCTTAAGATATTAACCCACCCGTTAACTTCCATAAGCTCAGCTGAAAAGTTAGTTCATATTGCTGTCATAGGTAGATAGGTCGATGAATAATCCTTTGTGTTCTCGATACTCAACAGACGAAAAGAAGCGTTTCCGGCCCCATATGGTATATATATTCTTGATCAGCTTTAAAAAATATTCGACTTAGACATTTTGGTCTGTTCATCTTAGAGACTGTAAAAGCTAGAGCAGCCATATTTTAGGTGATCACCTTTGTGACATCACACTGAAGCGAATGTCCTGACATCCTGTTTGATCCCAAAAGCTGAGGATACGATAGACAACTACACAGTTTTACAAAAGGACAAACTTTGAATATACTGAACACAAGACGAAATATTGGTTGTGGGCCTGGCTTTGCAAATCTTTGAATTTGTAATATATGTACTCCTAAAATCTTATAAATGCTACTTTTATACCCGGGAGTCAGCCAGAATATATGGTTTATGTAATTTATATTATATGTCGTTTGGTATGGATGTTCGCAGTAACCCCAAATTGATTTTTTGGCAAAAAAACTTCATAGAATTTGATCGAAAGGAGAAAAGAGAAAAGGAGACAGATGTAAAAATGGAAACAGATAAAATTTAATATCAAAAATCTCACATAAGGATCGGATGTTACACATAACAGATAATTATGTGCGTTTAACATGACATGAGAAAGTGTCATGAAATTTGGCCTGTCTCTTATAGTCTCTCTAGAGTCTCTTTCTCTTCCCCTTTGCTTTTTTGATGCAACATTAATTAGGAATTTTGTATATAATATAATTCCAAAATTTCAAGCATTGCTTATAGCCTTAGAGAGAGATAGCAATTGTGTTCATAGCAGTTTCCAGACACACCCATAGTAAATAATATAAATAAATATCTCTTTTCAAACCATCAATTCTTTTATTATTATTTACTACTTATGAGTAGTCTAAGTGTGAGTATGTGAAAAACTCATTCAGTCATACAATCGGATTTTTGCATGAGAATGCAAAGTATAAAATCACTGCCGCCCATTTTAATGGTCCAGAAAACTGATGCGATTGGATCAGAGTGATGAAAATAATTTCCAATCCCAGAGTGGCTTTACAGTAAAGTGTGGGTTTTCATATCCGGCATTGACTTACTGACAAACGTAAAACGGATCTGACATTTGTAAAATTTAATTGCCTGAACAAATTAGGAGCTACAAATTAGGACCTTTTTCTCAGATTTGAATAAATGTATTATTAGCCGGTTCGGCCACGTTTCGTTGCAGCACGCTGTGGTTGCATGAATGAGAAATGAGGAACGAAACACAGCATAAAATTGATATGTTTATATGCCTTTGAATCTGTAACTGAATATGTTGGCCAGTCTATGAGTCTCTTGCGAGTGACGCGAAAAATATTCTTGATGACCTTGAAAGTGAGTGTGGAATTTTCCTGTACAATGTGCGTTGCACCAAACGACTTTATTGGTAACAACTGTTTCTGGGACGTTGTGCAAGAAATCATATCAAAAAGCGTCTTTTCGAACCTTCTATATTGATAGTTCGACGACCGAAATTCGATTTTCTGCGAGATAATTGGTTAGTGGTTCTGAGCACTGGGAACTAAAACTGATTCTATATAGCTGATATTGTAGGTCTTTCTGATATCTAAAATGCTGATTGATTTTTTCGAATTTGCTACTATTACCTCTAGTTCAAAAGTTCAAAATGAACAAAATAAAATAAAAATATAAAAATTCGTCGTCCAGTGTTTTTACAGGACTAACCCACACCCTTTATATGTGCATACATATATACAAAAATGAAATCTTTTTACATATGTATAATATCCTTGCATTTTAAGAATGCCGGGTATACAAAAATAGTGTTTAATATATATGTTACATGTTACAGATACTCGGAACTACAATTCCTAGCATCTAGGCGAGCAGCAGCTGTAGCAGCGGCGGCAACTGTGTTACCAGGATCACCATGCCTGAACCACGTTCCGATAACAGATGTTAGTAGCTCGGTGACAGTTCCACCCCCGATGAATGAACCTGCGGCATCGGACTCTATAAAAGCGTCTACTTCTATTCTCACACCAATTAATACTGGGAATGCTAGTAACCACGCATTACTGGCCAACTCAGCTGGGCACCATCATCATCACCAGCATCAACATGTTCATAGTATAAATGTAGGTGGGCAACCACAACCACACGATTTCCACCCGGCCTACAGAATTCCCGGATACATGGAACAATTTTACTCTTTGCAAAGAAGCAGCCCCACTGCATCCTACCATGGTAGGTACTCAGCTGGGCATAGCTGAGCATCAGCTTTATAGCATAGCTGTTAATAGTAATATTTGTTAAATAATGTTATTAATATAATTTCCTTCTGGTAGATCCATATGCCAACTGTGCCTCGGCATTCCACTTGGCCGGTCTTGGACTAGGATCAGGTGACTTCTTGGGTACGCGAGGTATGGGTTCTATAGGTGAATTGCATCATGCCGCTGTTGCAGCCGCCGCAGCTGCAGGATCACTGGCAAGTACAGACTTTCACTTTAGTATCGATGGTAACGGACGACTAAATAGCCCGCGGCCGGCTGGCGGTAGTATTCGTGCAAGCGTTAGCCGCAAACGCGCGCTGTCTTCATCGCCATATTCGGATTCATTTGATATTAATTCAATGATCAGATTCTCACCAAATTCACTAGCCACGATTATGAATGGCTCGAGAGCCAGCAGCGCTGCTAGTGGCTCATATGGTCATATTACCGCTGGTGCAATGAGTCCAATGGCACACGCCCACACATCAATAACACCACGTTTACAGCAAATACAAGCACATTTGTTGCGTGCAAGTGCTGGACTTCTACACCCCATGACCCCGCAACAGGCGGCTGCTGCCAGTTTTTCCATGACCCATGCAGCAAACGCTGCTGCTCTAGGCCTAAGTGATGTCCATTCCAAACCTAAAGAGTTACAATTACCCATTCTTGCATCGAAATCTCCAACATCGAAATCAGTTTCAAATGAATTAAAGGAGATTGCTGCTTTAAAAGTAAGTGTACTTTTATTTCTTTGCAATATGTTAATAATGTAAATTATTATTATGTCATTTTCGGTAACAGAACTTCGACGAGGGAAACCAGAAAACCCGACAATTAAAAAACAAGCCTATGGAGCAGCCATCGTCCACATCTGACAGCGTGGCACAAGTAGAAGCGGATAGCGCCTCTTCGAATTTATTGGAGCGCCGACAACGTAATAAAGATTCAGGCAGCACTGGTAATGTCAATGGGGTTGGACAAAGTAGCCATGCGGAGGAATTTGTCAACTTTGGCTCAACATCGACTCCATCGAATGAATATGACTGTACCACTGCTGACACAACAGATATTAAAGATGAGCCCGGTGATTTCATTGAAACGAATTGCCATTGGCGTAGCTGTGGTATCGAATTTATGACCCAAGATGAACTCGTTAAACACATAAACAACGACCACATTCAAACCAACAAGAAAGCTTTCGTCTGTCGATGGGAGAATTGTTCACGAGGTGAAAAGCCATTTAAGGCGCAGTATATGCTGGTTGTACACATGCGTCGCCATACCGGTGAAAAACCACATAAGTGCACGGTAGGATCGCTTTTGAATTTATGTCGAAACATTTTTTAAAATTAGATTCATTATAGTTTGAAGGGTGTTACAAAGCGTACTCCCGTCTGGAGAACCTGAAAACTCATTTGCGTTCACATACGGGTGAAAAGCCGTACACCTGCGAGTATCCAGGATGCAGCAAGGCCTTCAGCAATGCCAGTGATCGAGCGAAGCATCAAAACCGAACTCACAGTAATGAGGTAAGATTTTAAAATACTGCAATCATTGTTTAAACATTAAACATTGTCAATGTTTAAAACTGTTGTGTATTTTTGCAGAAGCCATACGTTTGTAAAGCACCCGGTTGTACGAAACGTTATACCGATCCAAGTTCGTTGCGAAAACACGTCAAAACCGTTCATGGCGCTGAGTTCTATGCCAATAAGAAACACAAAGGCTTGCCCTTAAATGATACAAACTCTCAACTAGAGAGGGATAATGGCCATAATCAACATCATCTGCAAGAGCAGCATATTGACTCAAGCCCTTGTAGCGATGACCTGCATATTGGAAAAATGATAGGCATGTCCAGTCCCAGTATTAAATCTGAATCAGATGCCAATTCTCCACATCATTTAATGACAAATGGTGGAGGCGCCTCAGCTTCTGATTGCTTCATATCATACACGCAAGACGATATTGCCGAAAACGGTGCCTTGAATGAATGTTGGAACTGTGATGATGACGTCGATGTGGCCGACCTACCTATAGTCTTGCGAGCAATGGTTAATATCGGGAATGGTAATGCCTCTGCCGCGTCTATGGGGGGAACTTCAATGGGTCGCCAGCGCTTTCGCAGTCGACTTCAAACTAAAGGTATAAACTCGAGTACTTCGATGCTCTGTAATATTCCGGAAAGTAATCGTGCCATTGGCATTAGCGAACTTAACCAGCGTATTACAGAGCTAAAGATGGAGCCAGGTATGCCGACGGCTCAGGTTCAAGCGCGAGTGCCTGCTAATACGGGCTTAGGCGGCTTTCAAGATGAGTTATCGCAAACTCAGTCACAGAATCGTAGCATTGCCTTAACTAAGCAAGGCTATGCAGCAGTACATAGTTCTCTACAAGCTCAGTTCCGACGCGACAGCCAGAACTCGAATGCCAGCACATATTACGGCAGCATGCAAAGTCGTCGTAGTAGTCAATCATCACAGTTATCGTCCATGTCAACTATGCGACCGAATCCTTCCTATAACACGACCTCGGCATCTCTTTACGACCCAATTTCGCCAGGCTGCTCTCGTCGGTCGAGTCAAATGTCAAATGTTGCGAGCTGCTATGCCCTGACACCATCAACAGGATCGAGTTCCACAGACAAGTATGCGAATACAAACTGTGGGGCTATTGCACAAATAAATGACAACCCTGCAAATCAATATTTCGGCCCTAATAACAGTCTTCCGCCCCCTCCGTCTTCACATTTGATTGCAACTAATCTAAAGCGCTTGCAGGGGACAAATGGTATTAGCAGCTATCAGCAGGAAAAGGCTTTTCACAACGGCGGACGTTATTCTACTCCCAATATTATGCAGTCTCCGCATTCTGGGAACTACCGACAAGAAGCAGGGTTAGAGTTCGGTAAAACACTGCAGAATGGTGTACCTAGGCGCCAATCCGAGCCATTATTGCCGAACCTGAGCTTAGATCCTTATCTTACTTTGAATGACCCAAATATGCGAAGCTCCAATAACAGGTATATAACATGCACAGGCGACACTCATGGAAATGAGTTCAGAACCGGACAAAAGTCTGCTCAAATGCAGGATGGTTCCAAAGTCCCACTCAACACTGGGAACATGCTTACGTCACCTGAGCAACATCCAAATGAAAGGGTGAATTTGGATGAAGTTGAAGAGCTCATATTACCCGATGAGATGCTGCAGTATCTAAATTTGGTTAAAGATGACGATAAGCTGTTGTCTACAAAAGGACATGAAAATAAAGATATATCAGCTAGCGTAGCAAAAACCTCATCAACTAATGATAATCAGGATCGTCCATTTGGAAATTTATCAAATCAACAACTGGCGTCACCCGCCTCAAACCTAGACATATCAGTAGCAATTCGACCGTGTACTGCGTCGCATCAAGCTGGACGTGGCTTCGGAATATTATACGCACAAAGAGATCAGATGAACGCAACTGAATTCCGTCGTCCTGCACAGACGGAATGCAATAATTTTTCGCAGAGACTTGATAATGGCCAATATGCCCAACTATCAACGCTATCTTTTGAGCAACAACCAATAACAGTAACCCAGAATCAAATTATAGATTCATCAATGACTAGTTTGCCAGAGCTAACGGATATTTCTACTAATACACAAATTGCTTCAGATGATATAAGCTTATTAAATAGTGAACATCAAAATAATAACGGAAATGAGATTCAATGCGGAGTCGTTAGTCAGTCACAAATGTCACCATCTATTAACACAAATGGCACTGGTCCAGTGCCGACCACGAGGACACAAACTCTTAGCCCAAGCAAATTCCCTGCAAAGCCCCCCTTGAAAAACATTCAGCTTACATGTCTCCTTGCGGAAAGCCCAAAAATCGGGACTGAAAACCGAACAAATAATGTAACTTCAATGCATTTAGAAACATACCAACGTACCCTGGAATATGTTCAAAGCTGTCAAAACTGGATGCAGACAAACAACGCAGTTACAGGTCATGTTCATGTTACAGCAACCACCGCAACCACCAATATGCACGTTTCTAACAACAATCCCGTGTGGTCGGATGTAAGCAGCTCGACTCACCCTCATGCGGGAACAAATATGGTTATCAACGATATGACTACATCACTGAGCTCACTTTTAGAGGAGAATCGATATCTACAGATGATGCAGTAGAGCTCTAAATCAGAATAAATAATGGGACTTAAACTGTGCTGTCTAGCAGAGAGATTATAAAATATACATATGACTTACATCACGAGGCACATATATCGAACATAGATTTTTACTTAGATATGAGTGTAAAACAAACCCAAAATGAACTCCACTTGAACATACAATATGAATTGATAATATTTAATATTCAAGTATTATATTTTCTACTATAACTAAGCATAATGAAAAGGCCGTTCGATAAGAAAAAGGACTATTAATTTTTAAAGATTCAAAATGATGAATGCCTAAAAGCATAGATGAACTGAAATGCTTTTAAGTTCTAAGGTAATATAATATAATCTTGACATGTGTCTTCCATATCATTGAGATGATTTAGTTTCCTGTAATACAAAAATTCATATTTTGTAATTAAAAGTATACTTGTATTTTACACATACCTACACATATTTATACTTTCAAGTAATTTAAAATAAACGTTGTTCCCGGCTGCAACCGAGATATGTCTGTTGCATATCTTTCATAAATATACCGCATGTGGTTCTAATGGGCGAAATAATGTTTTCCTCCATGGCCAGTTAGAACCTGTGCCTTATGTGCATCGACATTACTACAACCGGTAAACTATTTAAAAACGAGGGGGGACGTTGTGAGTTGCTTCTGCAACCGCAACTCTACATTTAAACCCGATACATAGTCAGTATGGCTTCATTGAGCGACAACGAGTGCGTGCGGGAGAGACAGAAAACGTGTCGTTGTAGCAGTGAGATCTAACAGGAGTATGGGTACAAAATTTGGTTGCTCTAGCTCTAATAGTCTTAACGATTTGTGGATGCCACAGATTTTCGTTCTTTACGGGGGTGGAAAGGGGTGGGGCGAAATTTTAAAATACACTTGTGCAGTTTCGATATCACAGGGGTGTGGATTCCAAATTTGGTTGCTCTAGCTCTTATAGTCTCTGAGCACGGACTATGTACTGTATGGTGTCGGAAACGCTTCCGTCTAAATCCTTTTAAATCTAATATACTCATTTTGAGTATCGGGTATAAAAAGAAGTTTTTGCACGTACATTTTGAATTGAATGTGGCGGGAAACAGCTCTCCTTGCCCAGACGTTCTGTTACATCTGAACTCTGAGATCCTTGAACTCACATTTTGCAATTGGCAAAACCGACCATGAAACCTGTGTGTTAGAGAGAGACAGAGCGAGAAAGAATGAAATTGTTTTCTTGATTTTGGCTATAATAATTATACGATCTGGTTCAGATTTTGCACTCTAGAAGATATAGTCATCTTCTACGATTCTGTGTTTTTAGTTTTATACTATCTTTAAAAATGGAGATGCCACAGATTTTCGTCCTTTGTGGGGGCGGAAGTGGGCGGGGCGAAGTTTTGAAATATTTTTGTAGCAGTGACATATCACAGAAGTCTGGATCCAAAACATCCTTCCTCTAGCTCTTATAGTCTTTGAGCACTAGGCGCTAATAGGGACGGACGGACAGACAGACAGGGCTCAATCGACTCGGCTATTGATGCTGATCAAGAGTATATATACTTTATGGGTTCGGAAACGCTTCTTTCTGGACGTTCCACACATCCATTTTCACCACAAATCTAATATACCCCAATACTCATTTTGAGTATCGGATATATCGGGTACTGACGCGTCATCATGAGAGAGCGCAGAGAGAAAATCTTTGCATGTGTTAGTACACACGCAATATGTTTCGACAAAAATATGTGTTTGTATGCTTTTTTCGTTCTCAGAGATCTAGTGCTGATGCTAATTTCTGTTATGCCCCCAACATACTTGAATGAATGGGTGCACTCGCATTCTCACGTACTTTGCGTGTGAACACACACGTATTGCTGGCCGCTAGAACTGAAATTTGAAGAATAGGCAGGGGGAGGAGGTATGGTACACTAGGGCGCGGGAAATAAAATAAAAGCTGTTATTTTTTCATTTGTATTACAAAATATAAAATATTACATTAATAAATTTACACATTTAAATTATAAAAATTATGTAAACGCCGGCCGTTCTCGACTTTTTGTTTATTATAACTAAAATATATATATAATAAAATAAATATGCATAAATATATATATATGTACATATATATATATAAAGTCGCCGCTCAAATTGGCTCCCGATATAAATTAAATGGGGTCAAAAATTAATCTGACCTATGAGTCGACTTGATATGACTTAATTTCAAATTTCATCAACATTTTTAGCTTCTTTTCGTATGTTTCCCTATCATCCTATCTGTTAGTCATTTACAATTTGTTCTTATCAAAATCAATACAAACTGATGGAGCAGATGATTACGCTGTGCAAACCTCTCACAGTTCATACAAATCGGTTGAGCCGTTTGGGAAGAGTTAATTTTATACAAGGGTATAGGCATTCACATCGCGCCCTCAGTTTTATTTACTAGTACGTATACCCTTTTTAAGTAGAGGTTTTCCCGGATGGGAAGCGGAGCCAGCTCTTGTTTTCTGTTTTCCTTCGACGGACCGACAAAGGCAAGGCGTGGCTGCGCCTCCTCCGAGGGCGGTATAGGTGCAGTTCGCTTCACGGGAGTTAGACGAGTTAGACTTTCAGCCGCTACTAGAGCTTGTCCATAGTCGATAGTCCATACGATGTATCGGGAAATAAGAGGCCCATGACTTATCAAACAAAAAGGGACGAACGAAAATAAACGATCAACAAAATCCAACAAACTGACAGAACGAACTGCACACTGAGCACATCCCGGGGGAACGGTATGATTTTTTGAGAAATGTGAAACCCTGATTCACCCTGGCACCATCCGTCAAAAAGCAGCTGATGAGCATAAAATTAGAAAGTTTTGGTCTGAATTGTAAAATTTTCACAAGTTTAAATTAGTAAATTTGCTGTTTTATTGACTGTAATAAAACAATCCATATAAGTGTAATAAACGTTACTCTTTGGACTTCCTTAAAAATTGCGGCAGCTTTGTTTGGAATTTGGTTTGGCCTTGGCTGCTGGTGCGGAAAAAATACTAGATCTGCGTTGTATCTGTCCTGGTCGACATCAACTGAATTATTTTGATAACCAAACAATCCGCAATATTATCATGCCAAATATGTATATATTTTTTATCAACGCAGTCCACTTCAACAACTTTAATGGCTGCAAATAACTAATCATTAAAAAAGCTAATACATACATACATATGTATACTTATTAAGGTTACTACCAGCAATTTCTGCTCTCGCCATTTTGTATTGCCTCTGGTGTATTTTTTCCTTTTTTGGTCTTGAACGATTTGAAATATGTCTAGGCGCGACATATTTGCATTTGAAAACCATCGACTAAATAACGAGCGGTTTAGGTAAAACCCAGATGGATAGTGGAATAACTGGTACATTTTTGGAGAGGCAAAACATAACGGACCATCCCCGAAATGGATGGTGGATGGTCGTCCGTGTGAATAACCTTTTAGTTATTGAATAATGAACGAACGAACTCAATCATAGCTGAATGACATTAGACTTTGGTAAATGACAAGCTGCAAAAACAGCGACAGCCTTGTGGGAAAGCATTCAGTGAGGGCGCGTGATATATGTATGTATATGCGCCAGCCTGGCTATCTAGTTGAGCTGGAAGCAGCGCATATTATCGATTAATGCAATTGTCAGTACAAATTTGCTGGCTTGGTGCCTATTTGTTCTGCGATATATCATGATACAGTGTTTATTATTTTAATAATTTGATTGCGTCACATGTTGTACCAGCAGAACAAAACAAAGAGAAAGAGTTGGTCAGCTAAACGGCTTTTGAAATGCGAGTTAGAAGGCAAGTCCATTAATATTATGTAATAATAATACTGATATAAATTGACTGAAAATAATTAATTTCAGGCTTCGCATGCAAACTGGGGAGGGAAATTAGATACGCATCAGTCCGAAAATATGTTCACAAAAAATAAAAATGCGTCCCGCCAGATAGTAACAGCAGCACCAGATTTATCAGCACTAATTTATCGATGTCTATCATGATATCTCTCTTGTCGCAGCAAATTTAGCAAAGTCTAAAGTAATAACAATATTAAATAGAATACTTGTAATAGATAATAATGAACGTTGGCGTTATATTGGTGTTCACCGCCCTAACAAATATTTTGTAAGTCACTGCTTAACTGTCTAGATTTTTTGGCAACTGTTTATGCTCCAAAAAACCGAATATACATAACAAATGGTTCTCTTAGCCACGTTACAATACTTGGCGATGTAACGCTTGTATAGCGTAGCAGGGCTGCTGAACGTCAGAGTTAGCTATTTAATGCTTTACAAATACAAAATCAACTTATGTGAATAAAAAGCATTATAATGTTTAAGTTAGTATTATATATAGCCGGCTGGCCCAAGCAAACACTTTGAAAAAATGAATGCTTAAACAAAACAAGCGGTGAAAATCTTTAAGTAGTGGAGAAGCTACGGATAAGCTCTCTAATACCTGGTCTCTCATACTGCTAGAGAATTTTTTGAATTGAAAACTTGTATATAATAGCGTAACATTATAATATATAAGATTATATATGTAAGTAATGTGTGCTGAATTAGAAGAACCGAAGAATGGGTTTCTAGGCTATTCACACTGACGACCATCCACCATCCATTTCGGTCCGTAAGGTTTTGCCGTTCCGAAAATTTCCCAGTTAGTCCACCATCCATTTTGGATGTTCCTAAGCCGCACGTTTCTATGCGATAGTTAGTGTGCGGCAAATAAATGGCAGACGACTGCCAACATAGAAGAAATATTTGTATTCTCTGTAAATGCTTTATGCTATGCATAATTTATTCTTTAATAATGAGTTTTTTTCGAACATTATCGAGTTGGATCTGGACAGATCATGTAGCTCCAGCACCTTTTCTGGCAACAAGGGCCCCCGCCAAAGCGAACGAAAAAAGACGACAGAATGATTTATTGGAAGTGCTGAAAAATAAAAATAAATAAGTTTATAATTTGCATTACGGTCTAAACAATATTTTGAGAATGCAGATCGTATCTGTTCTGCTGAATGATTAAAATCATCAGAACTGTTGCTGCTATCGGGTTGTTCACATATTTTGCTGTTGAAACACGGCCGAAATAATTGCTACATCTTCATCATCCATAGTTAGAAAAAAATTTAAAAATCTTCCGCGCAAATGTAATGTACTTGTTATTGGCATCAGCTGTTTTTGACGGAGTGTGGATGGTGCTAGTGTGAATCGGAGTTTCACATCTGTCAAAAAAACCCACCATTCCTCCGGGATGGGCTCAGTGTGCAGAGCCTATTATGCTAGAGTTGCGTATTGCCGAAAACACATATGATAAGCATGGGGACCTAGTGGTGTCAAAAGGTTGCGATATTTTACAACGAAGGTCCGCGACTATCAGCACTAAGGAAAAAAAAAACACATCTGAGCTAAAACTTTGGCGCGTAAATATATGGATGGGGGAAAAGGTAAAACTATACATAGAAGCCTTAAAAAAATAATATTAGCTAATTATATCGTTAGATAAGGGATTCGATTTTCGAGGGCATATAAGGCCATAGAATTGCTACTAGATCGATGGGAGGAAAGCATTGATATTTAGTGGTGTGAGGAAGAAGTCTTACGTCTATAAGGATATGGGTGAAAAAAAAATATATTAAAAATAAAAGCATGGGGTTTTTTTTATCCATTTTCTTGTTATTTTTCATAGTTTGGTGGTCTTTCTTAACATCAAAATAAAAGTCATCTGTTTTCATAATGCAATTATGCATGTTATGCCAATTGAAACGACAATTCTGCGATAATGCGTTAATTTCCATTTCGATAGAAAACTCAGTGTAACTCTTCATATAGTTTTTATTAACGTTTTTGACGTGCAAACTAATCGTTTGATGACTTCTTTACGCGAATACCCCAACTGAGTTCGATTGCTTTGCAATCGTTTGTACGGGGAAGTGCTGGAAAATCTTACAGAATATGTATACATATTTGACAAATTGTGTGTGGTATGAAACATTTGTACAAACGACAAAGTTATAAATGAAATTATAAACTGTGAAATAAATAAATAATTCCAATTGCTTCAACGTAACGATAAATGCAATGATCCATACTTGTTTTGAAGTGTTGCTGCTCACGAAGAAGTAGTGTAGGGGGCACCCATTTAAATATGTATGTACATATGCATATGTAAAAATAAACTGGTGTGTAGGCTTAATATAAAGTAAAAATCAGAACCAATAAAAATGGATCAAGAAAAATATATTTGACAAATGGAATGTAATATTAGTGATTAAAAGTTATCACATTAAAGAAGACGAGAAGGAATCTTTCTGTACTCAAAGACGAGATCAAACCTCAGAATGAAAATGCTGCGGAAAAACTTGTTTCTTACTGATGCCATATCAGTGTTTTGTGGATTCTGTATAATCCATATACTCAGCTGGCGACTACATGATTCTGTGCAGTGCACTAAAGATGTCGCAGACAAGGTGGCGGCTCAGTTCTCCTCAAATGACATTGTCGCCCAGTTCAGCTTACCTCCGATATCGGTTGGATTGGGAACTAGGAGTAGTTCCACCTCCACGGCGGCAAATTTGTCTAACCGCTCCAGCACGAATAGCTTAGGTACAGGTGGAGATATACAATCTAAAAACTACTTCACACACTTGAGCTATGATGTTACGCACAACGTTTTGTACGCTGGCGCGACTAATAAAATACTAAAACTGAACGAAAATCTTCGGGTGTTGTCTGAAGCTGTTACTGGTCCCAAGAACGACTCGCCACAGTGCCATGCTGGTGGCTGTCCTGAGGATGTGGAGACCACCCTGGTCAACAACTACAATAAAATCCTGGTAGTAAGCTACGCGCACGATGGCATCCTTATATCCTGTGGTAGCATTCGACAAGGTAAAGATTTACATATATGATTCTAGCGTCCTATCTGACCTATAAAAATGCATAATTTGGGCATTCATTGTTTTCGGCCGCAGGTACATAAATACACATATGTATATCCCATACTGGCAAGGTACCCGGAGTATGCGTTGATACAAAGGAAGCAAAAGTTCTGAAAGAGGCACCTAAATCACATATCCTTCCCAGAGAGAGTAGCATGAGATTACCATGCACACGCGTCCGTCCGGTCCTCGAACTCTCCCTTTACTAGTTTTCAACTCCAGGGGCTAAACTTCTAGCGCACTCCGCATACCAAAATCCAGGATTTCCCAGTTCTCTAAGAGAACCAGGATTTCCCAGTTCTCTAAGAGAATCGTAGTTTAACGTATCTTTTAATAGTCTGTCAGATCCATTGTTACTATGTCAGCTATTTCCGTTTTTGCCTTTCCGGTGTACTTATGAGTAAAATTGGGTCCAACTTCCATATAATATCTATAGCGGTATCTTTAAACCGAAAAGATACCATATATGCATACTTTGTATCTGCAAAGTTATTTGCATTTGATAATACATAGATATTCCTTGAAATTATTTTCAGGCGCTTGTGAAATTTACAGCTTGCCACGATTTCCAGCCGCACCGCAGTTCATTGCAGTGCCATTAGCTGCAAACGATGAATATGCATCGACATATGCGTTCGTGGGACCAGCACGATACTCCTGGAAGGAGGAGGATATATTGTATGTGGGCACCACTTTCACCAATGTTGGTGACTATCGGCATGACGTGCCTGCCATTTCGTCACGTCGTCTGGACGATTTGAACTATGCAGAGTTTTCGATCCAGCAGTCAATAATAAATATTGATGTCAAATATCGGGATCATTTTCTAGTCGATTACGTATATGGCTTCAATTCGTCAGAGTATGCATATTTTCTTCTTGTTCAAAAGAAATCACATCTAGCCGACGAAGCCGGGTATATAACTCGTTTAGCTCGCATATGCATCACAGATCCGAACTACGATAGTTACACGGAAATAACAATTCAGTGTACGGCAACCGAAAGCAATGCCGACTACAATATACTACGTGATGCTAAGATTACGCACGCAAGCCAAAAGCTGGCTCAACAAATGGGAATTAAGAAAGATGATCATGTTCTGGTAACCGTTTTCTCTCCCTCAAAGGAAATCAGCAATCAGCCGGAAAGCAAATCGGCCATGTGCATATATAGCATAAAGGATATTGAGGACACTTTTATAGAGAATATACATATGTGCTTCAACGGTACAATCAAAGATAGAAATCTCGGCTATATATCCGGGACTATAAACGACGGAAGATGTCCAATTGTCGGCTCTCTTGGCAACATTTACAACTTCTGTTCCGTGGGACTAAAGATAAGCGGGGTGTCTCCCATCATGGCTCATGCTCTCTTCCATTTTGATAATGTATCGGTTACGTCCGTGACCGCAACCTCAACAACTGATCAACAACATTCACTCGCTTTTCTTGGCACGGATGCAGGCATTATCAAGAAGGTTTTGCTGTCCGGTCAAAAGCCTGGCGAATATGAAGAAATTATCGTGGATGCTGGCAACCGCATATTACCCAACACTATGATGTCGCCAAATAAGGACTTTCTGTATGTACTGTCCCTGCAAAAAATCACAAAATTGAGGATCGAACATTGCTCTGTTTATACTAATTGTTCCGCCTGCCTGGAGTCTCGGGACCCCTTCTGTGGATGGTGCTCCTTGGAGAAACGATGCACGGTACGATCAACCTGCCAGAGAGATACTTCGGCATCGCGCTGGCTATCTCTTGGAAGCGGACAACAGTGCATTGACTTTGAATCTATTGTGCCGGACAAAATACCAATCACTGAGCTGACGCAGCTTCATCTGATCATTCGCACTTTGCCGGAGCCATTCAATGCCAAGTATCGGTGTGTCTTTGGCAACTCCACTCCCATTGACGCTGAAATTCTGGAGAATGGCCTGGCGTGTGCGACGCCACCTCTGGATCAAAGACCGATAATACCAAGCAACATTGACCATGTGCTGGTACCACTCTCAGTGCGCAGCTCAGAAACAAACAAAGACTTTGTGTCCAGATCGTTTGCATTCTTTGACTGTTCGCACCATGCAAACTGTCAGGAATGCATGCACAGCTCTTGGGGATGCAACTGGTGTGTTTTCGACAATAAATGCGTGCACAAGTCGCAGCAGTGTCGCAATATGGAAAACGCCATCAGTGCTGTGGCCCAATGTCCCCATTTGAAGCGAAGCCGCGAGCCGATTCTTCTGCCGGTGCGTGTTCCACAGGAAATACGCTTGGAGATTGAAAACCTGCCAAGGCCAAAAAGTGCGCATGCTGGTTTCCTATGCACCATTCATATTGAGGCCGCACAGATGCTGCTGCCAGCGCACATTGAGGCCAACAGGATAGTGGTGTGTGAAAAAACCCCCTACTTCTACGAGACCAATACGCACGAATACGAGGCGAAAGTAGTAGTCACATGGAACTTTCAACACTATGTGGATACCGCAATGGTTACGCTGTACAAGTGTGACGTCCTTGGTTCTCATCGGGACCATGCGGACTGCAGTTTGTGCGTAACTCGGGACCCGAAATACCAGTGCGCCTGGTGCAGCAACTCGTGTGTATACAATGAGACTTGCGGAGCTAGCGACAGCTCTATAAAAACAATGTCAGCTATGGCTACCCAAAGCGAATGCCCTCGACCAAGGATTGATATTATTAAGCCGCTATCGGGACCAGTCGAGGGTGGCACTCTGGTTACAATTGAAGGCAGCAATTTGGGAATACGAGAAGAAGACGTGCGTGGAAAAATATCAATTGGCTCAGTGCCATGTGAACTGGTGAACTACCAAATATCTGTTAAGATTGAATGCCGCACCGGGGCAGCTGTTCACGAGATGTCAGCGCCTATTAAGGTGGCCAATGACGCAGGATACACTGAATCAAGTGTACAATTCCACTTTAAGGATGTACAGCTTACCGGCTTATATCCAACGATTGGACCCAAATCTGGTGGAACGCAATTGTCTCTAATGGGAAAGTTCTTGAATATTGGTTCAAGCATTCGTGCTTTTTTAGATGAATATGAGTGCCATGTTAACGTATCTCAGGCACTGTCTTCCCAAGTTAGCTGCATTACCTCAGAGGCGACACAGCCCGAGCCAATACGCTCTCTAAGACTGGTTATAGATGGCGCTAACCGAACGTTTACCTGTCAGAATCCAGTTAACAGTTTCGGCAACCAGCATCGTGTAACAAGCCCATCTCGAAGCTACTTCAGTTCTTATCAAATTCGCACCCCGCCACGACAACCATGCTCCATCTTTAACTATACCCAAGATCCCCGGATAATGCAAATCAAACCTCTACGCAGCTTTATAAGTGGCGGCCGAGTTCTAACTGTGCACGGTATGTACCTGGACTCTATTCAAAAGCCAGAGCTGGAGGTTTTCTTTGATAATGAACGGGTAAATAAAACCTCCTGCGTAGTCATTAACTCAAGTCAGATGGAGTGTCCGTCTCCACCGGTGAATCTTAAATTTCAGTTATTAAAGAATAACAGCCAAATGACGGACTCTGAGTCGGGTCTAAAGAACTCTACAATGTCGACGGAAGTTACGCACCATAGTGGATTGGCAAGGCGAAAGCGCACAGCCAAAGCTCAAATGACCGATAACTTTCAATTGTACTCGACGGGCGGTACAGTGTCCAGCTATTTCACCGCTAACAACCTAGATGTAACAGCCTTTGTAAAGGTTCATGAAACCCAATTAAATCTGCAGCTTAGTTTTGTTATGGACAACGTGCAACTGGTTCGTGACTTGAACAAATATTTTCACGATATTCGTAGTACGATTGTTTATTTGGCCGATCCCAAGTATTTGCCATTTCCTAACGATGGCGTGAAGCTATATAAGGGAGATACTTTGGTAATCGAAGGCGAGCTATTGAATTTGGCGGCGGACGAGTATGACGTGAATGTTACTATCGGCACTGCGCAATGCAACATTACCAGTCTGGCACTCACACAGTTGCTGTGCATTCCACCAGAACAGCAACCTTCACCAACTGATGAAAATGGCGTGGATCAATCACCGGATTTACCTTTAGTTGTTGTTAAAGTGGGGCGTAATCTGCGTTTTGTCATTGGCTACCTAAAGTATGATCTGAACAAACCATATGCATTTTCTCATGCATTATTCGGCATAATGTTGACGGTGGCCGCCCTTGTAGTAGTCCTGGTTATTATACTTGTCATATTCAGGAGAAAGTCTACGCAAGCCGAGCGTGAGTACAAACGCATTCAGATTCAGATGATAACACTGGAGAGCAATGTGCGCTCCGAGTGCAAGCAGGCATTTGCTGAGCTCCAGACAGACATGACTGACCTAACTGCCGATTTGGAGAGCAGCGGAATACCAACCCTTGATCACGTGAACTACATAATGAAGGTTTTCTTTCCCGGAGTATCGGATCATCCAATTTTGAACACGCCAAAATTCCGTGGCAACAGTCCACATACAAATTATGATGCCGCTATGATACAGTTTGAGCAGCTAATTGGCAACAAATATTTTCTGCTAATATTTATTGAGACCTTGGAGGCTCAGCGGTCATCGTTTTCAATACGCGATCGAGTTAACGTTGCTTCGCTGCTTATGGTTGTTTTAATGAATAAGATGGAATACGCGACGGAGATCTTAAAGTCGCTTCTATTGCGTTTAATTGACAAATCACTGACCAGCAAGCACCCTCAGCTAATGTTGCGTCGTACGGAAAGTGTCGTGGAAAAAATGCTGACCAATTATTTGGCGATTTGCATGTACGACTATTTAAGGGAATATACTGGATCCAGTCTCTTTTTGTTGTTTAAAGCAATTAAGCATCAAATTGAAAAGGGTTTGGTGGATGCCATAACCAACGATGCGCGCTACTCCCTCTCAGAAGAGCGTCTACTACACGAACAAGTTACCCATTCCATTGTTATATTGCATATCTTACAAGATGATCTCGATGAGAAGGTCCAATGTAGAGTAAACGACTGGGATACCATATCCCAAGTCAAGCTGAAAATACTTGACGCTATTTTTAAAAACACTCCGTTTTCTATGCGGCCATCTGTTCACGAGGTGGACTTGGAGTGGAGACACGGTCGTGGGGGCCATCTCACACTGCAGGATGAAGACTTAACCACAAAAACAATAAGTGGCTGGAAGCGGCTCAACACATTGGCTCATTATGGAGTTAAAGAATCTGCGGTAATGTCACTTATCGCAAGACAAAATGATAGCTACCATATACCCTATAGTAAAAACCAGCACCCAGCACCATATCACAATTGTAAGTAACCTCCAATGGTCTCTGTCTCTAACTTAAAAAATTTCTCTAACTTTTAACTAACTTCATTTGCAGTTTATTTCATAAATAATTCCCAAAGTCATATTATAATAAATAATGATATTGAGTCCGGGCTGCAGCAGCCGCGACTATATCACCTGGTTAAACCGATTATGCCTGATCATTATATGAACATAAAAAACTCAGCCATATCTGGAGCATTGTCGGCATCACAAACCTCACATTGCGTTAGCAATGCCAACGAGAGGGTAAATAAAACGATACCAGAAGTATACTTAACTCGGTTGCTGGCCACCAAAGGAACTATACAAAAATTTGTTGATGATTTCTTTTCAATAATTCTTACTGTCAATGAGGAGCTACCGCCAGCAGTAAAATGGCTTTTTGACCTGCTAGATGAAGCGGCACGTCGGCATAATATCGCAGATTCTGATATAGTTCACGCATGGAAATCAAATAGCTTACCCCTGCGTTTCTGGGTTAATTTCATAAAGAACCCAGACTTTATATTTGATGTAAATAAGACGTATTGTGTGGATTCCTGTTTAAGCGTCATAGCACAAACTTTTATGGACGCATGTTCAACATCAGAGCATCGACTTGGAAAGGATTCGCCGTCAAATAAGCTGCTTTTTGCGAAAGTAATACTCACCATATATTTTATATTAATATCTTATAATGTTATCTCTCTATAATACAAGTTTTGAGTCGTCGTCGTCGCCGGTCGGGCTTGCCCTCTAATATTTTTGATATTATTTTATATTTATATAAGAAGTTTAAAATTTCAAGTTTTTTAATATTTAATTTTGGTAGATATTTATTTATATATTTACTTTTATCGAATTTCTCAAGTCCTAAATTCTGATTTTTGAATCACATAAAATATATTTGTATATATTTTATACACGGAACTCAAACAGTACCGGAATGTATATAGCAGCCAAAAGGAAGCGTTTCTTCATGATAGTAGAAAATAGTAGATATAGTCATATCTATCCGTCTTGATCAGCGCCTAGATCTTAGGGCTCGAGGAACCAGATTTTGTGTCCAAACTCTTGTGATTTCTCGATGTATCCAGTGTATTCCAGTGTTTTATCAGGCCTCTTGGCCTATCAGGCCTAAAACCGGAAACCACTTTTAGTACCAATAATTTTAAAGATACAAGAATTGAGATAGCGCAAAATCATAAACAATCAGCTTCTCTACTAGACTATCAAAAAAGAGAGTATGGAAAGAAGTAAAATATATTCAAATGCAATATGTCTCCTATAGAAGCTATCGTAACTCTCGTGTCACAACTCCAAGTATTTCGACTGAAATATACATAGAACTTAATACTTACTAATCATACAATTTTGTAATTTAATGAATACAGGATATTCCAAACTATAGAATTATGGTTAAGGATTTTTACCGAGATGTGGCACGGCTTCCCCAGATAAGTGACCAGGAAATGAGTACAGCTATGCAGCAATTGTCCGTGCAGCAGAACGACGAGTTCGACACCATCTCTGCTTTGAAAGAGTTATACATTTATATAACCAAATATAAAGAGCAGGTAAGATATTTATTATATTTTCTAAAATCGAATTTAACTTTATTATTTATGATTTTAAAGATAATGGAAGCACTTGAGTCTGACATAAATTGTCGAAAGATGCACCTCTCCCGGAAATTGGAACATGTTGCGTGCACACTCGATGGCGACAATACATCTAATTGCTGACATGAATATGACTATCAGAATGCAATTTACAGAGTTTTCAATATAACCTTATACATTGGGGCTTACTCGTGAAGTAGGTTAATATTTAGGTATTGGGTTAATAACAGTATTTTGTATATTAAACAGAACGGGGAATAAAACATCTAGCAGGATTTCCCGTTTCATCATTTTTAAATATCCCTAACACATAGCTTAGTTTTATTTTAGCTGATAGATCACTATGATTAAAACTGACTAGAGATATTTAAGCAAATCACAAGATGAAAATCCTGAACGCCCATAACTTCACATATGTAAATGAGGTTAATACTAATATACAACTTTTTTACATTTATGTATTATTTTTTTTAACAAAACTCATATTATCCAAAATTTAAAGACTATTGATGTTCAACGACTGAATGTATAAATCTCAAATAATAAAAAAAAAATTAAATAAGGATTGTACATAAAACTTCAAAATAATTATAATTCTTTCAAATTGAATTAAACAGTCGTAACTTATAAATTTGTTCATCACACACCATTTAGTTTACTTGAGAATGTTAATAGTATTTTAGAAAATGTGATATGTATAATATTAGGCAGTTCTTTCATTTTAATTGTTTTGTATTTCATTCCAAAATGTAATAGCCCGATTTAATACCACTTTTTCTATATTTTAGCGTTGTTTTTTTTTAATAAAAATTGAATGACAACTGTTGGGATTCCAATTATTAGACACTAGATGGCAATGTCGTGCTGGCCATGTTTTCCGATCCACTTCATATATGCAAAATTTGTAATCAGGTCTAAATATCATTTAATTTTTTCCAATGGAATAAAATTACTCGTACATTATAGACTTAAGTAAAAATTGCGTGTCTTGAATTTTAAAGTAAG
Source organism: Drosophila miranda (assembly GCF_003369915.1). Taxonomy (NCBI): domain Eukaryota; kingdom Metazoa; phylum Arthropoda; class Insecta; order Diptera; family Drosophilidae; genus Drosophila; species Drosophila miranda. The sequence continues at coordinate 1,270,231 of NC_046678.1, forward strand.
TATAGAGATTGCCAGTTATCTGGCTTTAGCTAATTAAGAAAGTTGCATTTTGTAAATTAACTTATTGACACGCAAAACATTTCAAATATATGTATACATGTAAACGATAACTAGCTATATTTAGACTGCTATTTTTAGTTTTGTAGTACGAACATGTATATACATAAGTAAATAAATCTGTTTACGAATGAACTACTCGATATATTTATATGCCCAAAGCCCAATCGGATAATGCAATGTTGCAATTCTGACATCAGTATGAATTTTTTCGAGAATGAATTTAATATAAAAAAAACTAAATAGACTGAACTTTTCCTTTTTTCTATTCATGGTAAAGCAGGAGCAAAAACCGCTCCACCACCAGCGTCAGAGGAGCAATTTACATGCTCCAAGTACCTTGGACAGTCGGGAGCCATGAACCGACCGACGGCAAGCAGCTCTTCTGTGGCTCTCAATTCGATAACAGCGGGGGCAACAAGGCAGCACAGCAACAGATACTGCGTCCACTACTCTAACTCTCTAAGTGATCTAAGAAAGAAAGATGATTGGAGTGGACGATGACCCCCGATTAAAATAAAAAAGAACCAAACAGCTATTTGATCAATTCAATAACGTAACAGACATATTCATAGTTGTAATAAGTAAAATATTTTTATAAAAATGAAATAAATGAAGTCAATATAAATTTCGAAAAACTTTTGGGTGTACGATATATTTTTTCAATCCGTCTTTAGGCAATAAGCTTAATTGTATGCGAGAAAATGCAACGTATAATTTTCCGGGTGAAAAACATGGTGTGCCTTATCATCGTTTAACCTTGCGAATCTTTTAATGCGGGGCAGCACAAAATTTTCGCATAAATCCCTTTTCTTACCAAGGTCCAATGCAAATTACACAGACCCACAGAAAAAAGTGTGATACTCTGATCAGCGCGCGCGACACTTTTTGTTTTTGTTTTGTTTGTGGGGCTGTGTTATTGATGAATTTTTTGTCTTTATAGACTTGCATGCCTTGAATGCAGAAACTATAGCCGCAAATATTAAAGAATATGTAATTCAAATGGATATTGATCCTCAAATGTGTGTTGAGCTAGATTTTGATCGATGTGTTACAATTTCATGTACGTAGGCGTAGGCAGCTATCGCCTAACTATGATAAAACGAACTTTCGTAGTTGAAAAATGTTTTTATTAGGCTAAAAATATACCAAGAAGAATACGTATTTTGGAACATTTTATTACATTTTATAATATAAACTATTATAAACATTTTCGCATCACTTTGGCATTCAGAAGGAAGTATATCTAAAACAATACTTCATCTGTTCGTCTGTCCGTCCCTATGAGCGCCTAGTGCTCAAAGACTATAAGAGCTAGAGCAACGACATTTTGTATCCAGACTTCTGTGATATGTCATTGTTACAAGTGTATTTCAAAACTCGCCCCTTCCGCCCCAACAAATTTTGAGAATTTATAATTATAATTTATAATACCTATTTGGAAATGGGTTCGGAGGCGACGACAGCCGCATGCTCTATAATTTTCAGTTTTTTGGTATCGCTGTTCGTAAAAGGGACGAATTGATTTTTTTCTAAACATTTTATCTGTTTCCTTTTTCTACTACTGCTTTTTATTCCACTACATCGGTCTCTCTCTCTCTCTCTTCTCGGATAGTATATATCAAAATCTATATATAAGTCTCTGCACCCTGAGCAGCTCCCGGGGGAGCGAAGGGAATTTTTGACACATGTAAAACCCCGATGAACACTGGCACCATCCACCATCCGTCAAAAAGCAGCTAATGAGCATAAAATAAAAAATTTTGATCTGAATTGTGAATTGTGCTATTTTATTGGCTATAATAAACTCCTTTTACTCCGTTCAAAATTGCAGCAGCTCTGTTTGGTTTGGCCTTGGCTGCTCGCAATTTGCTGAAATATCTCTCGCGCTGATTCCTGGTGCTCTTTCTGTAATTTCTGGATAGGAGCCTATTTGACTTCAAGCATTTCCCGAACAATTCCCAGAAGATTTTTAAAGCCTTATTATTTAGAACATTAGTTTGCCTACTGTAATAATCTAATATTTCAGCATTGCGGTTCTTCCCCAAAATTAATGGTGGATGATGGTGGTCAATGAAATAATGGTTTAAAAAAAAAATCGCTCAAAGAGCTCACAGGAATTTTTATACCCGATACTCAAAATGAGTATTGGGGTATATTAGATTTGTGGTAAAAGTGGATGTGTGTAACGTCCAGAAGGAATCGTTTCCGACCCCATAAAGTATATATATTCTTGATCAGCATCAATAGCCGAGTCGATTGAGCCCTGTCTGTCTGTCCGTCCGTCCGTCCGTCCCCTTCAGCGCCTAGTGCTCAAAGACTATAAGATCTAGAGCAACGATGTTTTGGATCCAGACTTCTGTGATATGTCACTGCTACAAAAATATTTCAAAACTTCGCCCCGCCCACTTCCGCCCCCACAAAGGACGAAAATCTGTGGCATCCACATTTTTAAAGATACGATAAAACCAAAAAAGCAGAATCGTAGAGGATGACTATATGTTCTAGAGTGTAAAATCTCAACCAGATCGTATAATTATTATAGCCAGAATCAAGAAAACAATTTCATTCTTTCTCGCTCTGTCTCTCTCTAACACACAGGTTTCATGGTCGCCTTTGCCAATTGCAAAATATGAGTTCAAGGATCTCAGAACCTATAAGAGCCAGAGCAACCAAATTTGGTATCCACACTCCTGTGATATCGGACCTTGACCGTTTCGTGTCCAAATTACGCCACACCCCCTTCCGCCCCCGCAAAGGACGAAAATCTGGGGCATCCACAAATCTCAGAGACTATAAAGGCTAGAGTAATCAAATTTGGTATCCGCACTTCTGTTAGATCTCACTATAAAACGTATATCTCAGAACTTCGCCCCACCCCCTTCCGCCCCCACAAAGGACGAAAATCTGTTGCATCCACAATATTGCACATTCGAGAAAACTAAAAACGCAGGATCATAGATAATGATCATATCTATCAGATTGCTGAATCTGGATCAGATCAGATCATTTTTGTAGCCAAAAGGATTAAATCAATTTGCACTGGCTACGCAGCCCCCGACGTCACGCTCAGACTGGTTTTCTGTCTCTCTCGCACGCACTCCTTGTCGTGTCGTTTAATATTAGCGGCGTCTGCCGGAGGAGAGCCATACTGACTTAGTATCGGGTATAACTGTAGAGTTGCGGTCTCCGCAGCAACTCACAACGTTCCCCCTCGTTTTTCATATTCTCTGCAAATTGCAATGGCATGTTCATTCAATCGTCTGGCCATGGTGAGACATAAAATTCCATTCCATTTATTTATATTAATTTATATTAAAATTTATTTTTATTATTTTTGTTTATCAATTAATAGAAACGATGTGCCGGATCTAAGAGTACAAGGTTAGACGCACCAAATTTTTTTCTTCGAAAAAAATGGGCTCACTGTTCGTAGATTTGCGCTAACATAACAGTTCATTTGAAATTTCTAGAAATTGCCATGCAAACACGTTCATTTTTTGTTGGTATCTGAAATAGACGCACTTCGTATTTGATAGTCTTGTAGTAAGAGCTTTTTTGATGAAATAATAACTACAAATTAAGAAATCAATTATTTTAGAGCAATTTCTAATGAAAAAATGAGAAAATCTGCTACGTTGAGGGTCGCACAGGGTCTATTGAATCGATATATTGCCAATCAGCTTGAGCGCAGCTCAAGAACGCTGAAAAACGTTTCAACTTTGACGGACCTGATGGTTTTCAAAACTTTTTCATGAGGAATCCGTATTCTCAAAGTTAAATGATCTGTTTGGACCAATCCCATGTGTTTTCCAACAAGATAATGCCCCGAATTCTAACGCTCGAGTCAAAACGTTAATATCATGACTTCAGATCTTAACTTTATTGAAAATTTATGGGACTATCTTGCGCGGAAAGTAAGCGAAGGAGGAATACGAATATATGGATCTAAGCCGTGTTACAGCACTGCTCCCAGCTCAACTATGTTTTGTTTTTAAGTTAGTCAGTTAGCAAATTCTAATGTCATATGGCCATAAGCAAAGACTGACTATCTATTATCTCAGGGGGAACGTTGTGAGCTGCTGCTGAGACCGATCTGATCCTATCTGATCCACATTCCGAAATCTGGTAGATATGGTCATTCTCTATGATTGTGATTGATTTTATGATTTAATCTGTTCGAATCTTCAAAATTGTGGATGCCACCGATTTTCGTCTTTTTTGGGGGCAGAAATAAATAAAATACACTTGTAATAGTGAGATTTAACAAGAATATGGATACCAAATTTGGTTCCTCTAGCTTTAATAGTCTCTAAGATCTGTGGATGGCACAAATTTCCGTCCTTGGCGTTGTCGGAAGGGGGTGGGGCGAAATTTTTAAATACTCCTATGAAGGTTCGATAGAACAGGAGTGTTGATACCAAAATTGGTCACTCTAGCTTTTATAGTCTCTAAGATCTAGGAACTCACTTTTAGCAATAGGCAAAGCCGACCATGAAATGTGTGTGTTAGAGAGAGACAGAGCGAGAGAAAATGAAATTGCTTTCTTCAGTCTGGCTATAATAATACGATCTGGTTCAGATTCTGCAGTCTAAAAGATATATTATTTATCTACTATTCTGCTTTTTTGGTTTTCCCGTATCTTTAAAATTGTGGATGCCACAGATTTTCGTCCCTTGTGGGGGCGGAAGGGAGTGGGGCGATGTTTCGAAATATACTTGCAATAGTGACATATCACAGAAGTCTGGATACAAAATGTCGTTGCTCTAGCTATTATAGTCTTTGAGCACAAGGTGCTTTATGGGGTCGGAAACGATTCCTTCTGGACGTTACGCACATCCACTTTCACCACAAATCTAATATAACCCTGTACTCTTTTTGTGTATCGGGTATAAAAAGTGTGCTGCGCGGCTGATCAGAGTATCATATCCCTTTGTATTTTGGGGCACTGAACACGAATATAAGGTCCGATTTGCTCCATCTCATCAGTTTTTTTTTCTAACCTCAAAAAACCAATATGGTTGAAAAATGGTAGAAAAATGGTATGGTATTTGAAAAATTCATCGGATTCGCTTGAAACTCGTCAATCGGGTACTCTAGGGATTTCATACTGCATGGTGAGAATGCGATGAAATAATCCCTATAGAAACGAATAATTTGTCATTTTGTCTGTTTAGCTTTAGCTGTTTAACCTTCAGAAGTTCCCGTTACTACTTGGTACTGGCACACATTAGACAGATTGAGACAATTTCATTATACAGACATGAGTATCTACTCACATATAAATGTATCATCTACTGCAGAATGGCACGTTACCTCACGAATTGCAGTCCAGTCATTAGCTATATTAAATTTAACGTAAATTTGCTTCAATAAATTTGCAAATCAAGCCAATCTAGTTACGGAGTACAGTAGCTGCGGCGACATTAAGGACAATGGTCTTCAGAAACGATTCAATCACCATCAAATAACCCAAGCATCAAGCAGATTGAGTCACTGAGAGACTCGCAAAATCAGCAGACTGGACATATGTATGTACGTCTAGTAAAACGTCGCAATCATAAAAACATTCAATCCAGCAACCATGTCTGTATATTATTGGTGTGATGGAACACATACATGGAAAACTGGATTTAAAAATATCTGGAGGAATGATTTTACCGTACGATCATGGTTTAAAAAAAAGTAATTAGTTGTTGCAATTTCTTTAATTCCTTACAATCATTTACAAAATGCACTATGGCGAAGTCGCGTGTGTTTTGCTAGTTCATAATACGAGTAAGTGTTGCGTATTAGCATAGTTTTTAATAGTGTGTTACACAAACGTCAAGAAGGTTATCTAAAATATCATCGCTACGTCCGAACTCAGCGGTGCTGTGGAGGTAATGAAACGGCTCATCTATGCTATCCATTAGGGGTCGAAAATTTGTGTAGTCGTAATTAATAGTAATGCTACTTGGATGTACAGGACTGGAGATAGCAGATGTTATTAAAGTTCCATCTTGTTCTTCAAGAACATTTAAATTTGCTGATGTGGAAGCAAGAACTGGTGTCATATTAGACGTAATGTTTACGCTTTCATTAAACGGGGCAATATCGTCCTCTTTGTATATCTGACGAAATAGAGACTTGGATAGTATCGTTAGGATTCAAGAATATAGTAATATAGTAAGTCTTACCATGCTAGTACATCCTAATTTGTCGGTTATAAGGCAATTTAAACCATTTGACTCGTCGATAATCTCCGTAGTGCTAATAATAATTGTGCCAAGCTCATATTGTTGCTGATATATTTCCTCGTCAGCAATCGTTGTCATTGGTCCCATATTAGACCGAAATGAGGTGGTAAAAATGTCGTTTACCTGAGAACTAACACCAGTAGATAACGACAAGCCCAACTCGGTCAGTGTAAAAGATGACGACCCATGGTTCTTCGGTCCCTTCATTTCTACTAAGGCATTTGTTTGAGGCATTTTAGAACTTCTTCTGTAAGAATTTTGAATAGATTCCACATGCTGTATTGGTGCCAGTTGATTATATTCGCCCGAAACGTTTTGAATATTGGGGTTAGTGGTGTTCCAGTGCGCCCAACTTCTTTTAGGTGTTTGATTTAATTTTTTATGTGACAGTTTTCGATTGCGTATGCGCTTCCTATCACATTTTTTTGGGTCTACTCCCAGTTCCCAGTAACCACCTTTCCCCTTTTCCTCGCGTTTTCGATTACGAAAGCAGTGGTGGAGCGACAAGTTGTGCCTAATTGAGTTCTAAATAACAATTTGTATTATAATATTTTATAATCGAAATTAAACATGTCAGTTATAGAACAACTTACATTCCATCTTTTTCGCACTCGAAAAAATGCAAACTTTGACTCAATCCATGCACATATTTGTTGCAAAGTGACCCGTCCATTTACTAGCATTGCCATTCCAATTATATGTGAGTAGTTGAATGGTGGTTTTTCCGTCACGTCTGTTTCGTACTTTGATGCTAACTTTTCATATTCTGATAAGTCTCTAGAGAATCAATGAATGCATACAAAAAAATTATGTATCTACATGTACGAGGAGAGTATCGTATTACTCACCGTTTTATTTTGTTTATAAAGATTTCATATCGTTCTGCTGGAGTAGGGCGCTTCGGTAATGGTGACGATGGTAGCATTTTGTATTGAGAAAGTATTTTCGACTTAGATACAGGTTTTTTATTTACCGAGCTCTCTTCGTAGCTCTGTTTAATTTGCTCCTCCGATAGATTTTGAGTTCGGAAATGTATCCCCTGTGACATTACTTTCGAATTCGCATTTGTATTTATGTCGTCCTCGGTGATTGTGTCAATTGTTTTCGGCCATGTTAAGTTTTGGTTTCGCAAAAGCCAGTTGAGATTTGTTAACTCGCGCTCTTCATCAGAATCGTCTTGTTTTTGCACTTTAGTGTTGCCTTTCAGCAGAGCATTGCTCTTACGAAATGAGTTTTGATATGTTAACATTGTATACGGTAACAATGGACGTTGGTCCGTTAATCGAATGTACCTGTGGGAGCTATATAATATATAAAGTCGATCTTAATTAATATTATGCTACATACAATTTATCAAATTTAAAAACACAACAGCACACTTCGGCTCGCCGAACTTTATATACACTGGCAGTTCCACCACCAGTAAAAGACTATTTTCTTTAGCAGTCTGGCGTCTGATATTTTTTCATTCTTTTCGTTTCTATTAATTAAGATAGCGAGAATATATCAGAATATTTTATCACTTGGTTTGATATTTTGTGATTTTATGATTAAGAAATTAAGCAAGATCTGCCCTTGAGTAGCGTGGGATTATTAGCTGCCCCTTTTTTATGAAAAAAGTAATGGTGTTTACATAAAAAATTGTAATGTTCTGAAAAGGCTCGAATTCGCTAAGATTGGTTAAAACAAAAATATTTAAAAATATAATATCGGAATTTGAAAAATTCGTGCTGAGAGAAAAACACACAAATCGTGATATTTATGTCCGGTGTATCCGATTTTCGACAAGGATTATTAAGATCAACTTTTTACATTTTTGGCGTTGAAGCAACATGCTTAGCCATTGCTTAGATTAGTTACAATGAATTCAATCGATATTGCAAGATCAGTTAGATCAATATTACATGAAAACTTGGCCTTCAACCTGAATTTTTCTCGAATATAGGATAATTTGGCAATTGCCTCATGTCAATTGGTGCACTTTCGGTAAAGCAACTTTTGCATTCTAATTAGAATTAGGGAAAACCAAACTCGAAATACCACGGATTGTATCCGAGCTGTTACACATAGCCGCCTCATCAGATATTTATTCCCGGTACTCAGTAGTATACCACTGGATTCGTGTACATGTACATTAGAAATATGTATGTAACAGCCAGAAGGAAGCATTTCCCACCACAGAAAGTATACATATATATTCTTGATCATCATCAATACCTGAGTCGATATAGCCCTGTCTGTCTTTGAGTCCGTCTCGTTTAACTCCTAGTTCTCTCTCAGAGACTATACATTTTTCTAAATTTTTCCACGCTACTTCGATTGGTAGAAATCTTTGAGCTCCCGGTCGGGGAGGAGTGTCACATGACCACAATCACCATCCTACCCGCTTTAACCAAAAATCGATCTGTTCCTTTTGCAAACAGAGATTACAATGAAAGAGAGAGAGAGAGAAAGAGAGATAGAAATCATGCAGCACTCATCGGTTCCAATACCAATTCTGGCGTTCACGTATAAAATTAGTTTTGTCGCGTCACGTGTGCCAAGACTTAAAACGTCCTGACTGGTTGGAGGCAAAAATTGGATAAAAATAAAAGGGCCAGCCCTCGCATACATGTATATATTTTGGAGTACTTTGTACCATTTTATAATTCCGTTTGCAAGTGTACACAAAGTGTACACAGTAGCTCTACGATTTTTTGCCAATCAGTTCGAAACATTAAATAACAAAAAAAAAAACGATTATGATGAAAATACGCGAAAAACCAAGAACTACACTTTTACACAATTTGGAGTAAATTAAATATTCATTCAAATGGCTTCTACGAATGGACTAAGTTATTTTTATAATATTATTTTCCAATTGCATAGAATATATTGTTTTTCGCTGTGTCCAGTTTGATTGGCAATTTCAAATAATTGAAATTCCTGTACGTTGGAACGACTCTATTATTTCTTCCATGTACCGGCAACAATGTTATGATTGGCTCTCGAGAACTTCTATGTAACAACATGATTGGGGCCAAGGGAGAACTTGCGATGAGTAAGTTAATAGGGGTGAAGAAGTCACTGCGCCATTTTGAAATTAGACTTCCGATTGTATTGGTAAGTTTTTATGGGCTACCTGCGAGTGAGTCATAAAAGTACAGCGGACGTAATTTTTCTTTGGTCCGAATAGCTTCATAATGTCAAATAAGGCAGTAAGACTGTTATATCCACTGCTTGATTTGTTGCAAAATCATATTAATTGGCTAACACATAATTTTACTGAAGATCCAATATATATCTATACATGTATACGTATACCTAATATATATAGTACATAGACATATAAGTAATATCTTGATTCACAAAACAGTATGTTCGACTTTGGTGAGTGGATAACATACCACTTACTTTTGTGTTTATTCAATACAATTCTTTTTTTTCTATCAAGTACTTTTAACGGCTGCGACGAATTTATTTTATTTAACCGTTTCAGATGGACTGCTAGAACTGTACTGCATTGATGGTCGTTGCCTTTACACCTGTATGTCTGCTTAACGGTCCACAACCAACCACCTTTTTTCCACTGTATTGGGAAAAATTGGTAGGTGTTATAGCTCGGCCACATATATAGGGGCAAAGTGGACTGTAGCTCAGGTGTTTCCTTGCAGCAGAACTCAGTTCAGTTTTAATACCCCAGTCTCGACATAGCGAGTTGTACGTTATACCGCAGTCTAACGTCTCCGAGTGCTTAAACTCTGCCGACAATTACCGACCGACCATCGACCAACGTCCACGAACTATTTGATTACCTAAAGGTCGCAGCAGCAACCCCGTTTTCACCCCATTTGTGCCGGACATAGAAGGCTAGGTTACCACTACGGCTAACACTTGTCAACCACCAGTTTTATCATCGTCACTTTTGGTAGGTAGTATTTACATATGTTGATTTAGGGGACGGGCACATTCCCTGTATAGCCGATTCAATTCATATATGTATGTATATCTTTAGGAACCATTGGTTATGTAATTTCTGTTCACAGGTTCTCCATCGTTTGCACAAATAATCCATTGTAATAGCGACCAAATTGGTATAGTTATACACCAATGAAAAACATACAAAATGTGTGAATTCAAGTAAAACATGTTGGACACCCAGAATTCTTAGTTCTTTTAAATGCTCAGATCATATTACTTAACAATGAATAAAAGAAATCCATGCCATTTTATAAATGACCACGTCACCTAATCGAAAACATGTTATAACGCAAATATATTCACAAATAAAGGACATTTATTACAAAATAGCTTTTATTTTGTTATACAAATGATTTTGATAATATAATATCGAATAATCACATTAATGAATAATTATAGCCGAATAATTCAATATTCAAAAGGTTGTCCATTTTTATGCATTCTGTACAAATGATAAAATATACTTGTTATAATGCATTGCTTATTACAAAAAGGTTTTGACAAACTTATTTAAATAACTGGCACAGATTATATTCGGCTACAAACAATTCTATATTTCTATACACAAATATATATTAGAAAGTTTTAAAAATTGTTTACCCGTTTTTGTACTCTTGTATTTAAATTATATTTTAGTTAATGTGTGCCTAGTTTATACCCTAGTTGAGGATTAGTCCACTGACAGCAATTTAAAAACTTAAGAACTACATATAAATACTCTTAGAGTACAAAAATATATTAAGTTCCTGTATTTCTGATTAATTATATATAATATATATATATTTAGCAACGTTCCACTAGCAGACATAGTCGTAAATACTCGTAATATATTGTAGTTTGTTTTCATAAATGCAACTGGCAAATGTCTTTAGGATTTCGATTGATTATAATTGTTTGCGACTTCCTTATCAGTATGATCAGTATCAGTCGATATTCTTGTTATTGCACACAATATACAAGTTGAAATTACCAAGATCGAATAAAATCGATTCGTTATCATGTACCATAGCTTTGTTTGCTCTTCACTGATACCATAAATTAATTTTTTTTTCCATCCCTGTTTCGTCGGTTGGGCAGGAGGTGGTGGGATGAAAATTATATTATAGAGCTGACATCATATGCTTTTAAAGGTGTCGTTCAATCTTGATGTTTCAGCATTTACAGAGAATCAAGTCCAGAAAATTCACTCGGTATCTATAACAGTTAACTCACATTAATTATTCATTTAAAATATTGTGTAATTTGACAGACCTTCTCTGGCTTATATAGATGCGTATGTGGCAACAAAAAGGTTGAGCCCAAATCTCTTTCAGCCATTGTATTTAATTCCTAGATTTAATTTTATTCAATTTGTGTTTTCATAGTAATTCCACAATTCAATTTGTAATAAAAAAAATTCACCTCAATTGTATGGTTTTTGATCTGCGAGTCTAATTTGAGAAGAGCGGGGATAGTTACAGCTTCAACTGTTGTTTCGTCAAATGACCGTACGCCATTTGATCTAATTGAGATCATACAAAAATGAAATTATTATGATAATATAATTATGGCTTATCTATGGTATCTATTATAATTCATATTTTAGACACCAAAAAGGGTTTTGTTATCAATACATTTAATATTTCCCGACCAAGTGTGGTTTGGCGTTTGACGGTTTGTTTGTTCCTATATTTATTTTACTTACTCAGAATCTAGTTTTACATTCTGTTGGGATTTTATATCAACAGTCATGGTTGATACGACTTTGCCAGGTGCGGCGCAGGAATCGTTTACAATAGCAGAGACTTCATAGCCAGCAGAAACTAGTGCACTAGTGGGTATGATGCGTTCTTGAGCGGAACGCTCAATTTTTTTTAAAAGCTGCTTTGACCTATCGATAAAAACAGATCGATATTCCAAGCCCTCCTTTTTATGCAAATCTCCTTGTGTTTCTTTTCTTTCCACTGTTAGATTATTATTCAGTTGAACATTTTTTAAAATATACGGTTGGCGGAATTTAGCACGTGGTATCATAAAGGTAAGAGAACGATCGGCTTGGTCTGTATCAGCAACACCTTCATCCATGTTATATGATGGAATGTCCTGTTCTTCAATTGTTTCACTTAAATCAAGTACGTCATACATATTCCGTATTGAAGTAACTTTGCATTTGTTGGCTAAATTTGTTTTTGTAAGCACTTCCACTTTCGATTTCATTTTCGTCCTTTTCACCCCATGTCCTTTCTAAATTTAGCGAAGGAGACTATAAGTATATGCGAATTATTTTAATGTGCTACCTTACTTTACCTTATGCAAAATAGATCCTGAGCTATAACTTGATTCGCTATTGGAATCATTTATATATTCCACAATTCGAGATTTTCCAGATGATGTCAGCATACTAGGGTGTATATTTGATGCTGCAATAAACATGGAACTTGCGGAAGCGCCCTGATTCTTACGCTTTGTGTGTATAATTAATATGCAAAACAGGAGCAAAATAAACAGAACTGTGCCGATGGAAATCAGACAGATCAAAAGTATCTTAAGATTTAGTTGGCATGTCGTTCCTGCATACCAAGGAAAGCACTGGCATACCGTAGTTAGCTTCAGAACTTTATCCAGCGGCGTTGTAATACATTTGCCGTGGTAATTGCACTTTTCACAGCCAATTATGTTATCTGAGCATTTTCTACCTGGATAAATGGCGTTATCAGATATATCTACATAACCATCCCGGCAACTGCATGTGTAACTGCCACCCAAGTTAAAGCATTGCGCATTGGTCGAACAGTCATGAAAATTATCGTGAAGACATTCGTCGAAATCTGCGTAAATCAAAACAAATAGCGGACACAAATATTATCTGGTAATCGCAAAATTATCACCTTTGAATTCTAATGAATTAATTCCTTCTTTTGAGGTATATAACTCAGTGCCTCCAATACTAAAGTTGCTTTGCCGCAAATATTTTTTAAAAACGGATGACAGTCGCTTTTGATCGCTATTCTCAGACAACTGAAATGTAGAGAAATTATTAACATTTTAAGGTAACATATCCGCGTAGTAGTCAATTACTAGATTAAAATAATCGATTCATTACCGAAATATTCAGCTTTTACCAAAAACGGCCAAATTATTAAAAGCTCATTGTCAAGCTTATTTGAGTTTCCTATAGTGCATAGTCATACATACCATATTATGCGTTTTTAGTTTTCTCGTATCTTCAATATTGTGGATGCCACAGATTTTCGTTCTTTGCGGGGGCGGAAGGGGGTGGGGCGAAATTTTGAAATACACGTGTTATACTGAGATCTAACAGGAGTGTGGATATCAAATTTGGTTACTCTAGCTTTTATAGTCTCTGAGATCTAGGAACTCACTTTTATCAATAGGCAAAGCCGACCATGAAACATGTGTGTTAGAGAGAGACAGAGTGAGAGAAAATGAAATTGTTTTCTTCATTCTGGCTGTAATAATAATACGATCTGGTTTAGATTCTGCAGTCAAAAAGATATAATATTTATCTACTATTCTGCTTTTTTGGTTTTCCCGTATCTTTAAAATTGTGGATGCCACAGATTTTCGTCCTTTGTGGGGGCGGAAGGGAGTGGGGCGATGTTGGAAATATACTTGCAATAGTGACATATCACAGAAGTCTGGATACAAAATGTCGTTGCTCTAGCTCTTATAGTCTTTGAGCGCTAGGTGATCATAGGGACGGACAGACGAACAGATGAAGTACTGTTTTAGATATACTTCCTTCTGAATGCCAAAGTGATGCGAAAATGTTTATAATAGTTTATATTATAAAATGTAATAAAATGTTCCAAAATACGTATTCTTCTTGGTATATTTTTAGCCAGACATGGCTCAATCGACTCGGCTATTGATGCTGATTAAGAATATACATACTTTATGGCGTCGGAAACGCTTCCTTCTGGACGTTACACATACATTTTCACCACAAATAAAATATATACTCCTATACTCATTTTGAGTATAGGCACAAGCTAAACTGCCCTGGTAATGATGTCAAATCTATATTAATGCATCAAAAGGTAATATATGTTTTTGACGTGAAAACGAAGAAATCTTGCGGAATGTGAAAACGGGGGCACCAATTTATGTGATTTCAAAAGTAAATAGGAAAGAGAAAACCGGAGCCTGGCTGAATACAATAAAATCAATATTAAAGATAATACAGTTCGCTAGTTCGTAACTTGGCGATATCTGTCCGCCCACAAAACCAAATTTTCTAATTCTTTATTTCAACTTTGATATCCTTCGAGTATTGTCATCAGATCTTTGAGACGGACAGGCTACATAAAGTATGTACAAGACTTTTAACTAGAGCTATATCAATTTTAGCTTAAGCTTAACTGGCATAGGAACAATCGGTCGAAAACTCACCTGCAGCAAGAATTTACTAATGATATTATCTTTCTTATTAGCAGCAATGCTAATTAATTGCACTCCATGATATACGTCCCGAAAGTCCGATTGCATAATCATGCGATCGACGGCGTCTAGTATAATTCCACTAAGGTGACGATATTCGTTTGACACATTACTTTTAAGCCCATCGTTGAACTTGAGGATATAGTTTCCAACCCGGAGAGTTTCCATTTGCATTTCGTAGGTATATGTGGCTGTAACGTCAAAAGTCGCTATAAATCGAGGTAACATACAAAAATTAGTGTTTGAAACATACGCTTGCAAGGTCGGTCCGGAAATATGCGCCCAAAACTTGGTCGACACGCACAATGGCTTACAGATTCATCTCCATTATTAATAATAACGCATATTTCATTTTTTTTTGACTTGCACACTGGATTGCAAGCGCTAGCTGAGCTTAATTTTGTTATATGCTTAGTTTTTGAAGGTGTATCAATCAGTACACCACTTAGATGTATACTTCTGGAATCGATAGGGGAATACATTTCCTCATCCCGAAATGGATGAGTTAATAAAATGGGCGAATTATGCCTTTGGTCAATAACAGACGTACTTTTGGAGATTGCTATTAGCGTTAGACTGTTGATGGAATCTTTAGTCGTAATCTTTTGATACAAATCTGGTCTCGTGTTGATAACAGAGCTTATGTTTATGATTTCTGGCTTAAATCCATTTATATTTTGTGACGGTTTCTTTGTTAACGGATTTGAAAACGTAGTCTTTATTTGCGGCAAGCTTGAAGTATATAAATTCTGTGAATTTCGTGCAATATCTGACTGCATTGCCCCTTTTTTTCTGGACATCGCTACTAATGTAACCGGTTCTTTTGAACTCTTTCGGGTAGGAAAAATCGCCAAAGATGATTTAGACTTAGTTCCATTAAATACGGATGGGTAGGATATTTTCGTATCGTTGAGAATATGCGTGTTGGCAGGAATAAGTGCACTGATCTGTATGCCTTTGTCTGGCTGCCTTGATCGAAACTGCTTTTTAGTGTCGTTAGCCTGGACAATTTTTTGTATATCTTGCTTAATAGATATGGAATAAATTGAGCTCCAGCCACTGATACTTATTGTGTTCCTGGTAGGTATTAGAGTGGCTTTTAAAATCTCCGATGAGTACAATGGAATCATATTCGAGATTAACGACACACCTGCACCTAGAGATTCTTTTGATTGGATTTTTTTTGTTATTGTAGGGATTAATAATGAAACATTATCTGCTGTAGAGAATAATATTTTCATGGACTCCAGAATAGATTTTTTCATAGCAGTAAAACTAGAAGGCAGACGATTTGTTAACTCACTTGTTCTTTTTAAAATAGTTTGAAAGTCGTGGTGTACTATTTCAGACGGTTCAAGTCTTTTTATATCGTGTTTTATCGGCTGGAAGGAACTATTTTCGGAACGGTTGATTTGAGAATTTATTGTTTCTAAGTTAGTACCGAGAGTTGGAGTGTCAAAATGTTGGAATCTTGCCGACAATAGTGTTGAAGAAATTTTGAGTGAATTTGCATTAGTGGCCATCGCCATTTTAGAATACTTTACAGTGGTATTTATTGGAATTGAAGTTTTATAAAAATGTGCCCTTGGATTTGAATGTTCCAATAGAGTCTTTGTAGTATCCGCGAATACACTCATTTTATGCGTTGCGATAGAAATATGATTAATCGAAATTGGGACTTGCGTTAGAGGTGTCCTTTTAGACTTTTCAAACTCAAATTCAGACTTAATTAAAGTTCCCAAATGAAAATGTTCTCCTGTTGCTAAAAGGATCTTATCATTGTTGCTAGTAATCATTTTCGAATATTGTCTATCTATAACCGTAGAGCTGTGAGGAGCTGTTATAATTGGTTGACTTTGTTGCATTATTAACCACAAGCTTAAAGAGTGTTTATTTAGTATTTCCGGATTGTTCTCATTGTAGAATTGAAAAGAATAGTTCGAGTAATCAGCTTTTTGATCCTGTTCTAAGGATAAACCAATTTCGCCCAGAGGGAACCTTTGTGCCGCTTTTGTTAGATTGCGGTACAACATATTCGTATATCCGCCGTTAGATTCATATATTTTAGAAAGTTCATTCGCATTGGTTGTCAAAGGCGTGAAGTTGTTTGTAAAAAGGTTTTTGTAATTTTCTGACGCTTTGCTTTGACCAATTGCTAAATTGGATAGGTTCTGATTCCGTTGTTTAAATTTATTATCACTTGAATCAGTACTGGAGTGTTTATCTTGTACAAGAACTACTCTATTAATTTGGGGGGATACTCGTACATCTACTTTAGCTTCATTAACCGGTATTTTGATTAAAGGCATTGACAAGTGAACAATGCGTCCCCTAATGGCAGCAGCATGCGGAAAATGTTCAACTTCTTTTTTAAATGTAAGTGGAGGTGCATGCATATTGACTGTATGACTAAGCATCTCCTTTCTTAGATTAACTTGATGAAGTGCCGAATATGTAGAAGCAGATAATGGCGATCTGTATGTCCCAGTCGGGTTTAATGGGTATACCAGAGAATGCGGAATTGGAGAGTAATGATAGGTGTTTGATAAAGCCAAATAACTAGTAATGGCAGGCAGTCTAGTACTAAATATTTCTGGTATTCGCATTATCTCTAATATTTCATTACTGTTCAGCTCCGAATTCAAGCTGGCGATTTTTTCTGAAGCATAATAATTATCACTCGGATACTTGTTCTGCTCAATAGGTAGCGGGTACTTAATTCGACTTTGCGTTAGTCGTGATTGGGCAAGCAATGGGGTCGGATACAGCAGATACTGCAAATTGTTTTCAAATTTACTCATTTGTTGGTTATATATAGGCGGAGGCGGCTTTAATATGCTTCCATACCCGTCAAGAGTTCCCCGATTCAAGTTAACGGAATCTAGGCGATCTTGATTAGTCTTAGGGGGATGTAAAAATGGAATACTGGGGTATAATGTATTCGAACGGATTAATTGGCGATAAAACTTAGGCACTAATAAGTTATTTCTCACTTCGAGTAAGTTGTGTCGCATAGCAGTATCCCCTAAAGAAACCTTCGTACTAGGTCTGCCAATTATAACATCAGCGTTGGCTGTTATAACCTCACCCGGACGTATAGGGATACCCGTTCTAAGCAAAGAGCTTCCATAAGCTTCCTTCGTATCTTCTGCGCGTCGTGGAAACGAAATTTTGTTCACGGTTTGTTGGTTTAAATGGTGCTTAGGTATAATTTTAATCTTCGCTTTACTGACCGTATTAATATCAACGGACAAGTCCATATTCTCGTTGCCATCATAAAAATATCCGCTTGTTAAATAATCTTTCTCAGTTTCTTGCAGGGGTATATACATTGGTCTCTCGGCAGTTCTAGTTATAATCTGATTTCCATTCGTTGTTTCTATATCATTTTTAATATTTCCTTGATTATAAGACTGCCTGCTTTGATCTGCGCTATGCTTATTTGCAATATTTTTCTTAATTAAGTCGGCCATAACATTTAGCATTGGCCCAAATCTTTCTAAAG
Organism: Drosophila miranda; assembly: GCF_003369915.1. Classification (NCBI taxonomy): domain Eukaryota; kingdom Metazoa; phylum Arthropoda; class Insecta; order Diptera; family Drosophilidae; genus Drosophila; species Drosophila miranda. Next base: position 1,288,432 of record NC_046678.1, read on the forward strand.
TCAAAGGTCCAATAATTTGCGAGACAGTTTGCCTTAATGGATTGGTTTTTATATATGTTTCTGGATATACATCAACATTTTCTGTTTCCGATAAACTAAGATCTTCTTCAACTTGAGGATACATCTGGATGTTTTCCGTTGATTTGACGGAGGTTTTATTATTTATGGAAGATTTTTTTGTTGCGATAACTTTAAGTTTTTGACCATGGTTAGTTTTCTCTATGCTGATCGGCGAATTATTAATATCATTTACTAAGCTCATTTTCGATTGAATGTCTTCTAAAATTGATTTCTGACTTGTGTGCAATTTGGTCAGGGTTTTCACAGCGGTTATTTGCATGGTTTGGCCATCTAGCAAAGTAGCCATCGTCACAATAGCATTGCGATCATTTTTTCCCCTTTTCCGCATGAGTTCTGTGCTAAACATGGAGACTAATTCTGGCTTAAGCAACGAACTAGCCACTGTGTTTGTGACGATATTTTTTATTACTTGAGTGTGAAGCTTGGCATTGACATACTCGTGCTTAGTGTGTAATGTGGGATCATTGTCATACACCGTCATGGGTATCGGATCTTGTAAACTAGTTCTAGTTATACTGTTATTTAACAAAGTGGTATAAAAAGTTAACGTAGTTAAGAAAGTTTTTGTGGCGTATATATGTACAGCGCTCTGTTCTTCTTGCCATATCAATGCAGTGGGAAGATCAGTGTTTAGGACTCCGTTAAGAAACAACCCAGTTTTTTTATAATTATTCATCTTTGTTTTAGGAAATGTCAGCGAGATGGGTGTTGGCAAAGACTCTGAAATATCTACCTGAGTAAGAATATCTTCACTGGTCATCTTTTTCAGGTCATCTTTCACTCTTTTCGTTAAGAAGACTTTACTGTTATAAGTGTTTGTATATTCCTCTGATGGATGCAGAATAACAATATGTTTATGTGGTCCACTGATTGTATTTATAGAGGTAGTCTTAGGTGTGATAACTATAGGTATCTGTTGTGTCTTATCCTTTGGAAGAGTATTCACAAAATGAAAAGTGGTTGGTAATATTCCCACAACTAACTCGGTCGTCTAACACGATTAAGATATATATATATATATAAATTTATATATATTTAATTCAAATAACTCAAATACTTACTTTTGAGAAAGTTAAATCTTTTACCAATAGGGAGCTGTCAAGTAAGTAGTTTCGCTCTTCTGTATGGCTATTTGATATAACCGTTTTTTTTTTTTCCACACTGGTGCTTCCATTCTCAACATAAGTCGTGCGATATGTGTAGGTAGTGAGGCATATTTTTGTAATGATATGATTATCATTGATCGGCATAGTAAATTTCTCCTATGGCATAAAAATATTTTAGTATGATTGATATGTTAAATTATAATTGATGATTGTTTGTTACCATACCTGTTTTTCTAAGGGTATCGTCAAAATCATTTGGTTTTTTAGTGTACTCGGAGCAAGAGTAAGAGGCTTATGATGAGAATGCGATGCAGGTATCGTACGGCTTCGAATATTTGATAATATCTGCGATGTTATCCCTTCTTGTTCTACATACTTTCCTTTTTCACTTGCAATTATCAATTCAACTCCATTTGACATTATGTGAGTGGCCAGATTATATCTCGCCTCGTCTAATGTCTTCTCCGATACAGAGCCATCTAATATGTCGACTCGATTTTCAAAGCTTACTATGTTCCTAGCCTCAAACGTTTCAGAGTTGATGTATTCTTTAAATTGCGTAAAGTTATTTTTATCATTGTTTCCTGCATATATTCCAAAACATGTTTAATTAAAAGCATTTATTTTGGAAGATTACGTGTCCGTATTTGTACATATTTACATATGTATATTTATAAAATTACAATAAGCAGCTAAACATCAAAGTTTCCCTTGCAGATGCCAAGAATTTCATCTATATTTGTATTTATTTATGCACTCGTAATATAAATAAAATTTGGGTACAGCACCAAAATATATCTCTAAAAATTGGATAAGACCTATTTTCCGCTAAGTAGCTACATAAAGCCTATAAAAAAAACTATATAAACCATATAAAATGTAGGGTCACGAAAATATCAGTTTCAGGTAAATATAAGTACATGGAGAGGTATTTGTTAGTTCATTTATCTTTATTAAGTCAAAATAGTTTTATTTGCAAAAAACTGTATAAATACTTGAAAAATAACACTAGCTAGTATGGAAATTTATTTTCATGGATTATTACAAATGTATATAATAATGTCTATAAATGTATATGTATATATGTACATTTTTATAAAGTAATATTAATAGACCCATTATAGATAATCTGATACGTAAACTTATATTTAGACATACTATTATATTCATATGTACAGTAAACATAATTTATTACTAAATTAAAAGTATGAAATTTATACATATAATGTAAATATTTATGTTTATTTTATTTATATTTATTTCATTAACATTTCCATAAAACATAATTGTGTGATAATTAGCAAAAGCTACCTCATATCGTTATGGTTTATCAAATTTAAAATTTTAATTTAAATTAACAATCTTCAAAAGGGGTCATTTTTTATTTAGTTTCCCTGTCATTAACTCCTGAACAGGAGACACCAAATCCAAAGTAAATCCTCAGGAAGAAGCTCTGTTGTGTAAATTAAAGTGGCTCTTGAAATTTTAACAAATCTTTTTTTCCTTAGGATTGGACTTCGTATTTTTTATTTCATTTTAATCGTAAGTCTAGACACAAAAATTACAAAAATAACAAAAGACAAATTTAATAAAGTATGTACATTTGCTTATATACGAGTGTGTAGGCAATAAATGTTATATGTAAAGGCTGTCTACCATTTTTGTGGGCATAACTGAAAAATTAGTAGGTCGGCTGGATGAGATTGTCAGTGTGATATCGAAGGTTTTGGTAGTAACTCGGGTAAAGGTAGAGTGCGTCTGTTCTTCGTGTTGGTTGTTTTGTACGCGATCAACGACGTATGTAAAAGTGCGTGTAATTACTTCCGTTCTTGTTGTGGTAATAGTCGATAGATCATACACGTCCTTGGGGTTCTTTCTTTCAGGATGAGCTAATAGAATTGGCTGGACCTGGTCATAATTTTTTTCTTGATTTCCCAGTGATTTATGCCCTATATGTTTGGTAAAAATGTTTTCTTTCTGCGACTTTCCCTTCCTAACGGAAGTCAGTGAAACATCCCCTAGAACAATTTGGGGAGTGCCTGTTTTTTCAAAGGCAAATGTTTGTTTATCTGGTATTCTACGCTTCAATATTACAACCCGAAAATTCTTTGGATAAATAGTCTGGGATGTATACGACTGTGGAAGAGGACTGCCTTTTGCATTTGTTGTTTTATTGACTAGTGATTGCAATTCTTCCAACGGTTTACGGCGAACAAGTACCTTTCGTAAGTAGCGATTAGTCACATTTTTAAATGTATCAGAATTAATGATGGATAAGCTGGTATGAGCTTCACGTCTTGTTCTATGATTGTTCATTTTTATCCCATCTAAGGAAATGGAAATGGAAGGAAGTTTCTGGGGATGAACAGAATATAGGTTTCTGACCTGCGACTGTAGCGGGGACTGTAGCTCAGTGAGGTCCTTTAGGCTAAAAAATTGAACGTACTACTGTTATCAATCGCCATAGAATCTGTTTTCGAGGCCAGAATCATCGATTGACTGGAAGACTTAGAGTACCAAAGGTCTACGTCACCTACAATGCTCTCTAATGATGCAGTTCGACCCTTTACATTGTCACCGAAAAACTCTGTTGAGCCAACCCCATGATATATATCAAAAAATGTGTCAAGAGTGTTTTTATCGAGCTGATGATGATCTTGTTTTGGTGATACAAATAATATGACATTTCGACTCTCTTCGGTGTCGTACATATCATTAACTTCCTTCTCTCCCAAAGTTACCGTTTGTCGTATTTGTGAATGAGCTTGTCTCTTTTGCAAGGCAGCCGAATGATCGTAGCCATTCTGCACGGTTGACAACACAGTGCTAAATTCCCCGGGCCTACGGCCCGATACGTAGAGTGTCACGACGCTAGTGTCCTCCAGCGGATTATCCAATTTCTGTTGCTTACTTCGTTTGTGTCCCTTGCTCGTCTTTCGGGACTTCTTGCGATTGATTTTCGTAGTCTGCATTTCACTGTTAATTGTCACAATCTCATCGTCAATATCACCCAGTGCATCAACTTGTGTTGCTGTCCGGGCAGCGTCGTCCAAATCCTGCAGGTTCTCACTCAAAAGTAATTGTGGGGATTGAGTATGGGATAAGCCCTGAGGCAACGAAAATGGCTCTTGCTGTTGCTGAAGAAGCAACTGCTGCAACAATAAACTGTTTACCTGCGCTGCATGTCCATTCGACTTTACATTTTGAGGAATTATAGGTGTGTTCACTATGGTATCTACACTGTATTCCGTAGCTGTTATAGTTTGTGCGGTAGTATCGTAGACAGTAGTCAGAATCTTTTTCCCCTGAAATGTCAGTGGGAGTATAGTAGACTTTCCATCGAAGATGGTAGTTACATATGTGGAGGTGTGAGTGCGGTACTCGGTGACTGGCTCAACTGATTTGGACACTATAGCTGATATCGCACTTTGTTGCTGTCCAAGCGCACCAATTAAAGGATTGGCCGGCAAATTAAGATTGCCCAAAAGCAACTGAGAAAGCAATATATTCGCGAGCGGAGCGTTAGCTGATATTTGAGGTTGTACTGTCGATACAAGATGCTCTACAGAGTACACGGTAGACGGAAGTATGTGGGAGAAGGATGTCTTTCGCCCGCGGATAGTGGTAGGTGTAAAAGTTACTGTTGTTGTTAGAGAATCATGCAACAGATATCTCGTCAGCTCTGTAACTCCTGCATTGTTAATACTGGATTCTTCTCGCGTAAGATATTTCGACGTTTGGCCGTTCGTTCCCAAAATCTCCGTGTATTGATTTGGTCCGAGCACCTCGGTGCTGGTCTTCGCAGTCACTATATTCTTATATTCTGTTATTTGGCCATTTATAACAGGCACCGTGACCTCGGCTGGTATAAGATGAGTAACCGTGATAGTTTGACTACCCATTTCTATTATCTGCAAATCTGGAACATATTCATTTCTATTTCGACCACGCACAGACCCTCTTCCTCTATTTAAACCATTTGAGTTTCCATTTCTGGATCGAGACGTACCTACTAACCGCCCGTTGTCAGCATTATTGTTGACATTAGGACCACTGTAGCTCTTTAGTCTACGACTGGTGCCAGATCCAGTACCTATAGTGCGTCTTATAGAAGGACTTCCGGTTGATGGTTGACGTCGAAAATTTGATGGTGTGCCTGAACGTTTAGCGCCATTTAAAGTTGCATCTTTCTCTCTTAGGGTAAACTGGGTTCGCGGCGTAGTTGGCCTTGTTGGACGAATAGTTCGATGATTTGCCACAGCGCTGGAACTTGGCTGTGATTTCTGACTATGTGCCTGTTGGCCACGTGGTGAAGGAAACCTAGACCCGAATCGAGAATTGGTTTTAACGCGAGAACTCGCTGTGGTTTCATTTAAATCGTCAGTATTTGAAATGCTTGGGTCTTCCAGTGGAGACATCGTTGATAAGTTTGGTCGCCGAAATCTAAATCGGCTCCTATTAAAAGCATCTGCTTGCCGTCGCACCCGGGAAAGAGTTTTACCTTTTTGCGACTTAGAACTCGACCGTCTGCTACGATTTACTTCGTCTAATGCGTCATCTTCCCCATCATCATCGGCATCATCGTCATCATCATATTCGGAAATATTTTCGGATTCATTTTCGTTTTTCTTTATTTCTTTCTGAGTTTCATCTCTTTGCTGCGTCTGGAAAAGCCCACGGGGCGGAAAGAGACTATTTTGTGGCCTGGAACGTGCCTGAAGGCTAGAAATTGTTGGCCTCTGAAAACTGCGAGTTCGGGGCTTAGCAGTCGTTGTGGTGGTAGTGGTAGTAGATGTTGTCTTTGCTCGGGCTGACAATGGGTTTCTTCTAAGTGAAATGGCAGAAGAGCTGTTGACACTTGAACGTGGCACAGGTGTAAACCCGCTTGGCCTATTAATCGGTCGCCGGAGTCGCAACAATGGGTTCTGATTGCGTCTTGTGCTTTCTTCTTCGTCACTAATCTGTACCAATTCGTCAGTGGAGTTGTCATCTTCAACACTGCTATCTGAACTAAATTCTTTTGATACTGTTTTTGTTGTCGTCCGCTCATTCGCTGATGATCCTGAGACAGTTGGCTTAACGCGAAATTTTGAATTTCCAACCAATATTCCGGAAGCACGAAAACCTGGGCTGTTAGATGGACGATACGAAGCATTTATATTTTGTTTTCTGCTAGTTACAGTTTGTGTCGGACGTGAAGAAGATGCAAATCGATTTCTGGGGGGTACGAATGCAGCATTTGACTGGGGGCTGACGCCCAGTTCGTTTAGTACAGAGCTACTCGATGACTTTATCGGCCGGCCAAAAGTGCGTCGGGACGACTGTGGGAATCCCAATTCATTTTGATTTATTGGTGCGTTTGAAATAACGCCTCGTCTTGATGAGCTATATCTGCCGGATGTTTTTAGGGCAGGAGTTGCCGTAATGGTTGGTGTTATATCTGACCTTGTTATAATAGTAGCACTACTTGGACTTAATGTTTTTTGTTTTGGAGCGAAATTAGGCCTATTTCGTGAAGCAAATGGTCTTATCACGGGGGCAAATGTGCGCTTTGATGTTTGAGATGGGTCCAAAGCTTTCGAGCCATTTTCATCATCGATATCTCCTGTTGTAGTTGGTTCGTCTTCTTGCTCGATATTAGAATCCGCGTTGACATGCAAATTTCCTGTTTGTGATGGCATAACCGATACTATGACAGGCGTTGGCAACAGCGCTGCATCTTCAGTTTTTTTCTCAAAGAGAAAGCTAGACGTACTTTCAATAATCTGCGCGTATCGATTGTCTATTACAGTTCCAATGACCTTAGACTGGTATAAAGTAGTTGTACCGTTTCCGATTCGTGTACCTTCAATAAGCCGTACCAGACCAGTCTTGAACGGCTTAGAGCTAGATAAGCTATCATCGTTTAATATCATTATAGCTAAACTAGACTTTTTCATTTCATCAACGTGCAAGCTTGATGTACTACTTGTTATTTCTATTTCAATTCCATCGCTGTCAATCGCTGATGCCACTTCAGTTGTAAAATACAATGTACTTACTTCGTCCGCATCAACAATATGTTTATAGTCAAACAAAACCAATGCAGATGTACTGTTTATTATATTATTTAGACTTGCCGTCAAGAGTTCGCTTGGCTGGGCTATCGCTGGTGTTTTCGATATTGTTTCTGACGTCGATGTTGTAACATCCGTCGGTGTCACCACGTTAGTCACTGTTTCAAAACGTGATTTTGTAATTGTCTCATTGACTTCATATGATGTGGTATAGTACGTATATGTGGTGTAATAAGTGGTTAAGTCAGATCGTAAGCTCGTATTAGTCATCCCGGAAGTGACAATACTTTCCGTATCTGCGTTATCCGTTATGCGAAGATGCTGGTTACCATCGTCGCTCGAATCTGGGGAGCTATAAGAATTGGCTGCCGTCCGTAATGTTTCGTCCTCAGGAATCGACGCATGATTTGTCGGTTCAATTACATTTGATAATGTTTCTTCTCTGCTTAGTGTAGTAATCTCACCATCTTTAGCTAGCTTAGTCCAGTAGGTAAATGTCGTAAAATAGGTAACAGGGAAGGTTGCTTCCTCTGCGCCTAACATTTTTGTAGGTTTTAGCGTTTCAGTTGCAACGTTAGTAACTGTTTCAAGGCGACTGATAACGTTTATTACATCACCGACATACATAGTTGTGTAGAAGGTAAACGTCGTAAAGCTTGTTTGAAGAAGCAGAGTAGCTGATGGTATTATCTCATCGGTGTTACTTTCCGAACTCACTTGGTCGTCCACCGGATCTTTTTGGTTTAAAATGACTTGCTGGTTTCCATTAACGCTAATTGACCGCACATCCATGACTAAGGTCACATGTTCTTCCTTTTCGACTCGATCTTCTGCTGGTTTAAATTTAACCTGACTTGACGCTTGCAAGTTTTGGGCAGCGTTTTTTGTATCTAAGTAAGTTGGAGTATCTGTAAGGTAATTATTTAACGAATTTTTGGTTATATAATTTGTCACGACCTCAGTTCGAGACATTATATCAGTGTCATTATCGGCGAATATCGATGTATAATAAGTGTAGGTAGTGAATAATGTGTTTGTATACTTAGAGTCATTAAGATATTCAGTTTGTTGTTTATTCTTACTTTCATCAACTACGCTTTTTTCTTCCCTTTCTGTCTGCAATAAGCTTACAATCTCTTGCGGAATTGTATACTTGGAAGCCAAAGCTGAAGCTTTACTTTCCGTTTGTTGAGACATACTTGCAGTATCCAATCCAAACCCTCCAATCGTATCGATAGCATCTGTTGGTTTTGTTATGGTATCTACTTCAGTACCAGCTGTAGAGGAAATAAGATTGGTGACAATCTCCGTATGGCTTGATACAGTAGTAGAAGTGCCTTGAAAGAAAGTCGTCAGGTACGTATAGGTTGTGTACAGAGTCTTATAAATTAAATCAACCTCATTAGAACCATTATCAGTATCGTAATCATCATCTTCACTGTCATATTCATTATCAGTCGTTACATCGAAGTCCTCCGTTTCATGGACTGTGGATTCCTCTATCTTGTTTGATAACTCTGTAGATATTAATTCTGTGGTTGCATCTTCACTAACTACGCTCAAAAATTCTATTTCGGGCTTTTCTAGCTGCTGTACCTGTGTGGCCTGTATGCAATAGTATTTGGTAGTCTGGACAATATCGTATGCGGAGAGTGGGTTTTCATCGCTTGATGCACTTGACGGAACTTCTATCCCAGTATTTAGATATCCCAATGACTTTGTCAATTGTGTTAGGAACACTTGAGATGTTGTGTGATCACATGTTTCTGAGATGGTCTTGTTATTATCATTTGTTGGCAGGGGTGGTAACGGCTCAGTAAGGGGATTATCGTACAAGTCTTCGGTCAAGTTTTCAGTCGCTGCCTCGGTTGTTGGAGTATTTTCTTGGTCTTCTTCAATTGATACAGTTGTTTCGTCTGCGTCTTCAGAGTTTTCAGTAATTGTTTCGTAATCAATTTGATCTGTTGATGACTGAACTGGATGTGACACGCCCGTAGGATCTACAAAGTTGGCAAAAGGATCGTCATCAATAAAAACGGTTGTGGCTCCTCCATGTACTTGAATGCTTGATTCATCTAAAATGGTATCATCGCTGTTTACTATGGCCGTGCTCTGTACTGTGTTTTTATTGTCAGCTATAGATTCTAATAGATCGCCAGTACTCATATGAATTGTTTCTGTTTTTGTAGATTGACTTGACAAAGCCTGTACGGAAGTAAAGTTGGTATCATAATTCAGATTTGGTGCTATCTTTATTTCTGGACTCGAAAACTGATTTGAATTGTTAGTCTCATCAACTATATTTGATGAATCTGATCGGATTCTTGTCGTGTCTAATCCAAAGTTCCATTGATTAATAGCTGTGGATAAAATCGGCATTTGTTCGGAAATCATTGCATCGGAAACATTTGAAGACTCGGTTCTTAAAGTAGGCTTTCCTTTAATAGACGTAACGTGGCCATAGTTTTGACTGCTTTGAATAGTGCTCGGTGAAAAAACAATCACGCTATCACCAACTATCGTTGTGAAATCCGCAAAGCCGTAGTAGGTTACTGTTGCCAACATTCGTTTTGTCACTGGCAGAGCTGTTGCTTTCGAAATAGAATTTTCTATCTTTGCTCCACTTTGTTGTTGCTGTTGATAGTAAGCTTTCGGAAACCGCCCATCATCCATACTGGCTGCAGAAGACTCAGATGAATCTCTATCAGTTATTTTGACTCCTGCGATTGGCTGGAAAACACTATGCTGAAAATAATTTTTAACTGTGATGGTTGGCAAATATCCACCAGACAAAACATTCTCGGCAGCAAAGTTCTTCGCTCTGCCCTCAGCTTTTAAGTCAGATTGTAATATTGCTGTATTTGTATTGTATATTTGTATTAATTGCAGAGAAGAGGAAGATATATTGTCCAGATATGACTCAGCTTCCATTGTTTGCAAAACTGTGCCTCTTGCATTTTGTAAGTTCACAAAATCTGTGTTTCCTACAAATTCACCTCGATGAACACCTATATTATCGTCAATGTCCTGCCAGTCTGGGGCATCAGCATTAAATAGATCGTTGTGATTCTGCAGAAACGAACGGGTTTTTAAATAATCACCACCACCACCCACCCAACTTGTAACAACGGAAGGAACGACACGGTCGTTCTCATAGAGAACCCTTGAACTTTTTTTTAGGTACTGGGCATAGATGCGACCGTTATTTAATGTAGTACCCACAACCTGGGTGGCGAATTCGGTTGTAATTCCATCCTGAATAAATGTTCGCGCTGTTGAAGTCAACAGTCCAACCTCTGGACGCACTGTCAAGAACCGTCCATGACTATCCCCCACTCTCCCAGCCCCATTATTCACAAAGAGCACAGTAGTAACATCTAAATGTAAAAACACATAAATATACATATATAGGTAGAGAGATTGCGTGAAACAAATGAGTCAAAATCATTTTCAGCAAGAGTAAGAGAAAGGAGCGAGATTACCAAATATTTACATTATACGGAACATAAATATACATTTAAATTTACATTTACAGATGCAATCATTTGGTGCAGATAAGAATTGAAAGGTTAGGTAATTAGTTCATATTTCCAGAATGTACAGCCCAAAAAGATGGTGAAATCATATACATAGAAAGATATAAAGAAAAGGAATAAGAAATGTAAGTACATATTTTGTCATTAGATAAGTATGTAGATAAGTCTACGCTTATTTAAATTGTGAATTTTGTCCTATTGCAAATTGGTTTACAAACAGTAAAATCATAATTAAGATATGTATCCCAGTAACTCAGAGCACAGTCCTACGTTCATCCTTCTACGTACTAACAAATCTTACCATCAGCGCCCACTACCGGCAATGTTGGTGTTGGATTCACTACGTAAGGTTCATCTGAAATTATAGGTTTTCAGACTAAATTAAATCAGATAATTATTTCATTTCGTAACATATCCTATTGATGTAATCTAAACAATTTAAACGGGACCTTATTGTGTGATACATGAGATGCGTATGTATTTATGTAGCTTTTAACAACAATATGATTATTCCCAAAAGCTCTATCAAATTGCCGCAGCGCGAACAGGTTCAAATAAAACTAAACTAGTTTTGGTTTCTTTTGTATATTTTATACGGTCTGTATGTATGGCTTTCAAAAATAAATACATAATAAAAAAAAATACAAAAGATAGGCAGAGGGGCAGAGGGGCATACCAGAAAAAAAGCACAAAGTCCCCCAAGAAAGAAGACATCAAGTCTATTGTCTGTATATGGAATGGAGCAGTTTTCTATCTGGCTTTCAGTGAGTTAAAGCTTGGGTGTATCGAATGAGATACATATATAAATGTAAGTATGGAGAGATGTATTTAGGTTTTCATGTATTTCCATGCATACATAATTGTTCATATGTATTTTACACTGCTTCAGACGGCAAAAGAAAAGAAAGTGGTAGAAAAACTGTAAATGAATGTATGTAAGCTGCAATGATGTCAAGCAGACCCATCTCCCTTTTCCACCAGTCTCCCATTTTAATTTCAAATCAACTTTCAGCAAAGCCACTCGGAGCGATGGCGATCGCCATGCACATCTGTGGTATCTACCACTATTTCGCGGGCATAAGGCCAACAGGTATTTTCGAAAGCTTTTACTGAGAGTCACATATGCAGTATGTGTGTGTGTACATTCAGCAGGCGAAGACCTGTCTGCAGTTTGAGCACCATACCAACAACATCACATCCGCATTTACCTTTAAGAGGATGCTATTGCTATCGCATAACTAGTTTTTTTTAAGATCAGAAAAAAAAGCCAGGTCAATCTATCATCTACATACATAAATATCTGAGACTTTACTCGTGGGAGTTAGAGCAGCTGATTATCACACACAAAAAACTTTGGCTGTAGAAATTTGATTTTTGTCTGACTCACCAACAGTTTGGGCAGCTCCAAATTGTACTATAGACAAGAAAAACGTGGCTAACAAAGTTATGCTCAGTATTTTATCTTTTGATAATATGTGAAATTTATGAGAAATGGAATCAGGTTGCTTCGCGTACATATTGGTGCTGCAGTCAGGTTTCAATGTGTTGAAGTTATCCTCGAAGTATTTGACCATCCGTGTTATACGTGGTTGTAGCATTTTTAACTCCCTTAAAACAGAGCAGACAAGGAAATATACACTGATGATTCTAATACATACAGATATGCATGTTTTCAACGGCACAAAGTTGATAGTTTAATCTTTATTTCGTCGCTTTATACTTATAGCATTTATATATTATATAAGCACATACACATGCATATACATACATATATGTATACATATATTATTATTTTCATGTTTTTTTTTTTATTTTAAAAAAAGGTTTAAAGATATTAATCGATCGTTAGAATTGATTTTTACGGCACACTGCAACAAATTATTGCGCTTCAGTACCGTGTACATACAAATTTGTACATATATATTTGTAACATATGTATAGGTACATATTTAAACCGCTTACTCTTTCAAGGAACACACACGACCATTCATGCAAACGAAAGCCAGGTAACTGAATAACCCACCATAACCACTGCGCTGGCGGCTCAAATCAAACCCACGAAGAGCTTGAGCGTGGTACGATTGCATTTGCAAAGGTTGTTTGGCTAGTTTATTCGGGCCAAGCTGTAAAAATTCAATTCCCATCAGCTCCACAGCTTTTCACATGAAAGAGCTTACTGTCCGTCAACTTGGACTTACTGGCAGTCTCACCCACGGCATCATAAAAATCTGAACAGGTAGCCATGGTCTTCAATTTATTATTAATCGAATTGTTCGTAACTGTCGAAAAGTGTGTCTTGTACCACGTAATGATTGACAGCTTCGCTGAGACGAGACAGTCTTTAAATCTAAATAAACTTTACATTATTTAACGGATATCTGGAAAGTGTATCCTATTTTCTAATGCAATATTTATTCGAAATAATAATTACTACACCCAGTTAAATACTGCAGAAATTCATACAAAGGAATAAATATTATCTCATCATACCAAACTTACCAACGTACATACAATAAAGCTAGTGTGTAGTTTTAAATGAGAAATTCTCTTTGCCCGTAGCTCTTGTAGTCTTCGAGATGTTTGTTAATACTGAGACAGATGACAAAATGAACTACTAAAAAACGATATATGCAGACCAGATTATACACAAATAAACTATGAAATAAATTCATAACGATTTTATTCAATCAATCGAAGCGTATCTAAATCCATTCAATCATCTATTGATTATTATAAAACAAATAGAATTATCTGGTAATGTGCAATTTCCGGCCGAAATCAGAGGTAGTATATTTTACACACTATATATATAGCATCGCCGTGCACACTTTCACAACTTCGATTATAAGAACAAACTCTTCTTGTATGAAGATGATGATATGACAAAAATGTAACTTAATTTCCAACTACGAACAAAACTATAATTAGTCACCTATATAATATATGTATTCCTATTTTAATTTTTGTATTCAAACACAAGTATTTACAAAGAGGGATGATTAACTATTTAGATTTGTACAATTTCTTATGCGAATGGTCTTAAATGTTACTGTTCTACAGAAGGAGTAGATGGAGGTTGTTTTATATTATGTGCATTATTATCCGACGAATCAAAAAATCCTAGGAAGGTGTTGTGTTGCGTATCAAGACTTTGCTCAGCGCCCAAGCTAACATATGTAGGTTGTCCTCCTTCCCAATCAGTGGATTCGTGGGGCTCGTATACTTCAGTTATAGGTGGCCAGTTCTCATTTGCTGTAATATTATACTCCAGGCGCATGTGTTGTTGCTTTGACGTAGTCCAGCTTTGGTCGCGCCGCACTTGATATTTTTTGAATACTAGGTATTCAACAAGAAAAGACTCCACAAACAAATGGACAACAAAAGCTGCAGCTCCGTAAATAAGCATTACAAATCGAAAACTCATAACTGGTGGCACAATTAGCTGGAAAAAATTGGCTACCCATTCGCTAGGGTAAACAACTAAATAGACTATGATGCAACAGTTTAAAATAAATGTTAAGCACAGTGGCCAATTAGACCACAAGGGTTTCCGATAAGGAGCACCTTTCGAAAATACAAAAGCGAGTATAATATACTGAAAACTGGAAATTGCAAACATGGTGTAGTTCTCATAGCAACCTAGGTGATCCTCATCTGATGATTGAAACGGCTGAAACCAAGGCTGTTGCTGCAGCTGAAACCAACCTAGATCATCGGGGTGATATTTAAATATTATTTGAAGACTGAAGTAACAGTTTGTCTTACTCACCAGCTACCTGAAACACAGTCACCACGACCAGATGCAATAAGAGCGACGCCAATGGCGTGGGAGATATCAGCGAACTAAGCGGGACCTGTTTTACTAGGTGGCCATCAAAAGCTTCAGTTTTACCAAAAAAAAAGGCAAATATTGATATCAAGCCTAGGTCAACATAAAGATATTGTTTGTCTGTTAGATTCGAGTCGATCGAGTACAGGATCATCACTGATATAAACTGTACCAGCGAATATGCTGCCATATATTTAAAAATGCCAAACGATGTGACCAATGCAGCGCGACCCTCCTTTATAACATTAGGCACAGCCGCAATCGTGGGATTACGCGAAGTGAACGGGGAGGCAATGGACGACTCTGTCTCACTTAACGAAATACCAGCATGTGCCACCTTCAGTGCACCGCAATCATTGGCACCATCGCCACACATGGCCACGCAGTAGTCTAATTTTTGAAGTTCCATAACCAATGCCTGCTTTTGCTCGGGCGACATACGGGCGTAAATAGCTCCACGCGTTAAAAGTATTCCCAGCTCCTCAGGAAACTGTTCCTTCACAATTTGCCACGTCTTACCATCCATTGCAAATATATAATGGCGCCGCCAATTATCGTCTTGTGCGAATTCCGTTCCAAGCTCCACGTCAACTTCTATAGCCTCGTTGTGAGTCCATGTGTCCACGGTCTTTACACTAGCTAAGCTATCACTGTTGGGAAAAATGCTTTCAGCATAACTAGTGTTTGACCCATTAGCTAACGAATTTGTAGACATCAACCGGTAAAGGCTTGGAGGACAATTGCCACTTAAGTTACTCTCTTGTTTTACAGTGTTTCCATTGCAGTTAGATTTCCATTGAGATGGGGCACAGTTCTTGCTTCCCAAGTCCAAAGTGTACTGAAGTTTGTATTGTCTATGTCGATAATGTTCGGACGTGCTTTTCGTATCACCTGGACTAGTATGACTACTGTGAGCATGCGTATGTGTAATCGCAGCCAAATCAACTGGATCGGCGTGCACCGTAATTACCGCCTGTGCAGGAGATACTATACCACAATCCCTTGCAACACTCGTGGCAGTTAAAATATTATCTCCAGTTACCATTATTGTCCTTATCTTGGCTGCGTTTAGTGCATGGATTACCGTTGTAGTATCGGGCTTGAGTCGATTCTCTAGGATAACAAAACCAAGAAACTCCAAATTAAGTTCAACTTCCTCGCGGGAAATACGCTGAACTTTTGTATAATTAATCTTGGGGGCGAGGGCCTTGAATGCCAAGGCTATAATTCGGTATCCCTTTTTGGCAAATGTCGACAACTGTTGGGAGTAGTTATCTGGTAGGCTCTGCGGTCTACACAGCTGTTGTAACATTTCCGGAGAGCCTTTACAGTATACATTAAATCCTTGTGCACTGAGACAACGAGTGATGACCGACATTCTCTGAAGACTTGAGGTAAATGGGAATTCTCGTACAATCCCATGATCAAAGCTTTTCTGGGTCTGCGACAGGCCAACATTAGCTAACAAATCATCTACTGATGACTGCCGTTGTAACCCAGTTTTAATATGTGACGAAGTATCGGAGGAAAAGTCTTTTGGTTGGCGCAGTATTGTTGGATAAATAAGGCCATATTTCTCATTATCCGGTATATCTTTAGAATCCTCTAGTATCCACCCCGTTGACTGGAACATTTTAAGATCCAGTGGGTCACCCATCATCGTACCATTCAGTACAGTAATAGAATGACATGTTGCCATGCCAAAAAGGAAGTGATCATATGGCAGACGATTCACGTTCTTCAAGGGTATTTGAAATTGGTTAGTGGACGACTTAGGGACCACCCCCCACATATCCAGCCCATCCTCCGTTAGGGTACCAGTCTGAAATTAGTAAAAGAAGTAAGAATAAGAAATCATTTTTTTCAGAACCAACTTCCTACGTAAGAATTACCCTAAATGGAATTAAATGGCAAACCTTATCAAAACAACAGCAATTTATGCTTCCTGCCACGTTAATAGACCGTGGAGAGATACAAAATATGTCGTTAACCTTCAAACGCTTCTGGGCATAAAAGCGACCGACCGTCATTGCAGCTGGTAGGGCGGGAGGTACAACAATAGTAATTAGGTCCAGAGATTCAACTGCTATTTTTACCGGATCCGTTCCCCGTATTATCTGAAAATCATTTACACATGGTTAAAAATAATTAAAATATACAAGAATAATAATAATTTGTATACTAATGTACCTTTGTTATTAGTGTGTAAATAAATCCAACACAAGCAATTAATGCCAAGAACTGGATAAATTTATATGAATCTTGTTCAAACTTATAGTCCACAGGTGGAGGATAAAGAATGGATCGTATTAGTTCTCCCTTTGCTGTTATGTTACCGGTGTTAATCACGAATGCCAATACTTTCTTAGATCCAATATATCGCGTTTGAATAACCTTTGTTCCGCAAAAGAGTATATGCCTGGCATGCTCTTTCTTATCAAAAATCATATCACGTTTCGGAGGCAACGGAGTTTTTGTTACCGGAACACTCTCGCCCGTTAGCATCGATTCATCTAGAATACAGTTGCCTGATAATAATACTGCATCACACTGCATTGTACATCCTGATGAAGGTATTTCAATTATATCACCCGGTACAAGAGTTTGTGTTGGAAACTCTTTGGAAACACCCTTAGAATCCAAAACAAAAGCATTCCCAGTGTTGTGCACCGTTTTTTGAAGTACATCTTGATTCTAGGAGACAGGAATTTTATAGTATTATGGAATTAAATAAGAAAATAAAGCAACTCTTACAGATCGATCTTTACTGTGTTGTATTTATGATATAGTAATCAGATTTGGTTTCTGATTTATTGATCATATATCTTTCACACTGCTAGTAATTTCTATCTACACGGATATTCTGTCTCTCTATTAAGATCTCGTTTATATAACTATATATGTATGTTAATAGGTTAATGGGATCGGAGATGCTATTTAACAAAATATGACCATCATCAGAGAACTATGAACTATCCCGACTCTCGCAATGAAATTCTCAATGAAATAAATACAGTATTTTTCGGTTTATAAAATTTGTTATTTTGTGAATTTAAAGCTTTTGATCAAGATTATTTATTCCCGGGTCGGTCAGTTGTGAGCACTATTTTATTACTTTAGATCTTCTGGTCTCATATCTCCATGTGTTTTTGCGAACAGACGGACATTATACATATAAACTTTTGCAACTTGCTTTTACTTAAAAGACAATGTGAAAATTGTAAAAATGTAAATAACCGGCTCACTTACCTTTTTCGTTTGCAAAATGGACATTGTTATTCCAAAGATAGACATTAAGAGAATAACACAAGCATAATAGTAGTAGTCGTAAGTAAACCACAGGACAACCGAGAATATTTGAAACACATAGAAGGGGTTGAGCACTTCCAGGAATAATAACGTTTTGACATCTCGCAATGGCACAGTTATCTCATTTTCACCAAAAACTATGCGCCTGGATAGCTGCTCATACACCGTTAAGCCACGTTGCTGATGGTAGTATGAACAAGGAACATTAAGGTCGAGGCCATTCACTTTATTAAAGCAATTCAGTGTGCTGTCCCACGCATATACCAATTGCTTGCACCGGAATATCCGAATGGACGAACAATCTGGGTAAATAGAATTGGCAAACCTTTATTTAATATCCTCAGATATGAATTATAAATTTTTAAATGAAATATGTAAGTATGTTTATTAATTTTTGCATAAACTAATGCAAGTATGTATAATCTCTTATGATGCATTTTAAATGTATTACTTGTCTACATACACATACTTTTGAACTGAGCTGATGTAAAATGCACTGAGATTTGCAAATTATTATCATCGACTTCACTACTTTTTGGATATCCCTTTAGCAATAAGGACCTGAAATTGAAGAATATTTAATGAAGCATTATTACAGCATCGACAATCCCAATAAATGTGCCCTTAACTTACTTCAGTTGATTTGTATTTAAAACGCGAACGCTCTTCACATGATACAGCTTGTGCTTGCCTTGATAGTCCTCTACTATCAATACCTGATCTGCCTCATCTAGAGGGCACTGATGGCAGGTGGCGAACAAATACCAATGGCGCCACCAGTGTAACACGAGTCGCAGTAGACCTCCAGTTAGAACAATGCAGACCCAGCAAAGAATACTGCGCACATAACAGCGTCGATATCCGGATATGTTCATCTGGTCTTCCTGGTCTTGATTTAATATACCATCGCATGGTTTAGGATCTAAGAAAAGAAAAAACAAACAGTCTTAAATGCTTGCAAAATTTTCAATGGTTTCCATTGCCACTTCCATTATGACGTTATGTCGTTCACCTTATTTTCGTTGTTATATTCCATACCTCTTAACACGTTGCAGTTCATCGTCAGTTTCGCCAACAATGTGCCCGTGACAACAACAAAAACAGAATAGTTCGAAGCCTATTTCAGCGTCTGCGATAATCCATAGCCCTGAACTGTTGTGATTGAGTTTCGTGAATCATAACATCCAGATATTCGAATTAAGCGATTTCTACAGATTCATCAAGACGTACATACATAAAACTACACTAGGTTATGTATGCATATACGTATGCACATATGTATATACACACATACATATGTAGTACGTATAAGAAACCTCGTGGTCCAGGCTTCTGAAAGGTCTTTCGGAAAATTCTTTTAAAGCGTATACGTATGTTCATTCGCACGTAAATGTGATAAGGTCACATAAAACAGCAGACTTCATATTTTAAAATTGTATATTTGTATGTACAATAAAGATCGTTGTCTTAACACCGGAATGCAAATGCAAATTTAACACCACTTTGACCCAAATAACAAAGAAGCAAATATAAAGACATCTACGTGTTCACGTTGTGTTTGGTCAAATAGGTAAAGCTACTCGAAGGGACGGATCAAGACAGTGAGATATTACGGTACCACGGTTAGCTATTAGCTACGGGAGTTAAAGGCGACACGCGTAATCGAAAAGCTAACAGCCAATATGTAGATAAAAGCAATATGATAAGAAGCACGATCGTCTCGGTTGCTATTGTTTATTTGCCAAGAGAGTACGAGTCCGCCTGGCTTTCGGGCTTTCTAGATTCGTTTATTTGTTTATGGAGCTTTAATTATACATATGCATGTATGTATGTACATACATATATGAATATGTAGGTTTTCACAGCCGTACGAACATTTTCTTGATACTGCTCAATAGCTTTGAGAGTGAGACGGCGCATTTATGAGCAAGTTGTGTGCCAAACATAAAACAATAAACTTCCACCGATGTCCAAAGTGTGTGCATTTAAGGTTTTATTTTAAAGATCGCAAGATATACAATCATAGGTATTATAGGTGGTCTCGATTCGAAATTATTTTTTGCCTCGATTCTCTTATTCCTGCCTGGTAATTACTGCCGACAAATTATTATTATTTGATCATGCATATTCACCAACACCACAACGGGCTACAGCAAGTGTCAATAAATACACAAGTACTATATATGTATGTATATATGTACATACGTATATACATTGATAAGAATTTGTGTATGACATACTTTTTGTACAACTATACCAGCATACCGATGTACGTATGTATATGGTGTGTAAATACATATACACTAACATATGTAAGTATGCAGAAATCGCTGAGCCGCGGCGGTACTCAGACGGTCTATGTATATGTGAGCTTATGATTTATGAAATTTTCATCAAATAATATTTTATACATATGTACATATGTGCTTAATTAACGTAAGCGCCGGAATTGCTTTCGCAGCCCATGAGTGCAGCATGCTTTTTCTCTCTCTGTCATTTGGTGTCTTTGTTCGCAAAAGCGACGAATTAATTTGTTGTTTAATGCGTGTAGAGATCCCACGATCTCTCTTTTAATTTTCTTACCCTTCTCTTTAGAGATGGGAGAACATAGTTGGTTCTAATGTTAATTCTTGCTCTTTGTTTATCCTCTTTCCACCTAATGACCTATTTGGTTATAATTAAAGAATATTTTATCTGTTTTCTTTGTTTATATGGCGCTTCATTTAGCTCTCTCACGCGTCTCAATACAACACCAGCCGTTATACTATGTAGCCTTGGAACCTTGCATGGTTTATTCTGGCTAAATCCGATTTGATGTAGATGTAGCAATCGGGAAGAAATACTCATTCTCTATTATTTTCGGTTTTCTCGACATTGTTGTCACCACAGACTTGCACCCAGTATGGAAGTCTGCACACAAAATTTGCTTGCTCGTCAAACAAGACGAGTGGAAGACGGACGGAAGGACAGACATGGGCGGAAGGAAGGACAGATATGGTGACATATTTTTATACCCGATACTCAAAATGAGTATTGGGGTATATTAGATTTGTGGTGATAATGGCCGAGTCCATTGAGCCCTGTGTCTGTCCGTCCGTCCGTCTCTCCGTCCCTATCAGCGACTAGTGCTCAAAGACTATAAGAGCTAGAGCAACGACATTTTATATCCGGACTTCTGTGATATGTCACTTTTACGAGAACATTTCAAAACTTTGCCCCGCCCACTTCGGCCCCCACAAAGGACGAAAATCTTTGGCGTCCACAATATTGAAGATACGAGAAAACTAAAAACGCACAATCATAGAGAATGATCGTATCTATGAGATTGCTGAATCTGGATCAGATCGGAAAATTTTTATAGCCAAAAGGAACAAATTAATTTGCAGTGGCCGACGACATGTTCAGACACGTTTTTTGTCTCTCCCGCATGCACACGCTCAATGTCGCTCAATGTAGCCATACTGACTATGTATCGGGTATAAATGTAGAGTTGCGGTCGCCGCAGCAACTCAGAACGTTCCCCCTCGTTTTTAATAAAATGAGAAAACACTTATTTTGTATTATTTAAAAACAAAAAAATTGGAAGTGATGATTATACTATATTATTAAAAGCTTTCTGACGGAGAGAACCTTCCGTGTAGTCCAGGATGGTGCAGCTTCTTTGACCAAGACCATCAAGGTAGGAGTACCGCAAGGCAGCATGCTTGTACCGACACATTACTGCTCCGAAGGCATTACTACTGGTCCGAAGGCAAACAGGGCAGACCCTCAAGGTGGCAACATTTGCTGACGACACAGCAGAACTCTCGAGGGCTAGCTGTGTCTATGCCACAGACAAGCTACAACAATACTTCAAGCTGTTTGAAAACTGGGCCTGCCGATGGAACATCTGCATAAACCCTGATAAGTTTTCAGTGGTGACGCACACTATAAGAAAGGGCTCTAGCCCTGGTGTCTTCCTGCTTGGGAACATACCTCGGAGTTACACTGTATAGACGCTTAACTTTCGACAGTCACATCCGTAGCGTGAGGAAAAGTTGTTGGATAAGGCCCAGTAAATGTTCTGACTACTTAAACAAAGCAACAAGCTTAGTTTGAAAAACATGATCTACAAAGCCATACTACCTGGAAGTACGGCATTCAGGTGTATGGGATTGCCGGCAAGACTAACCTTGCGAGGATCATGACATTCCAGAGTGAATTTCTGCGTAGGATCTCTGGAGCTGAGTGGTATATCCGTAACCGGGATATTGCCAAGGACCTTAACGTACCACTCGTTGGTGATGTTATCAACAATCAAGCGAAGAGCCATATTTGTAAGCTTAGACGTCACCCTAATGTACTGGCGAGGCGTCTTGCGAGAACCAGATACCGGCGTATACACTCAGTCGACCTGCCCAAAAGAATGATCTAAAAAAAGATCTACCCCAGAAATCCTGTGCAGATAACTGAACCAAATATTATCCGCATCCGAATTGTTCGACACGCATTCTTGATGACACGCATTTTTATACCCGATACTCAAAATGAGTATTGGGGTATATTAGATTTGTGGTAAAAGTGGATGTGTGTAACGTCCAGAAGGAATCGTTTCCGACCCCATAAAGTATATATATTCTGGATCAGCATCAATAGCCGAGTCGATTGAGCCCTGTCTGTCTGTCCGTCTGTCCGTCCGTCCGTCCGTCTGTCCGTCCCCATCAGCGCCTAGTGCTCAAAGACTATAAGATCTAGAGGAAGGATGTTTTGGATCCAGACTTCTGTGATATGTCACTGCTACAAAAATATTTCAAAACTTCGCCCCGCCCACTTCCGCCCCCACAAAGGACGAAAATCTGTGGCATCTACATTTTTAAAGATACGATAAAACAAGAACGCAGAATCGTAGAGAATGACTATATGTTCTAGAGTGTAAAATCTCCATCAGATCGTTTAATTATTATAGAATCAAGAAAACAATTTCATTCTTTCTCGCTCTGTCTCTCTCTAACACACAGGTTTCATGGTCGGTTTTGCCAATTGCAAAATATGAGTTCAAGGATCTCAGAACCTATAAGAGCCAGAGCAACCAAATTTGGTATCCACACTCCTGTGATATCGGACCTTGACCGTTTCGTGTCCAAATTTCGCCACACCCCCTTCCGCCCCCCCAAAGGACGAAAATCTGGGGCATCCACAAATCTCAGAGACTATTAAGGCTAGAGTAACCAAATTTGGTATCCGCACTTCTGTTAGATCTCACTATAAAACGTATATCTTAGAATTTGCTCTAGCAGTAACAGCAACAACATAATTTGTATCAGTGATATTATTTTATAATAAAAAATACAAAATAAAATCATAATAAAAAAAAATATACATATATATATGTTTATAATTTTAAAGAACCAAATCTAGAGTGCGTGCGGGAGAGACAGAAAACGAGTCTGAGCGTGTCCTCAGGCGCTGCTTAGCCACTGCAAATTTATTTGTTCCTTTTGGCTATAAAAGTTATCCGATCTGATCCAGATTCGGCAATGTGGTAGATATGGTCAATATCTATGATTGTAGATTTTTAATTTTCTCGTATCTTCAAAGTTGTGGGTGCCACAGATTTTCGCCCTTTGTGGGGGGGAAGGGGGCGTGGCGAAGTTTTTAAATACACTTGCAACAGTGACATATCACAGAAGTCTGGATACAAAATGTCGTTGCTCTAGCTCTTATAGTCTTTGAGCACTAGACGCTCATAGGAATGGACAGACAGACATGACTTAATCGACTCGGCTATTGATGCGGATCAAGAATATATGTATATACTTTATGGGGTCGGAAACGCTTACTTCCGGCCGTTACACACATTGAATTTCCCCACAAATCTAATATACCCTTATACTCATTTTGAGTAAGCTCTTGTGTATTTTTAAATCAAAGTTAACGAAATTATATGCCAATTTATTAAATAGGTCAACAATCAAACAATTTTATTAATAAATTCTAGACAGAATTATATGGAAATATTTTGTTTACTGACTTTCAATGTTTTTGGCATGGTGGCATACATATTATGCTAATTTGGTTCTTTTAGTGAATCAAAATTGAATCTTTGATTTTTTTTTTACCCAGATTTGTATTCTATAAATAGATACAAACTCACAGTGAATACAGTTACAGGATCGGATTAACAATTTAGACCAGTTTTGAAATAATACTTATATGTATATAAAATAATAAACAAAAAAGCCAACAGTACTTTTTCTTCTTAAAGACATGTGTAACATGCGCATATCGGTGTACATACCATCTACAAGTCGATGAGAGTCCTTCATATCAAATTCCTCAACCCCCGGATCAAAGGGAGGTTCGTTTTTTGTATCGCAAGTGAGCACTTTCTGATCTCGATCGGGCTGACTTCGTTGAAGGACGGAAAATAGCTTTGATGGCGTGTTAAGGCAGCTATGAACTACGGTATTGTTATTATCAACGGTATTTATTCTATTGGCATGTCCATGTCCTCTTTGTTCCCTTCTCTCAGGCTGCAAGAATGCTGCTTCCACATCTTGCGGTTGTGTGGGTGAATGCCACCAATTGAGCTTTAAGCGATTGTTTTTAGTAGCAATTCGTGAAAAGGGATAGTATTCCTCTGTATCCAAGTCTTTCTCTCTTGAGTTTACAATAGCGTTTGATAAAGATTGCAACTGCAACGTCTCTGGACGAGAGGCTGCGATGTCTGCGTCTTCACTTTGACAAACAGACATGTTCTAAGCGAGGAAAGAACTCGGAAAATCAGAACATCATTAACAATGCGCCGATATTATATGTTCATATGTTTGGGTTTTTATTTATTACGTAGGGAGTCGAATAGAGCATTCCTGTAGATTCTATGGAAATATTCGTGGCTGTAATGTCAGCTACGAAACTCTTGAGTTTCACAAACAATCACAACGATGCAACAAGACGAAATCGTTGAGAATCTGACTGCGGGCATTTTCGTTTGTCTGCTAACTTAAACTGGCCACTGGAAAAGGAAAGAATATACGTAGATGTTGGATCGCCAATTACTTAGATCTGAAAACTTGAATCGCGATTTCTTGCGAAATCTTTGTCAGATAGCCAACTGAATATGTTATCTACGTGAACATGTGAGCTTAGATGGATGGGTATACGCTGCTAGGCTGCTACCCCAAATCCTCTTTAATCATCCAAAGTTTGAGATGGCGCTGGACCGATACTCGTACACTCCTCCGCTTCCCACACGCTTCTCAAAGAAGAACTGCTTTACGTAATCCTTCTGCAAAATGTCTAAGTTTATCCTTGTCCCACTGGGCAGGATGCTGACGCCAATCCACCAAACAACCGACTTTGACACCGCTGACAGTCCGTAGCACCGTTTGAGCAGCTTTCTCTTTAGTACCCAATTTTTCTCCTGCTGCTTCTTTGTGTCACCTTTAACTGAATTCATTACGATATCAAAATCCCAGGGATAAACGTATTGTGTTGACTGTCCCAAGTAGGTGAGAGTGCCAAATATCGGAATCAAGGCTAGTGTCGTCTAGACTTTGGTGCACTATTTTAAACAAATTTTCCACAGTTTTGACATGTAGAAAAAAGGATTGGGTTAGCTTTTATAAATGATTTTGAAAGCTCAATAGTGTTCACATGCCACTTTGGGAAAATAAGTTGTTTGCGGTCAGTTTTTTGGGCGACTGTAGAGGCGGCTTCAGGTTCAACAGATAACAGACAATCGAATATACAGTTTAAACTCATTTCTCGTCGAACAGCGTTCAATGGCATATTCATAACGCCGCATGCAAAAGCATGCCTATGTGAGCGTAAATCTAGAACGACTTCAAATTGTGTCAACGGATCTGTAAAGAAAAAAATTAATTTTTTGTTTACTCTAATTTAGATTAATTCCATTCCTGACTTAGAATCAATACTTATACAACTATGTTCCGGATATCGAAAATTTTTGTGCTTGAATTTGAAAAATTCATACGAATTAAAATTTAATAGTGTTTCATTCCCAAAATATTTAAGGAACAGACAACTCTGTAACCCATGCCAACTATTAATATCGATCAACGGGAATTCGAAATTTGTTGTTGTTTTGGTTTATTTATTTGATTCACGCAAAAAAGTTTGTTTAGAAATAAATTTATTAAATATTTAAAGATATACGAAAATAAATCTGAAAATATAAAAAAAAAAACTTAAAACATCAGCAAACGTTTTTTAATTTTTTCCCTCATAAAATTTGTTCTACCTTAGTAAAATGGCTATATGTGCAAAATTTATTTTCAATTTTTCTTAAAAAGTAATAGATGCTTGTTGGGTTTGACTATGCAGTTCTTATCTCTTATTGTTGTGCTCAGTTATGACAAATTTTCGTCTTCTTTGAACTCCATTTGTGGTGGTACCATTAGCTTAGATAAGAGATCAAGCTCGCGCTCTACGTAGAAAATAGATAGGTTAGGTTGAGGCGGCTGCCGGGCTCGCTCGGAACCCGTCACACTTAGGCCGGTTTCGGCCCGTTGTGATTAGAAAATAGATATATGTGCAATCATGTCTATTCATGTTTTGAGAGTCGCAGTGTTAGCATCTTTTCAGTAAAAGTGACAAGCTGATTGATTCTGTACGTAAGCACTCATTATTGCTTCAAGGAAATACAAATTTTAAAAAAAATTGCATTTTAGTTAAAAATGCCACATGGTAAATCATTTTCTGAGGAAGAACAGGGAAGGATCAAGAGAATGAAATTAGCCGGCATAAAAACTGGTCGAATAGCTTCGCTAATGTATCGACATCGAAATACTATTTCAAAAATTTTCATAGATCCAGACGGTTACCGCATAAATTGTCGACTTGGCCCAGTACCAACCATAATAGAATTGACAAAACGGCACTTGGGGCAGTTTGCCACTCGGGTTAACAATCCCCAGGCAACGTGTGAGCCAAATTTTGACCGAAAATTTTAACCTGACATATCAAAAGAAAGTGGGCAAACTCCTCTAAACTAAACGTCATAATGATGCGCGCATGTCATTTTTGAAAAACACAAGTTCTGGGACCCCGAATTAGAAAATTTCATTTTTAGTGATGAAAAAAAAATGAGTTTACACGGTTCAGATGTCCATCATAAATAATGGAGAGAGCCGCGTCATCCACGGGCAACTTGCTACAAGCCAAACCATGGTGATGGATCGCTAATGATATGGGCTGCCTTTAGTGCTAAAGGGAGGTCTCCAATATGTTTAATATCCGGCCGGATGAATGCTCAAGCATAGATAGAATTGATAGATAGTGAACCTTTTTCATTTGCTGAGCATTTCCATGGTGATCAATAGACATTTCAGCAGGATAATGCGCCAATTCATGTTTCCCGGGCCTCAATGGACTATTTTGAGACCCACAATAAACCGTTGATTAAGTGGGCTTCAATGAGTCCGGACTTAAATCCAATTGAGGATCTGTGGGGAATCCTTGCAGCAAAAGTGTATGCCTGTACAAGGCAGAACGATACATTGAAGCAATTAAAACAAGCGATAGTTGCAAAATGGAACAGGATAGAAATAACAACACTAAAAAACTTTGCGAACTCAATGCCCAGTAGGCTGCAAAAGCTTCAGGAGCATAAGTTTAACTCCATTAATTATTAAAAGAGTACATATTCCCATAAACTTGTTCCTTGGAAATTTTTTTCATACAAAATATTTGTTGAAAAAAAACGTCATTCAAAGCAATGCACATATAGCCATTTTACTAAGGTATATTCCATTTTGTCCGCGTTCCCGTGTGACATGACAAACGTCAGCACAGTAGGCTGTGTGTCACAGGAACCGGCTTGGCTTGGCTTTTCAAAACACGAAATTATTATTCGGGTCGACTCAAATACGAAACAATATAAAAAATTCTTAAAATTGATTTGGAAATACAGCCAATGAAAATGCAGAAGAAGAACAACAAATTTCCCTTGAAGAGCGCCGCGTTGGCGCTCCAACATTAGATGAAGTTGCCATCGTGATGTTGGTGAAACGATAGAAAGACGTGATATTGTGATGCACGTCGCGATGTTGGGCAACTGCAAAAAAATATCTGAAACACATCGTTTATATAACACGTTGCTATACTCGCTCATTTTTTGGCAAGGAGAAGATGGATATCATTTTAATATCAAAATAATAAATCCATTGAGTGGTGAAGAAACTACAAGTCTATAGGTAAAATTTAAGTCTCTTGCAATTTTTTATTTGTTTTGAATTGGTTCTTCTAATAATGATATAACATTATAAAGTCACATGGAATTAAATTTGATGCATGTGCCAGATCCGAATATTAGTGCTTTTGGCTTGCCAAGTGATTTAAACGATCTAAATTGTTTTTTCTCAGTGTTCGTCTACAAATTAAAATAAAATAAAATGTTTTCATACGCATTTTTTATTCCACAAGCAAGTTGATTGAAATTTTGGAACAAATTGAACATTGCCATAATGGCAATGAAAACCGAATTAAGTTAACTGAAAACCAGGATTAAGAAATATTCTAAAGAAACAAACGTCACGTCTACATGAGAAAAAAACACCGTAATTGTCCTCATCTATGTATGTATATCGTAAAATGCAAGTGCAGTTTACAATGTAATCGTTGTTCATATGGCTTGACGCCTGATAACTTACTCGATTTTTTTTTACACAATACCAGACCTGGTGGATATTGATTTGGAATCGGATTCAACTGCTACTGCAGATTCATCTTACCGACCTGAGACATCAGACATGGATTTTGATGAAGTTTTTTTATTTAGAAGCGCGTATATGAAGCATACGAAAAGGTTTGATACCTCCAATTATGCTATGATGTGCGGCAGATTTGGTGTGTTAGACAGAGTTGCTTGTTACCGCTTGTAACAAAATTTGTTACTTGTTCCGCTACGGCACTTATTAAAGATGTAGGTTTCAAAGACAATTCTAATTTATATGTACATAAATGGATGTTGATTTCTGATCAACATAAATGGACTGCTCGACCTTCATAGCCAATGGTTACAAAATCGGATGACTATATAATACCTACTTTACTGCTTCGACTGCGAAGGTAGGAAAACTATTACTAAATATAATCACAGTTTGCAAATGCAAATGCTATGTATCCAGTGTTATTCTAAAAACAGTTATACTTACATATTGCAGTACATACACTTAAAAATATTTATATACATATGTATATATATATATACATATATGCTACTAAAATTTATAGGGAGCATTATTCTTCATATGTATCTACATGTATATATGTATGTATGTGAATATGAATCATGCAGGAAAAATCAATCTTATTTATTGCTAATGTTAATGGTTCAAAATACATCGGGAACATTTCTGTTAACATACATTTATGTATGTATACATATGTATGTATATCACTGTAGTTGCGTTAATATACTCAGATGGTACATAGATTCTGACATATTCTTTTGCGTACAAATATTGCTGATAATTTAAATTTAAGTCGATAAAAAATGTACAGATTTTGCGGTCAGAACTATATTAAACGTAAAATATTTTCACTTTTAATTATCTTCATTATTTTAAGATTATGATGCCTTTACTTGCACGCGGTTCTGATTACAATTAATACATGATAGGTAATAGGGTTGCTGTTTGAAACCCTATAGGTCGTTGCCACCTGGTATATTGTCAAGTCTGGCATCATCTTTATGATAATAATTTTTGTTATTTTTGCGAGTGGTGCCACCAGATCGACGGCCACTAAAAGGAGCGCTGCCACTAATAAAAATGTGGGATTTTCGCGGCAATTTTGAAATTTTGCTAATTTTACGCCTACATTTTCTGATGGCACGCACGCTTGTGTGATTTTTATTTAAAACTACCAATCACACTTAAATCATGCTAATAATATATAATAATACCATACTTCTGTTTATTGCCCACCTCGTTCAGAGCTGCAGCGGTGAGCTCTTTCGCTTGTCACCATTGCGAAAACCACACAACGAGCTTTAGTTTGAAAGCTTGAGAAGTAAAAGTTACGCGATACCCTACATTAGTCAGGTATCTTGGTTTGAGACTTAGTTAGTTAGTTCCTTTGGAATTTTGGAATGTAAGTACTTAAACATACATTTTATATAAATTATATTTGTATTTATTTTAGTGCGCTGCAACCGATTCCTCACTAAAATGTATATCAAATAAGATTTTATGAATTCCAGTCATTTCGACTGAGTCGGAGAGGATGTTCAGCAAGGTTGGCTTAATAGTAAGCGAGAGAAGAGCATCACTAAAACCTAAAAATGTGGAGATGCTGACGTTCCTAAATAGGAACATATGGATCGCCAAATAAATGAGCCAAATTTAAACGTGAACTTGGGATCTCCAAAAAACCTTATTTTTAAGTTACTTATGAAGTGTACTTTACTTGAAGTAATATATTTTTTTTGTATATAAGTTTTATATATTATTTCTTTATTTTAAATAATTAACGAAAGCTGTCAGTTGAATTTGTTTATGTTGATTTAATGGAAAGAAGTAAAATGTTTAAAAAAAATTCCGGATACTATCGATAGTATCGATTTTTTTGTTGAAAAACCTCGAGAATATCGAATGTCTCAACTATCGATGTTTTTCCAGCTCTATTGTGCAAGAATCAATATGACCAGGGTGACCGTTTACGGTATTTTTGATACTTTTCGATATTTTTTGGGGTCCAAAATCAGCCGACGGTATATTTACGGTATATCGGTACATTTCGGTATTTTAAGCAATTTTTCGGTATATTACGGTATATTTAAGATGGTAACACTTTTAACACATTTTCGAGAAGCCATTAAGTTAGGGAACTCCCGCCATTAACAAGAGCTATACAAAATAATGAGCAAAGATTTTAAACAAAAGTACAGACAGGAGTGGGAGTCTCAACCCGATACAAAGACATGGCTCTGCAGAAGTAAAAATGCAGTCGACGCTCATTGCAAGGCTTGCAATGTTGATATTTTGAGTCGAATAGCATCAATTAGACAGCACGGTGCCACACACAAACATAAGGAGAAAATTAAGTTCTTGGGTGGCCAATCTATATGTATTCAAACTTTTTTTTGTATTCGCTATGTTAATACTTGTATAAGCGGTTTTCAATTATAGATTGATTCGTTTGTGGATGATACAAGCAAAAGTGTTGCGACTAGAGTGAGAAGAGCTGAATTGCTGTTTGTTGCTGCTGCAGCAGAGCACAACATACCGTTCCGGGCAATGGATCATCTTAGCAATGTCATCAAAAACGCATTTCCTGACAGTGACATTGCGCAAGGCTTTGTCGGCATCTTTGGCTTACAATGTGATAGCACCTGCTGCAAAGGAAACACTGAGGAGTGAGGTTAAAAAGAGCGTGTGCCCAGCTGAAAAAACCATGTTTTCGATCATCATCGACGAGTCTACGGATGTGACATGTACTAAAGTACTAGCGTGCGCTGTAGATCTTCGACACGGATGTTCAAACTAAGTACTTATTTTCGATTGATTTGGATGGCGAGAGAGCAGAGGACTTATTCCAATCTTTGGATAAGGGACTTCAGGAATTTGGGTTCAGCATGGAGAACATTATAGGATTTGCAGCTGACACCAAAAATGTCATGTTTGGTGAGCATAACAGCATAGTGTGCAAGATTAAAAATGCAACTGATTCTGTTCTTCGGCTCTCGCTTCAAGTTATGCTTGTAAAATGCTACCAAGAAGTCTAGAGCAAACGATTAAGGATATATTCAATTACTTTTCTAAGAGCTCGAAGCGGCACAGAAAATTTAAGGCATTTCAAAAATTTCTAAATTCTCCGGAGCATCAAATCATTATGAAATTCGCTGGTTGTCTACATTCTTGTATTGCACGTATGATTGAGCAGTGGGATGCACTTGTTCTTTTTTTTGAGTACGAATTGACTATAGAAAAAAATGTATCTGCAGAATACACTCTCAAATTTAAAAAGCGTTTCAGTCAAATTATATTTCTACTTTCTAGACTATATTTTGCCTATAATAAATAGATTTAATATCATTTTTCAGTCTAGCAAAGCTGTAACACACATAATATATAAAAATATGTCTGAAACTTATAAGTTAATATTAAGCTGTTAGTTGAAAGACTTATATATATAAGGAATACTGACTTAAATTTACTAGATCTAAGCAGCAATGTTAATTTCGTAGAATTCCAAAAAATGAATTTGGGCTTTAATGTAAGCCTCGAAGTGTCATAATTAGAAAGAAATGAAAAATATGCATTTTTCCAAAGAGCACAGTCATTTTTGATCGAGTTGAGTATACAATTAAAGAAAAGGTTGCCTTTAACGAGAAGGTTTTTAAACTTCTCTCATTCCTTAGCCCTGAAGATATAGTCAATGGCCAATTTGCATGACCTGTATAAAAGATTTCCTCAACTTATTAAAGATCCGCAGGGAATCGATAGTGAATTTGTCCTCTTAAAAAATGATGAGGTTCTTTAGTTTATTAAAAACACACAAAAGTCCTGACCATTTCTGGTATACATTGGGACAAATAAAAGATTTCAACAATGAATTAAAATATGAAACAATTTCAAAATTTGCACATGTACTGCTTATATTGCCAGTTCGGACGCTGCTTAGCCACTGCATATTGATTTGTTCCCTTTGGCTATAATGATCCGATCTGATCAAGATTTAGCAATCTAAAAGATATGGTCATTCTCTATGATTGTGCGTTTTTAGTTTTTTCGAATATTCAATATTGTGCATGCCACAGATTTTCGTCCTTTGTGGGGGCGGAAAGGGGTGGGGCGAAATTTTAAAACAAACTCGTCAAGGTCCGACATCACAGGAGGGCGGATCTAAAATTTGGTTACTCTAGCTCTTATAGTCTCTGAGATCTAGGCGCTAATGTTTTACGCTAAGCAAAGCCGGCTATGATAAGTGTGTGTTAGAGAGAGACAGGGCGAGAAAAAATGACATTGTTTTCTTCATTTTGGCTATAATAATGATACAATTCAGGTTCTGCAGTATAGAAGATATAGTCATTCTCAACGATTCTGCGTTTTTGGTTTTCTCGTATCTTTAAAATTGTGGATGCCACAGATTTTCGTCCTTTGTGGTGGCGGAAGTGGGCGGGCGAAGTTTTGAAATATACTTATAACAGTGACGTATCACAGAAATCTGGATACAAAACGTCGTTGCTCTAGCTCTTATAGTCTTTGATCACTAGGCGCTAATAGGGACGTGCAAACGGACAGACGGACGGACGGACGGACGGATAGACAGACATGGCTCTATCGACTCGGCTATTGATGCTGATCAAGAATAAATATACTTTATAGGGTCGGAAACGATTCCTTCTGGGCGTTACACACATCCATTTTCACCACAAATCTAATATACCCCAATACTCATTTTGAGTATCTGGTATAAAAACCATAATTCATTAAAAACTTGTGAAGCCCCAAATCTATCTATAAAAAGTTAAATTTTGTTGCCTAGTGTTATGAGAGTAGTTAGAAAGACAGAGTTGAAGATTAAAGTAATGTCTAGTCGATCGGGATGGGAAAGTAATACCTCCCCAGGGAGAACATTGTGGTGAAATAGAACTCCATGGCAGATCTTACGGATTTACAAGAATGGATGCTAATAAGTCGCAGCCGACTCTCACAAGAAGGAATTGTTTTTGAACAGACTCGAGCATATATTGAAATTTTTGGTAGTGAGGAGACCAGAGCAGTAACCATAGATCAAGAGAAACTTAAAGTAGTTTTGTGGTATAGGTTAGGTTGAAGGTATAAGGATCAGTGAATTCCTCAGACCATCTTTTGATAAAACGAAGGACTCCTTTGGCTTTATTCGAAATAGTGGGAGTATGGGAATTAAGAATAAATAATAAGACAATGCCCAAGTCGCTAACTTTATACAAGGTATAAAGGTATGGCTTGCAGCGACATCCGTGACATTACATTTGGAATTTTTAAGAGGAAGAAGGTTTATTAAACAACAATTGTTGAGAGCGTCAAGATCCAACTGAAAAAATAGCGGGTATTCGGTTTCACTATACTAAAACCTAGCTTGACATCATCAGCATACATTAGGACTCGGGAATAAGTTAAGATTTGGGGAAGGTCATTAATAAAAAAATTAAACAAGGGACCGAGATGGCTGCCCTGAAGCAGACACGCTGAGAACGATTCAAAGATACCCATTTATCCAGAAAATTAGTTGAGTTGGAAACCCAAAAAGGGATAGTTTATGGATAAGATACTGAGTCAAAATCTTTACTAAAATCCTCTGAGTAATCTGAAACAAGTTTCTATCAAAATGTTGCCACGCCCCGTTCCGCCTCCACAAAGGACGAAAATCTGTGGCACACACAATTATGAAGATACGATAAAATCACAGAATTGTAGAGAACGACCATATCTAGCAGACTGCAGAATCCGATCAAATTATTATTATAGCCAGAAGGAACAAATCAATTTTAAGTGGTTACGCAAAGTCCACGCGCTTACTTATTTTCGTCTCTCTTCATGGCATTCACCATGAAGAATGCCTGCGAGTTCTGATGGAGGGGAGCCATACTGACTAAGTGTCCTGCGACTCACAACGTTCCTCCTCGTTAGTATCTGTGACCTACCTGGGAAGTGAGCTTCAATACTATCCGCTCTATATAAGTGAAGAAATTCACCTTTACCGACTTTGTCGTGGGTTTACATTACAAAAGCTACAATAGACAACTGTACAGTGTATAACCCACATGGCAGAATTGCTTCATTTGCGCCGTTTCAAAAACAATGTAATGTTCATATTTCGACGCAAAAAAGTTTGTTCTCTCGTTTCGACACAAATTAAAAGTATTACAAGGATGAATATTAATAATTTAACAATTTATTTGATTAGTATTCAGAAGTTATAATATATCGAAATATATATAAATATACCAATTTATAAATAACTGTTGAGCTAATTATAAACCGGAGATCGAAAAGTCGAAGTTAGAAGTTTACTGCTGTAGACAAATAAGAAACGAATACATTGGTAAATATATATATAAATAAATAATAATTATACGATGCACCACGGGGGTTTTTATCAAAACATTAATTGTCCTGTGCATTTCCTGTTGATCTTTTTATTGTTTCATCAGTAACAGAATTTCTACCTATTGGAATATTTGTGGCATCTTTCGTCAACAGAATTGGCTCAACTGTCAACCCAATTAGATCAATGGGCTCATTGCCAAATTTTTCATTCCGCGTTACACACGAATTATCTGTTATAGCTACAAATCGAATAATCCCAGACATTAGATTAGATTTATTTAATTTCTTGACTCGCGGCACACATTTTGTTAAAAGCTCCGGAAAAAAAAACTTTTTGCACCGGTGCGCACATTGCTGACTTAGCTGAGCTGAAAACTTAAAAAGCTGATATCTACCATTCAATATTTCATTACTATGGAAGCTATATAATATTGTGGTCAAATTTTCATATAGACACAAATGATACAGATGTCACATCCCCCCTTTGCGACAAATGATTGGCAAATTTATAAAAGAAAACTGCAACATTTCGTTGAAATAGTTTTTAAACTCAAATAATAGTTTAAAAGAAACAGACGGACACATACCTCTTCATCTCAGACGACAGTGTGCGCACCTACCAAGCTGGTGGCTTAAAAAAGCTCATCAGTTCAGTTGTGCTTTCCGCTCCTTTTTCAAATAGAGTGTGCGCGAGCCCTTAGGTTTTTTACCTTCTTTTCGTTGATGAACATATTCCTTCGCTTCTCCCAGCAACTGCATTGTGTGCTCCGATACAACTTCTTGTATGCCTCTCATTTCGCAGTCATATTTATTATTTTCGTCTTCAACTGGAGTTGACGGTGGTGTGGCACAAAAATTACCTATTCATTAATTAGTATAAGGGCAGTTTCTAAAGTTTATCAAGTTAGCACAGTATTAACTACGTTTATTGACCTTACCATCTTCCCTTCGTGTTGCATCTGAACTATCTGTAGGGGTAAGCGTCAGAGACTCGTTCTTCTTCACTGTAGTCAAATCGAGTTCCGACTTATCAGTGACAGGCTCCATATTAAAAATACACTGATCTATAATGTCGGCACGACCAATCCTATTTAGAGCTTGAGATAAGATTTTTGCTGCGGAGATGCCTTCTTGCTCTTCTTGCAGCCGGAACTGCAACATCAAGATGCGCTGCTCGGGTGTAAGGTCCCCAATATTCTCAGCTTTGAAAAGGTCGATGTCGGTCTCGGGTACACCCAATTCTTTCACCAGTTGTGGCCAGTCACTGCCTATAAGGCTACATATATTCAACAAACTTATGTCGGCATGATGGATTACTTTACTGGAGCCAGCTCTATTCGGTTTTAGGTTTTTTGGTTGGTCAATTATAACATTCTGATTCTGATTATCAATTGCTGCCGTTTCTGTTGCTCTTGCTTTCATTTCGGTGTTTATTAAATCATTACGATTGATTTCCTTGTACAAGTTATTTCCATGGCCAAAGCTCTCTAATAATCCATTTTCGTTATGCGTAGACAGTTTTGCATCGTGCACTGACACATTCAGAGCGCAGATTGGGATTTGTGGTGCTTCTCCGGGTCCGACCTTTGGTTCGCTCATGAAACAGATGCGACTTTGTGGCAGCTCTGGGTCCTTGATACGAACAATAAATGAAAGACGATTTTCCCGAAAAGCTTGGAACTTGGTATTCAATTGCTCGCCCGACTTTAAAACTGGCACAAGATTGCCCGAAAATTCTATGTAAATAGTCTGGTCCTGCAGCACCTCAATACACCTACTCTTTGCAATTTCAGTAAAGTATTCCTGCTGCTCTAGCGTCTTGTCCTCTTTATCATCAGTCATGCAGAAGATCGAAAACTTTGCTTCCGTATAGGAAATACGTTTTGCAAAGATCACAAACTTAACGACAAATGGTACTTGTGTCATATAGGTGTAGAGCTCTGTAGCCATGCGGCCCGCGTCTGCAATATTACGGCAGTCCATTAGCCAGAAGCGTGCAGAAACTGTAGTGGTAAATGTAACGCTATCTTTGACGAAAGCCAGCGGAGTTGATCCGGTAACGTCTTCCCATGCGGCGCGTGTCTGACCACCAGTAATAGAACACAGTAGTCTAAGAGTGGGTGCATTTGCATTTCCATTTCCATAGGACGCATTAACCATGCCCTTGGTGCATGCCTTTGGTGCAGGAATACTCAGTGTTATCGCCTTATGAAATTTGCGACGTCGTGGTTCCACAGTGACCACCGGTGATACAGCCACGCCCTGACCGAGAAGCTTAGAACAACCAACCAGGTCTACTGGCTGTGCCTGAAGACCGACTCGAATTTTCTTAGTCAAGGCATGAGGTGGAAAAATGGCTTGAACCTGTGGTACAGCTATCGAAGAAACTGTTCCGCCATCGGGTCCGATAGCATGCACCTCCTGACGCACACGCGATACAACAGCAAAAAAGTGCGGAACGTTCTGTGTAACGATACGAACTATGCGGCTTCTGTGTAGTTCCTCCAGCGGATTAACATCCGCATCAATGGCGTCGTGCAAGGCGTCTAGAATATGTTCGTCATTCTCATATAAGCTATGTTCTCGCCAGCTCTCGCCGTTGTCCGAGCGCAGTATGATAATTTCGCGTTCGTTTTCTCTAAGTGATCCAAAATGGGGCACCTCTAGTGTAATTGGGCTTGAAGAAAAAATAATCACATTTCTTCCGATCTCTAAAGATTATTATTCTACAACTCATACCTCAAAAACTTTCCTTCCACCGGGGACATCTCCAGAATGCGACTTACCAGTGCCTCGCCTTCCATCAATGGCGGAGGGTTTGCCACTCTTTGGGGTTTGACATAACGGCAAGTAATGCGCGTTGGCTCAGAACATGCCTTCGGGGGAACGATGATGCGCACTCCACTGTGTCGATACCCGCGCATAGATCCACCACGGGCATCTACTAAGAACGATACGAGAAATCTGTAAATGTAAAATAAACATTTAAAATATAGTCCATTTTGACGTATAGAACAGTTTTTAGAACTTACCCCAAGTGAACAGGTGGGCGGACAATAAGAGAATTATCGCCTTGACGTCCTGTTGTAGATGCACTCAGCTCTTGCTCTTCATGCTTGATCATTTCTTTATAGATACAAGCATAAATCGAAATTTTCTCGATTAATATTTGCGACAATGGGAAAATAAAATATGTAACTGGACATAAAATATAAAAATTAAAAAACTAATCTTGTGCGGCATGTCCATTTATCCATATATGTATGTATGTATTTCCTTAAAAGCAAATAATCCTTAAAAGCTATTCAACTGTTTTGTTATTTTGTTAAAACCAGCATATAACCAGCAGTTATGTATATAAGTTATTATACTATCTCTTGTCTATGAGTGTACCGGATGTTATTACCTTTTTCGAGGAGATGTCCAACAGATATATCCATTTGATCATTTTCAGGATTTGTGGTGTCGAAGTTTTGGTGGTCGTGATCATGGCCATAGTTTGCTTTCAAATCATCGGTAGCCATATATTTGTATTGATTATGGTCTAAAAGCTCGTCCCCGCCTTCGTCTTCGGAATCAGAGAGTAGCGTTTCATGCATAAGCTCCGGTGACACAACCTTGTATTTTTCTTCCACCACTCCAATGCTCATATTGGTGATGGATGTTTGGGTGACGACCTTAAGTGTTTCCACTGCTGTAACGTAGCCCAAGTTGCTTGCAATATTTAGAGCTGTTTTACCATTCTGAAATAGTTTAGTGCCGTATCTAATTATCAATCATTAAAATAAGTACATATATTTAGGTAATGTCAATTCCGTCGAAGAGTTTTACGTTTTAACGAGGGTGGTGAACATAGGAAACAAAACTTTCTAACAAATTTGAAAATGAAATTTGGTAATTCTCTTTTATATCCTAAAAAAAATATGGGTGCTCATATTAACGGTCTGACCGATGGAATTGACTTTAAATCGACACGCCTATTGATGCTAATCAATAATATATGTATTTACATACTTTATGTTTTACTCTATGCTCTGCATAATGGTATACCCTAAATTATTTATGGAAAATAATTTCATTTAAAACCAAAAACCGCAAAAATACCCAAACATTTTATTGTGAAAAAAAGTTTCTGAGCGGCAGCTATTGGATTTAATATGGCCTCTGCAAGTATATACATAAATATACAAAATAGAAAGTTATCAAAACTATATGGAACCACACCCAAATGTTATTCTTGTTTTTTACACAATCGACTCAGATGATCACAAGTATAATACACAAAATGTGGATAACCGAAAAAATTACAAGATGCCAGAGAGGCAGAGAGTCGGTAAAGAAGCTAACCAGTGGAATTATCCGTGCATTTGCACATTTCCATGTAGATTCTATTAGGAAAACATATGTATGGGTACATACATATATACTCATAAGTATTCATGTATACGTACCGGAAAAACTAAAATAACATGTTTAAAAATAGAACCGTTCGGTCAGTGCTATGCTACACGTTATGCCTTTGGTAAACATTTATTTACAAAATTCTTTGTCTTAGCAAATGTTTTAGCACCTAATAATCTCAGTGTAAAATCATTCTGTATTTTCCTAACCCTAACCCCCCTTTGGAAATTACAAATAATTCCATGCAGCGCATCATTCAACGGTTCAAAAGAGCTCCAGAAGTATAAAGTTCGAAAGACACAGGTCGACCTGCCGTTTTAATACATTTTTTTAGGATGGCTGCATCCTCTCTGATGTAATGAATTCGGCTTATAATATAATAATAAATATGACCGTGTTATTCTAAACCACACGGCATGCCTCACAGTTGTACTGCAAACCATTACGTTTCGATAAAGCCCAGCGCATTTTGCTTGCACTACGCTATCCAAGAGCCTCTCAAAGAAGAGAAGTTCTAGCAAAAGCTAGAGAAATCTACTGCTCTGAAAGTTTAGGGAGCTAGAGAGGAAGAACAGTTATTTGGGTTTAGGTGATACGGATAGAGTGAGTACTAAAGAAAAGGTTCCGGGGTGAGAGCGGGTTAAATGCAATGTGAGAGCGGCGTGCGCACTCTACCTAGCCACTGAAATTTAATTTATTCTGTCTCGCTATAATAATGATCCGATCTGATTCTGCGTGTTTGGTTTTTTCGTTTCATCAATATTGTGGATGCCGCAGATTTGCGTCCTTTGTGAAGGCGGAAGAGAGCGTGGCAAAAAATTGAAACAAACTCGATTCAGTGTGATATCATAGGAGTCTGCATACAACATTTGCTGCTACTACATTTCGATGCTGTAGCTCTAATAGTCTCTGAGAACTAGGCGTATATCTAGCATATCCGATTGGAATTTTATTATAGCCAGAAGGAAGAAATCCATTTTCAGCGACTACGCCACGCCGTCCTCGCCGCTTACTCATCTTCTGTCTCTTTCTCTCACGCTCTTTTTTGACAAAATCGTCAAATCAAAATCTTGTCAATTGATGCGAAGAGATGGAGATCAGCCAATACAGCCACGGTTACTTAAGAATCGATTGAGTCTGCTAAAACTGCTGCGAAAATAGTTTGTTTCAATTTTTCATATTCCTCGAGAATATTTCTAAAAACGAAAAACCATTTTTTATGTTGAGATGGTGGGGTTTTAATCTAAGGCTAAGTAGAAAAAAGGCCGCGTAATTAAATATGTAGATGCATAGCCGCTTTTTGCCAGGGAGTGATCGTGCGGAGTGACCGATCATTGCTGAGACATGACTAGATAACTCATGGCAAAAATTATTGTATATTGATAATCAGTAAAACTCACGTTTGTTAAAGCATCTGGATTCGCCTTGTGGCGCAACAAGAGATTAATGATCATTATATGACCCTGCTGGGCAGCCTG
Organism: Drosophila miranda; assembly: GCF_003369915.1. NCBI lineage: Eukaryota > Metazoa > Arthropoda > Insecta > Diptera > Drosophilidae > Drosophila > Drosophila miranda. Next base: position 1,329,267 of record NC_046678.1, read on the forward strand.
ATGCAGTGGTGTATAGCCAATGTTGGTTGACATTTCAATGTCAGCATCATTTTCAAGGAGATATTTTACGAGATTAATTTGTCCGTAGTGGGCGGCAATGTGAAGCGGCGTGTAGCCATTTTTGGTGCGCTCTGAAATGCTTGCACCGTTTTCCAATAGAGTCCGCGCGACAGAGACGTGGCCTTCTTGGGAAGCTAAATGCAATGGGGTTAGGCCATTCTTAGCAGCAGCACTCGTGGCGCCATTTTCTAGCAAAAGTTCAACCATAGGCAAATGCCCCTCTTGGGCAGCTAGATGCAATGGGGAAAATCCAGACTTGCTGATGGCACCGACATCAGCACCATGCTGTATAAGGTGCTGCGCCATTTCTACGTTGTTCTTTTTTGCAACAATATGCACGGCACTGTGTCCGTTGCGGGCGCATATTTTTGGGGATGCACCGTTCTCCAGAAGTACCGTCACTACTGGCTGATGGTCATAGTGTGCCGCTACGTGCAATGGAGTCACATCGTTCTTGCCCTGACAATCAATGGAAGCACCCTTCTCAAGCAATAGAGCCACCACCTTTTGATGTCCGTATTTGCTTGCTAAATGCAATGGAGTGAAACCCTTTTGTGTAACCGCATCTAGTCGTGCGCCGCTCTCGAGCAACGCTAAGCTGACTTCCTCCTGACCTTCCTTCGCCGCAATGTGAAGCGCCGTGTACTTATCCTTAGTTTTAGCATTTATCTCGGCTCCATGCTGCAACATCAGCATAATTATATCAATATTGCCCAATCGGGATGCCACATGTAGTGGTGTTTGTCCTTCCCGAGCGACTGCATCAACCTGCGCTCCGTTGCGAAGCAAAATTCGAATTATGTCCGTCTGAAATTATTTATAGGTAATAATAAATATAATCCACATAGCAAGATAGCACATATTACTTGATTGGCACGCGCTGCTAAATGCAATGGTGTCTCTCCGCGTACTGTTGGTATATCTGGGCTAGCGTCGTGCTGCAGCAAGTAAATAACAATGTTCATGCAACCTGCAAATAGCCAAATTTGAGGAAGTGGTGAATATCGACTAGAATTGATGTACATATAATTGATATATACGTATGCTGGGTTTAACTGAATCGTCGCTAATAAGTAAATGCTTGCTGTTAAACTCAAACCTTTGAACTTGTCTATGTACCTACCCATAAAACTAGCCACGTGCAATGGTGTAAGGCCAGATTCCGTGGTTGCACTAATGGTAGCTCCATGCTTGATGAGTAATTCAGCTACTTTGATGCGATTCTTCTTACAGGCAATATGAAGGGGAGTGAAACCGTTGAGGGCACGTGAGTTTGGATTTGCACCGTAGTCAAGCAGCAGTTTGGCCACCCTCACATGGCCACAGTGTGCGGCCACATGGAGCGCTGTCAAATAATCAACGGTTACCTCGTCTACTGGAGCCTTATGTTCTAAAAGTAGACGCGCCGCCTCATCGTGTTCGCCCTGTGCGGACATATGCAAGGCCGACAATCCATTCTTTGTCTTCGATAGTATTGGAGCATTGTAACGTAGCAGGAGCTCAATAACCTCAACATGGCCTGAGCGTGAGGCACAGTGTAGCGGTGTCAGGCCGTCACGTGTCGGTCCATCTATGCGTGCGCCATGAGACAACAATAACCTGCAAACTGTAGACTTTCCCCACTTGCAGGCCACGTGCAACGGCGATATATTGTGTTTGGCAATATAGTTGACATCAGCACCGTGGTCCAGCAACAAGGTGGCTATGTCCACGTTCCCATAATGAGCGGCAATGTGCAGAGGCGTAAAGCCAGACTTGGAAACAATGTCGGCATTGTGATCATGCTGCAGGAGCAGAGTGGCTGCGCTTACGTCGTTCTTTTTGGCTGCAATGTGAAGTGCCGGAAGACGCACCTTTCCACGAACATCACTTTCCAGTAGGACTGCCACCACCTTATCGTGACCTTGCTGCATTGCCACAGCTAATGGTGTAAAGCCGTCTTCTGTGGCCAGCGACGGGTTCGCTCCTTTTGCCAAGAGCAGTCTGCAACAGTTGTCGTGATTCTCCTGAGCTGCCATATACAGCGGTGTGAATCCATTTAACGATTGCACGTTTACATTTGCATTCGACTGAATAAGTTGCTTAATAACATGTTGTTGACCCGCCAGCGAAGCTATATGCAAGGCTGTATTTCCTTTTTTGGTTGCGTTGTCCACTTTGATGCCTCTCTTCAGCAACTCACTGCAAATATCGACATATCCATCCTTTGCCGCTAGGTGTAGAGCGTTTAGGCCGTTCTAAGAGTATGTAAAGTTATCAATACTTATAAAATATCTTAATAGATTCAATCATTTACCGCATTGCAACTGTTAATATCCGATATCTCACCACTTTCGATAAAATCAAGAAGTTTTGTTAAATCTCCACTGCGGGCAGCTCGTAAAAATGATATCGTTGAGTCGTTCTGTCAATAAAGCAGTACGTCACCAACAGAGATACTAGAATGTCCGCTACTCAGTATATCTTAAGATTTATATAACTTATACAATATATTTTATACGTAAACACCGGAATTGTTATTAGCCCCATTCTCTCTTACACCTATTCCGTTATATCTCTCTGCCCAGCACCGAAGTACCATCCGGCCGTAATATCTCGTTCACTCCGCCAGTTACGACACAGATGGGGAAGAGAGTGAAAGCGAACGAATTGCGTCTGCAATGTGTCTACAGGACTTTTCCATTTTCTTGTATTTTAAAAATTTTGGATGTATTTTCTCGTTCTGTGAGCGCGGTTACAATGTTTAATATTGAGTAAAAAAAAAAGAATGTAGATATTTTAAGACTTGACCTGAAATTCGCAGCTTCTGACACTCGTAAATTTATTATTACAAAATTTGTTGATATTAATTGGCTAAATTAAATAAAGTGATGTTTACATACATATATAAATCATTATAGCACCTAGTTTCCATGTTAAAAAATGGAATGTACCTACATATGTAAATGCCATTTCCGCGCTTACAAAGACAAGCTACTATTTTAAGTTTCATCGGTGTTGACAGTATATGTAGTGTATAAATAAATTTTCGACTATATATGTACATATTTATGTTACATTACCTGCTTTTCGTATTTTGTGTTTCCATTAATTTTATCTAGGGATATCCCGTTATCTGCAGGTTTATTATTGGATTTTGTTGTCATTGTATCTTCGCTTAGATTTTTGTTTTCGCTTTGTATCGTGTTCTCTCCTAGTGTCATACTTCAGCGTCAATGACTGAAAGTACCAATACCACAAGCAACATGTAAGCAAAGAAATACGCACACACATAGTTGCACATTAATGTTACGGTTCTCATATTCATCATTCACATTGCTTGTATGCATGTACTACTTGCATACATACCAACGGTCGAGTGTACATACATATGTGTGTTTCTCTACCCGCCTATTAATTAAAAATAATTTAAAAATTTGAAGAATTTTAAATGGTAACTAATTGAATTCGCAATCGTAGATACAGAGTTGCTCATAATAAAAGATTTAGTTTCACTTTTATTTAATTACTGCGGTTTGGCTAGCTAGTATACAATTGTTGTCACTATGACGTCATAATGTTTTGCATAGCTATTCCCTATCTTTTGTTAAAACATGTGGTCAGAAATATATTGTGTGTATAAAGACATTACGTTGCGTTCATTTAATTTGGATCCTCAAATTTGATATAATTTTATAAATTTTATTTACGTACACCTTGCAAAAGTTAAACTTCTAGTTATTTTGAGAGAAAGTTTTTAGCCTAGCTCAGTGGGTCTATACTTATCGCTTCTGCACCATCACTATATTATATAGTTTATGAATAAGAGTTAAACTACCGTTTATATGGAATGACGGAATAAGGAACAATAATATATAATATTATTATTATGTATTATAGGCCGGCCGAAACATTTTTTTCACCGAAATAAAAATAAACTGTCATTTCATAAATGTGGTGTAATCACAAGCACCTTGTGATACACAACACTTTTGTTTTTTTATCAGGCGCATAAACAAACAACGCTAATGGTCTTCCGACCCGTTAACATGCCACATATATTAAGCCATGTGAAAAAACATTAATTTTCTAGACCACATACTTTCGAAAATTGACCTTGTGATTTTTTAATAGTCAGTCGTCAGTGTGAATAGCCTATAATCTCGGGATTGTAAATGTATTCCGATTCCATCGTTCTCAAAACGGTAGAATGTATACTTTTCAGCTATCGTACTCCCAAAAGGATGTACATTTACCATCCCTAAGTATTCGGCACAAACGGCACGCACGTGTTTGTAGTTGTTTTGTATCCTCCAAAAATTTGGTTATATTATTGAAATGGCATTTGGTCGACCTCGCGGTGGTGGTGGCGGAAGAGGATTTCGCGGCGGTGGTGGGAGCGGCGGCGGAGGTGGCTTCAAGTCTGGAGGAAGTTTCAACAGAGGAGGTGGTGGCTTCAACCGAGGTGGAGGTCGCGGAGGAGGTCGTGGAGCATTTGATAATGGTTAGTCCGATTTTATAAAAAATACATTTTAAATATATATATTGTAATATTTATTAAATTATAGGTCCGCCAGAACGTGTTATTCCCATAGGAAACTTTGTTTATACATGCCAGAATGATTTAATTTGCAAAGTTGCGATAGAGGATGTTCCTTATTTCAATGCACCAATATTTCTCGAAAATAAGGAACAGATTGGAAAAATCGATGAAATATTTGGCACAGTTCGTGATTACTCCGTGTCCATTAAGTTGTCGGAAAATGTTTATGCAAACAGTTTTAAACCTGATCAAACTTTGTTTATTGATCCTGGGAAACTATTGCCTATCGCAAGGTTTTTACCAAAACCCCCACAGCCAAAAGGACTTAAGAAAAAGGGCGCAACAGGTGGACCTGGTTTTCAAAGGGGTGGTTTTAATCGAGGCGGAATGGGTAATGAATTGATATCAAATATATTTTTTAATATTTTATTTTCTGTTGTTAAATCTAATATATTTATAATCTAATTAGGTGGCCGGGGTGCACGGAACAGCTTTGGAGCCAGTGGCTTTAGAGGAACTGGGCGTGGAGCAGGAGGTGGAGGATTTAACAGAGGACGCGGTGGTGCAGGCGGAAACGGTCGTGGGCGCTGGTAGTTTTCATTATTAGGTTCCAAGATAATATTTTATCCAGCCTTGCGTTCATATTTTCTACACCAGAAACTATAGCTTTTAAGTCGAAAAAAGCAAGCGGCGTTGAATAATAAAGAAACATAATTTTAAAAGTATAAAAAATCATTATTTGGTGAATAATCTGAACTATGTCCTGAAAGCCTAGCGAAGTGCGCAGAATTACGGTATTCATACATACTTTCATGAACATCCCTGAGTGCGAAACCGCCACGTGACACTACAACAGGGATGCCAAAAAAAGCAAAGTGAAAGCAACAATAGTTGATATGTTTGTCTTGGGGACCAAAGTAGTTGAGACAAAAAAAAAAAAGAGTTTTTACCTGGCATATGTAACCCAATATATATATTCTCGATCAGCATCAATAATCTGGTCAATATAGCCAAGTCTGTCCGTCCGACCGTTCTTTTTTCGTCTAGTTCCATATACATCCACCGGGTTTTGTGTGCAGCCTCCTGTAATGTAACATTTAAAAAGTGCAAAATAAATTTTTGCCACGTCACCTTCCGCCGCCTACATTCCTAAAATGTGCGGCATCCACAAAGCATCATATCTACCACTTGGCTCACGTGGCTGACTCCCCCTCACGATCTTGCTCTCCCTTTCTTTTTCTTGTTCAGTGGGGGGTTCAGCCACGTGTGAGTTAGAGAGATATAAGGGCCGGTTGGTACTTCGTGAAAATAAAGATATATTCAGGCAGGCTCCGTTTTTCCGAGTTTAATTTGAGGTTGGGTTAAAATAAAATTATTTAGAAAGAAAGCAAAAGTTAAATTACCCTGATATATGTAGGTGTCAAGTTTATGATTATGAATCAATAAGTCATCTATTTTTTTCATTTTGGACTTAAGGTTCGTTTCGTTGTATAAAAAGCCGTTTACTTTTCATTTCGTCAACGAATATGTTTTCGTTTTGAAAACGAATAAATCTTGCGGAATGTGAAAACGGGAGCCCTAATTTATGTGTATTCAAAAGTAAATCGTACAACTTTTATGACTGTAAAAACGGCTGATTGTAAAATATGAATAAGTCATAAGATTAAATAAATAGTAGCCGGATAGAATAGTGTTGCAGCACGTGAATATATAATAAAATGAATATGTAAATTTATATAGATATGGCAGTTTATTATCTATGACACACATTTTCACGAATGCAATATAACCTTGTACTCTATGAGTAATGGGTATGAAAAGCTTAAGACCACATTAGGTAAAAGACAGGTAAATTGGAAACTTTAATCTGAGAGACAGACTTGAAGCTTTAAGCTGTACATATGTAAGTTTTAAAAGAAACTCCAGCTGGCTAAAACCTGCCATCAACATCAACCCCGTCAGTTGCTTATCGTTCAGTGGGACATAATGATCAATAGGAAAGAGTGAATTTTTATAAAATATTCAATAAATTAGAAAGTCTAAACGGGTTGACCTAACACCAGAAGAAGTCATGAATCGATATTCATTTAAATTTAGTTGGCTAATTACGTTTCAGCTAATTATTCTTATTAGCTTTGTCAACAGTGTTAGTTTTGTTGAATCATTTAATGCAGATTTTGGCTATTTAATGCAGTCGAACTCTCAAAAGCAGGGCTCCATTCGTGAAAGTCAGCTTAAGATAGTAAATGAGTGGAAATATTTGGACTTTGAATATCCAACTTTTGTCGAACGCCAACGAGCAATTATGAATGGGTAACCTACATATATGTATAAATTGTTTCATTATAACCTTGCGGAGCTTATTATGAGTTTGCTCATGTATGCATAACAGAGAAGAAGGGAGCTGTGACCCAAAAAAAGTAAAGCCAAGGTCCGTTAGTCCGTCTTGATCAGCGTCTAGACTAGACTAGACATACATATATTTCCCATCCCATCTCTATTCCATACTATCTTACCGCCAATCTGTTTCTATGAAATCTATAATTCAGTTTGAAACTTAACAAAAAACCATTTTTCTTCTAAAATCACCTAAATGTCGGATTTGGTCAGATCAAACAAAAAAATCAATGCCAAAACATTTTTCCCAAACTTAATTGTCCTCAGAAAGTTTTGTACAAACGCCAATAAGTCTATTCATACTTCTTACCTACAAAATAAATTGATAGCGGAATTCTAAATGTCGACAGGTCAGGTATACATTTTCATCCCTGCTTCTCTGTTTAAAGATTCATTTAATTGTTTCCAATTCTCAGCCACAAATTGTACTTATGTACATATATCTTATCCGCAGAGACTTTATACCGAAGAATAATCTTCCTTTGGGCATTGACGTACATAAAAACCGATTATTTATTACTACGCCTCGTTGGAAAGACGGCGTACCCGCAAGTTTGGGTACTATTCCGTTCCCGACGAGGGAATTAAGTCCAGCAATTAAACCATATCCCAATTGGGAAGCTCATGGAAATCCATATAATCCAGACTGTTCTAAATTGATATCGGTATATCGCACTACCGTAGACAAATGTAACAGACTCTGGCTTATTGATTCTGGTGTTATCAACGCCACAATTAACATAAATCAAATTTGCCCGCCAAAAATAGTAGCTTTTGATCTAAACGCAGATAAAACGATTGTTCGCTATGACTTGCCTAAATCGCAAGTTAAAGAGGATTCTCTGCACTCCAATATCATTGTTGAAGTGGGTAATCATTGCGAAGACGCACATGCAATTGTAGCAGACGTATGGCGTTTTGGTCTTATTGTTTATAGCTTGGCGAAAAATAGAAGCTGGCGAGTAACTAACTACAATTTTGCACCAAATCCAGTGGCTTCCGACTTTAAGATTTATGGACTGAACTTTCAATGGCTGGATGGTGTGTTTGGGATGAGTATATCTTATGATCATCAAAGTAAGCAGCGTGTGCTTTATTTCCATCCAATGGCAAGTTTTAAGGTAAGCAATTAGAGTCATCTCTCCATATATACCCTTGCAGAGGCTGTTTCAGCTCTTACCAGAATAAATATTACTGCTATTAAGTAAATAAGCAAAGCAAATCAGCAATAATCAATCCAGGCATCTTTAATCTTCGCCCTCCGTTGGCACGTCGAATAGGGTTGCGTATTCGGTTGGGTTCACAGCGTCGAAAAAAAGTTCAATTTTGTTGAGTAGTGTAATAGGATTTAAACCAGATTCTGCACTCTTCTGGATATAATCATTCTATATGGTTCTTTGTTTTCGGTTTTCTTGTATCTTTAAAATTGTAAATGCCACATATTTTCGTCCTTTGTGGGGGCGAAGAGAAATTTAGAAATACACTTGTGACGCAATTTGTTTGCTCTAGCATAGCTATGTATATCGACTCGGCTATTGATGCTGACCAAGAATATATAAACTTCATGGGGTCGGAAACGCTTTCTTCTGAGTGTTACACACCTCCACCACAAAACTAATATATCCCTAAACTTTTCGATTACCGTGAATAACAACAACACAAATACAATGTAGAATTCATATTTTCTATAGAATAACACTACCCAATATTTTCCATATTTCATTTTTATTAGGAATTTATAGTATCGACCGAGCTCTTGCTAACCGAATCTTTATGGGAAATTAATAGTCAGGATAACGCACAATATTTCTTTTCAATTGGCGATCGCGGATACAATGGTCAATCCTCCTCATCTGGAATTGCTAGAAATGGTGTAATGTTCTATACACAAGTTCATCGAGATAACATTGGTTGCTGGGATACAGCCAAACCATACACGCGGGCCAATTTAGGAATGCTCCTCGATCCGGATGTCTCCTCAACGTTCATTCAATTCCCCAATGATTTGAAAGTAGACGAAGGAGAAACTCAAAGCGTGTGGATAATGAGCAATCGCTTGCCAATTTACTTATATAGCCAGCTGGACTATTCAGAAATAAATTTCCGCATTTTAAGGGGTGATGTCAACATGATCATCAATAGCACCATATGCAATCCTGCCAACGTATACGGTAATGGATCTAAATCTGCTATAGTGTCAATAGAGGAAGGGCAGTGCTATTAAACAAATTGCAGTTGCATTATAAATGAGTTGCAAGGCTTAATGTAAAAATACAAAAAAACATTTAAAAAAAATACTATGTACGACTTTATGGCATTTTAAATTTGCTTTACTTCATATTATTTAGAAGACAATTATGCAGATTTTCCTCAGTGCAGTTAACTGCCTTTGATAGTGAGATATGTATGTACATACATGTGTACTTATTAAGATTAGGCTACTATTTGCTTACTCGCTTGTATAAATATATATTAATATTTGCATACCTATAAAAAATGTATGTATTTAGGTTTTCCTGAAGGTACTGCCGAGACGAGATAAAATTTCAGCCTTGAACTCCACTATTCACCCTATGGTTTGGTGGTAAAAAAAGAGTATAAAATTATGTAAATATGTATACATACGTACATAAGGGCGTATAAATATTAGCGTATGTAGCTGATGTATATGCACGTACATACTCGTATGTATATGTACGTATGTATGTACGAGCATGTGTACGGGGGGCCCCTGACACTCCCCCTCCGTTCACCCGAGGCCAAGACCGAACTATTCTTTGTTCTAGAATTTTATCTACGCTAATCCCAATATAGATGTAGCTTCAGAATCACTGGCTGCACATGTGCCAGTGCTAGTGCTAGTGTCTGAGGCAATGTGGACAAGCGTACGCGCACAATATTCATTCTTAGTTTCCATTATTGTCTGGTTTGTTCAGGTCGTAAACAGCTTCCTAACGCTTCCTTTGTGGCACGTTAATGAAGTCAGTGATACAAAAACACCGGTTAAAATGATTACTTCGATCAAATTTAGAAAAATATGGCTTATTATTTATACAATGATGGCTTGGCACAATGCCGCAGAAACCTTGGCAAGCGGTAAGTAGATTATAAGTAAGTATTAATAATTATTACTAGCACTTAGCTGCATAGTATTCTATTCGTTTAAATAAAATAAAAAATCAGTTAAGTTTATGTACATAAATACGTGTTTACATTTTAGGAATTAGTCTAACAACTCAAATACTTTGCTTTCAATATTCCCGTATTTAGTATTGCGTTTTTATTATTATTATTATTTTAGTTAAACGTTCAAGTAAATTTTTTTTTTCCATAGACAACATTTCCGATTATATTAGAAAATGTTGCATAAGTGGGCTTCGGCAAGCACGAACTATGGATATTCAGTCCTGTGGAAATATTGATTCCTCCGTATCCATTATACCGCCATTGTGGCTTGGACTATGTCATTCCACCTATGAAGTGTGCTGTTCCCGAGAATTAGACCACAAGAATTGTGAATTGGGTCGATTGGCTGCTTTAAACAGAACGCGGTGTGACACGGAAGTCAATTCGAACTCTAATGCCTATGCGGGCTGTTGTCGAGCGTGTCAAGTTGGCTTGGCAGTTAAGGCAAGTAAACAGAACTGCAGTGATCCATTATTTTCATTTCTTTCTGCTATTGAATCCTATCGGACTTGCTGTTACGAAGACAGTAATTTAAATTCAAAATCCGATGAAATGTTTAATGTAAGTCAACAAATAGAAGGCGACATGGGTCCTGAAGAGTATCTTGAGAATTCATCCGATGGTACGATAGTCCTAACAGACGACGGTAAGCCTCAAGTGGTTTCTCGGCTCCTTGGAAAACAATTCAACTGATTGCTTCTCTATTGAAAATATAGACGACATTTGTGGCAAAATTCCAAACCTGTGCGCTCACATCTGTGAGAATACATTTGACGCATATCAATGTAAGTGCCACTCAGGATTTAAACTAGACAACAACAACGTTACATGCTCATCGGTGAAAAATAACATATGTCCCGATGGATACTACATGGATCAACACCATGGCAAGTGCGTTGACATTGACGAGTGCAGCGAGAAACTTCATGAGTGCACGTTGACCCAGTACTGCCACAATACGATTGGCAGCTATCATTGTCTAAATATAAAATTCAACAAGTGTCCATCAGGATATCACTATGCTAACGAACTAGAATGTGAAGGTGAGTCCTGCTAAACTTATGTCTTTATATTTTACCTTATGTAATGCTGAAGAGAAATAGGAATAGGAATTAAACACAGTTTTCGCGCTGTTAGTGCTTATTCTCAAAGCGAAAATGTTCTTAAAAATTATGTGAAATATGTATAAAAAACAAAAACATATACATATGTATATACTTTTCAGCGTCGCTTTTAAGTTACTGTAACGAATTAAGTAGGCTGACTATTGTTGTCATGCCGGAATATATTTGAGATATCTAGTCTTGGCTAGACTAGACTTTCCAAATTCTTTTGGAAATAAAGTCTCTCTGTTTAAATATAAACTAATTATCTGTCTCCTTTACTCATGTAACAATACATATTTATTAAGTAAACTGTAAAAAAAAAATTTGTATTAACAGCATTTTATACTTATGTAGATGACAATGAATGCGAAGAGTCGCCGCCGCCATGTGAACCTGACCAACAATGCTCCAATCACGCCGGTGGCTTTAACTGTACCTCAGCTGAGAGTCAATCCTGCGAAATAGGTTTTTATCTCGAGGAGGGCACTTGCTCTGATATAGACGAGTGCAAAAATAATGGAACACACACCTGCCATGCTCATCTTCTGGAGTGTATTAACACTATAGGCAGTTTTTCCTGCCAATGCCAGATGGGGTTCCGTCTGGATACTACTCAAAATGTGTGCGTCGGTATGTTGTACGACTTTCAGTATTGTTTCTTATATAATTTTCTTACAATACACACTTGCCTACCTGTACAGACATTAATGAGTGTTCTATTAACAATCACAACTGCCTACCAACTCAAAGATGTGATAACACGATCGGTTCATATATTTGCACGGTAAGTAAATTCGTCAGTAAAATCAGCAATAGCATTGACTGGACCAGCTGGAGGACTCGCCGAGTCATCAGTGGCGGCCTTACCCACCATTGGGTCATTGTCATTTTCTGTGTTGAACTCGAGCGTGGATGCGTGGATAGATGCCGATGCAGTCTGCAAATTAGTAGACAGCAGCAGGTGCACCAGCAATTTCAACCTACAGCGATCGCGCTTACCACCATTACCGCGGTAATAGCATCACCGCCATTACCAGCCCAGATGAGACTTGAGCATGGATACCAGTGGAGCGGGAGCGGGGACGGAGGTAAAGCGCAGACAGCGTGTGGATTGCACCTGCCGCAATTGCACCGATGGCGAGAATAAGAAGCGCCTGCACATCTGCTAGATACCCGACTGCCAGAAGGGCTTCATAATTCCTATAACTTACAGGCAAGAAGCACTTCCAGTGCCGTTTGTGCAACAAGAATTTCGCGCATAAGTATATGCTAAGCACGCACGTCAAGAATTGCAGTCGTCGGCAACTAGACGACATATTACGAAACAGACGACAACGAAGAGGATGAGGGGGTGATAACTGAAGAGGATGACGAGGAAGATCAGCATCAGCCAACAACTCATGTCGATATTGACTCAATGACTCAATCGATGCACCTATAAGAGTCCCTGCCACAGAACCCTACGCCTATTATCGTAAACATCATTACAATAGAAATTTGCCAAATATCCATCAAAAAAAAGTATATCTGAAACAGAGTTTATTAGCATAGCTTTTAAAGAAAAAGGAATACACATAAAGGAAATTTTTAATGTGTAATTAAGGTATCTTTAAGAGAGGAAGTAACCACATTAGGGCAATAGCTTTAGATATAATGAGCGCCTGTCTGAACTTTCTTATATGAATATCATATATATTGTTATTATTATTATATCTATATTATATCTATATATCCATACAATACAATTATTCCGTCTGGAAAACACACAAAGTTCATATATTTGCATGGTATCTACACATTCATTTATTATTTCTTAAAGGCTTATTTAATTATTTTTTGTTTTGCAGCGTCTTCAGAGTTGCGGAACGGGCTACACATTAAACGCTGAAACAGGAATTTGCGATGGTAAGAAATCCAAACAGATCTAGTATCGAATTATAATGTCCGCTGCAACCCACTTATTGGTTCTATAATCCGATCCTTCCAATTTCGGGGAATCATTATCTTATTGTTACGTTTATACGGTTCGTATTTTCCGGGTTGAGCATATAAAAGAGAGAGTATTTTTACTAAACATGGAGACTTTATGAAACTGGCGATTTTAAATGTTGTTCGAAACAACTCTGAGCAAAGACAAAAGTCAGCCCACTTAATCTCCATTCGTTACAATATCTATATTTATGTACATATGAGGTATGTTTCTTTATTTATTTATCTCTGATCTCTGATTGCGGAGTAATAGTTTTGCTCGTGAATAATCGCACCAGTGTAGTAAGTCTGTGAACATGGGGTTTATGTTAGCCGTGTTTAGTTTCTTGTTAACTTTTTTTACGATTGCATTTGAAAAGAATTGGAAACCTTTGTGGACCTCTATAGTATTGAAAAGCTTATTATAGGCCATTAGGATGTTTATTACTCATAAAGCTGATCCTTGCGGAATACCATTGTGGAGTGGTTTGTATTCTGAGTACTGGCTTTTGATTTTAACGAGTTTTACGATTAGATTAAATTAAGAAAATTTGTAACGTAGTTTAGAACCTTGGCGTCTATTCTCCACCTATTCAATTTGTCTATGCCTTTTCTTCTGAAGGACAGTACTGCAGTACTCTGGTAGTCTAACAGGGTTAGTTGCTGACTCTCGAGGAGCTTGATGTTGTTAACTAGTCACCATAGTCGATTTGCTATGATCTTGCCTAGAACCTCAGCTATGCACGGGTTGAGCGATATTGGTTGGAGTTTACCAATGTGTTTCAGGAGTACTGTTTTTGAATTTAGTAGTAGATTTTTTAACATAGGGTATGATATCCGGTCCAGACCTGGTGCTTATATTTGATGTTGTTTGCGATCATCGATTGACCCATGTCTGTCTGTCCGTATGTCTATGTCTATGAGCGCCTAGCGCTCAAAAACTATAAGAGCTAGATAACTATATTTTGTATTTCAGAATTGTGTGATATGTGGCATAAGATACGAGAAAACCAGAAAACGCAGCATCGTAGAGAATGATATCTTCTAGACTGCAGAATCTGAACCATATCGTTCATTATTAAAGCCAGAATGAAGAAAACAATTTCATTCTCTCTCGCTCTATCTCTCTCTAACACGCACGTTTCATGGTCGGCTTTGCCTATGGAAAAAACTGAGCGCCTAGATCTCAGAGACTATAAGAGCTAGAGCGACCAAATTTGGTATCCACTCGTGTAATATCGAACATGCACAAATTCACAAATAACTCTTGCTAGATCTCACTGTTACAAGTGTTACGTTCTAACTAATTTGTTGTCTCTCTTGCACGCACTCTTTGTCGTTCGGCGGAGGAGAGAAATACGACTATGCAGAGTTGCGGTCACAACGTTCGTTTCATCGTTTTGAAATTAGGTCCTTTACAATTGATTTGGATTTGGACGATTGTTTCATTATCTGTGGATGTTGGCTCATTATGTCTTCGAAAAATCGAAAAATTAATATGTTTTCTTCTTGGCACTTAAAAACTAGTCCAAATCAATAGAGAGCCAAATTAATTATATTAACATCGGCGGGTTTTTAAGTTATATTCAATATTCAAATGACGACATTAAATAAGGTGCATATATGGTTAGAACCCAAATCTATCACAACGTTTGGTTCACAACGTCGAGAAAAAAATTTAATTTTGTTGAGAAATGCTATCATTAAAAACCACTCCAGAACTTAAAATTCTTTCACTAAATACCAATATAAATTGTTTAAATAAATAAATAAATATTATTATAAATAAAGCGATATAAATATATCCAATATTAAAAATCACAACTAATCGTGAATCCGATACTAAATCTACTCTTTGAAGATGATGATGAATGCGCACTCAATACCCATAACTGCCAGCCGAATTTCGATTGCTACAACACGAAGGGATCCTTTCGCTGCTATAGGAAAACAACAACAAGCACAACAACCACAACATCAACTACTTCAACAACGGCTGCACCTACGTTCAAGGAGCCAGTTTCAAGAACTCACTATTCCCAATATCCCTATCCAATTACTTCTCAGCAGGGCTACTATGGCTCCACTATATATCGGTTACCCTGTTCCACTGGCTTTCACAGGAATAATCTTGGCGCGTGTGTCGGTAAATATAAATTATAGTTCTGCATGAGTGGTAAGAAAAACCGGAATTCGAATTGACAATACTTACAATCAATTGAGTGAAATATAATGCTACGGCGATAAAGTTTGAGTAAGGGTATAGCTATACACACTCACTCAACTCAATTAAATTCGAATACATCCATTCGAATACTAATAGACTTACTTATTTTTTAAATGGAGCCATGAAGATCTCTATTACATGTACCTTTCTCGTAATTAGTTCTACTAGTAATGTTTAGTTCTAATTTTCCTCGCATATCAGTCTAACAGGTATCTTTCCTTCATGTTCGCTTTCAGTTCATTACATACATACTTAATATATAAAATTCTCGTGTTACAAATTTTGTGGCTGAACTCCTCAGATTTTCGTGAAATTTTGTGTGCTATGTTGTGTGCAACATCTATTTTTCATCCCGATCAGACCACTCCTTCGGGTACCTCCCAAACACTATGTCCTTTTTTTTGGGAGGTACCCGAAGGAGTGGTCTGATCGGGTCAAGATTTGGTATGAATAATTTTTTTTACACGCCCTTATGTTTTGACAATGTTTTATCCATCGCCATCTGGAGCTGAAGCACCTGTAAGACCCACAAAATGTTTACTATGATTACCGAGGTAATCTCGCCAATCTGAGCCAATAGCATCTAATGTAAATGTGGCGTCATGAAATTCAAAGAAAATGTTTTGAAAAATATTAAATTGAATAAAACTTTTTCATACACATATGAAATCCCAGTAGGCCGAAACAAAAATTCGGTCCTGGGGTTTGAATATTGTGATGAAATCATTATTCGTTTCACCTCGGAAGCGAAAAAATCTGAAAAAAAACTTAGAATCGAAAGCACATAAAATTTCAAGAAAATCGATTGAGACATTTCGGAGAAGTTCAATAACAAACATTGTAACCCAGGAATTTAATATATTTGAGCCATGCCAATAAGAAGCAGAGGGGCCAATTTGAGTCGTCAAACGATCAAGTCTAGAACCATACGAGATATAAGAGTAAGAATTTCAGGTGAACAAATCCAAGAAAACAATGCAGATGAGCGTGTGAGCATGGCGCGGTTACGTGAATCACAATCGCAAGAGGCCCGAGATGAACGAAATCAACAAAGGCAACTAGGACGGAGAGTAACGCGTAGATACATAGTCGACAGATGTAGAGGAATTAACCAACAACGCTAGAGCATTTATTTCTTCGACTAGCAAAACGTTTGCCGAGTCACCTAGTAATTTATAATATTTATACAGTCAACTGACGGGGCAATCCATATGAGACCATGATCGGAACTATCAACCAGCCATAAGTCAGCAGTAACATAAATAAATCTGTTTCAGAATATATGAAGGGGCCCTTCTGAAATTGAAAAAATTCTATTTGGCGGATATGAAACTCTTCTTTGACATCACCGCGATTAAATATTTGTGCTGTGGGTGGAAATGTTAACTATACGCTTTTCCCTTTTTTACATATGTAGATATAAACGAATGTGTTGAAAAGAATCCTTGTGGTAGCCATGAGCGTTGCATCAACACCAATGGTCATTTCCGCTGCGAAAGCCTTTTGCAGTGCAAGGCTGGCTATAAGTCAACGCCAGAAGGAACATCCTGCATTGGTACGTGGGATGTTTTAAAAAGCATATATCCCAAGCCAAATTAGAATTTTATCAACACAGATATCGATGAGTGCGAGACGGGCGAGCACAATTGTGGCGACAGACAAATATGCCGAAATCGTAACGGCAGCTACATCTGTGCCTGTCCGACCGGTCATGAGCTAAAACATATTTCCAATGGCGTCAGCACCTGCCAGGATATAAACGAATGCGCGCGCGATCAACGTGTGTGTCCTTCGAATGCTCATTGCTTTAATACCATTGGCTCATTTTATTGTGAATGCAAGTCAGGTTTCCAGAAGAAGACAAGCGACGGTGACGACAGTAACACGGCCTGCTTTGATGTGGATGAGTGTCAAGTTATTCCGGGTCTTTGCCAGCAAAAGTGTGTTAACTTCTGGGGTGGGTATCGATGTACATGCAATTCAGGGTACCAATTGGGACAGGACAACCGCACATGCAACGATATTGATGAATGTGAAGTTCACAAGCACTATAAGCTGTGTATGGGGTATGAATTGTCGACAATTTGCCTAGACATTCTTCCAAATCATGTGATCTATTATTCAGATTTTGTATCAACACTGCTGGATCCTACCAATGTACCTGTCCTCGTGGTTACACTCTGGCCTCAGACATGAATACATGCCGCGATATTGATGAATGTGCTGATTCCGTCAATCATGTATGCACTGGTCGGGTATGTTTGTTCGATAAGAACATTTGTATATGAAGAATTTTCTAAATTTTATATAGATTTCATTAAATCGTTTTTTTAAATATTTGCTTGGTTTTTAAGAACGATATTTGCACAAATATTCGAGGAAGCTTTAAATGTACTACTATTAATTGTATTGCTGGATATAGCAACGACCCAGAGCAAAAAAAGTAAGGCCACAGAACAGATAAGTATATTGAAAATAAAATTAAAGTATAATTATTGCTAGCCAAAAATTGTTTAAATTACTTCAACCTAACTAAATAATGCGATACAAAAAATGTTTTGATTTTTGATTGAAATTAATTTACTGATATCCAAAAATAAAAGTTAGACGAACAGAATAACACTTGCGAAAATCGTCGACTAAAGAAGGCACATCTAAAAAAACTTTATTTTTAATTTATCTCTTTCAGCCGGTGCCGTCAAAACAGCAACTTTTGTGAAGGAGAAGATTGTTACACAAAACCCTCAGCTTACACATACAATTTTATAACTTTTGTATCTAAATTGATGATACCGCCGGATGGTCGAACGATCTTTACTCTACGTGGTCCAATGTGGTATGACAATATAGATTTTGACCTCAAAATTGTGAGGATCCAAGCTTCGATGAACATCGAAAGGGCAACTGAGAACCATTTCGAGTTAGTATTCAATTTGTAATTTATTCAGAATTTTGGTGCTGTACTGTGATTTATTTTAAAGGTCAAATTTAAAACTAATTTATTCATATTTTATTTTCTTTAATACAGTACGTTAAAAAGCAACAACCAAGTCAATGTATTACTTAAAAGATCCCTAGAGGGGCCACAGGACATTGAGATGGAACTGAGTATGACAGTTTTTACCAACGGAATGCCGCGTGGGAAGAGTGTTGCAAAGCTATTTCTCTTTGTATCCCAGCACCCATTTTAAGGTTGTCCGATATATGTTATATGTGCATACATAATTATTGTGAAATAAATAATTTGATTGGGTTGATCTGAGCCAGAAAGTTGCATTGGTTTGTAATATGTTTATTAAATATTTTTAATATATGTATTAACAATTGGTATGCACCACTTACTGTTATTTCTTGATACATTTTGTCATAAATTTAAATAAAAATGATACAAAATAAAAAGTGAAAATATTATTGCTCCACCCAATCGTTACTGGCGCTATTTAAACGTACCTCTCCACAGTTATTTCCTAAATCACAATCATCGACAAATTCAACGTGAGTGAATGGGAAGTGGCCCTTGCGTCCATTTAGTTCACCCTCCCATTGGCCATTTATATTAGTTTTAGTGACTTTAATAATGTCACCTATTTCCAATTTTAATGCAGTCTTGTCGTATGCATTGGGCACCCTCGATTGTTTTACCCGAGCGAACGCTGGCAGTTTACGCTAGTGAATACATAGTTACAAATAAATGTTCATTGTATGGTTTAATCATAAAACTTACGTTTAGGTCTGTCCGTTTTAACGTATTACCAAACAGATTGCAAGAGACTGTTGGCGGGTCAGATGAATTATTCAATCGTCCGATAGTAGAACTCGGGTGTCCAAGAACTTGGCTATCGAATCCGTCCTCATCTGTTGCGTCTTCATACTGGCAAAAAATAAATAAGCTGAAGCTAAACTTTTCATCATATATTGTATACGCAAATACGTACCCTTTGCACATAAGGAACCGGTATTTGTCCAACTTGGCCCGATGAATTACGTGCAGTCCACCACTGATCTTCGTCCTTTCGGATTACAGTAAGAACTTCTCCTCTTTGGAAAGGCAAATCGTCTTGATCCTTTGAGAAACGAGGGTAAGATAAAAACTGTGGAATGCTGACAAAATTTTGAAATGCTCACGCTGCCAACAAAATCAAATTTTCCAACTACTTTTTCTACTTTTTTTTGCGCTGGCCGCCTTAGTGGTGTGGTGTCCAAATAGTGCAGTGTGTAAAATGTCAAGAGTTTTGGCAGATTATCAAACGATTGGTCACCAATGCGATACACTATTTGATCCTGTTGTTGAACTTTGTTGATTATATAGTTGCTAACTTTAGTATCTTCTCTAAATTAAAAAGGGGAATAATTAACAGTTTCATGATGGTCTTTTTTTGTAAATCTTTGATTAATTTACCTTACACAGAGTACGTAATCTCCTGCTATCGAGTTGCTGTCACGCACTAAAAATACTCCCCGTTCACGCTCGTTCATTAATACTTCGGTAGCGTCTTGCCGGGACATTGGACCAAAGTACCAGCTGTAAACTCGAGACAAATGTAATTTTAATCGAATGTCTTAGTTATACATACATGTTAGTATCGTAGCATACATACATATATAATAAATACATATGTACAGTGCTATGTTTAGATTATTATTTACAAAAGTACAGTTCATTTCATTTGAATGTCGCTGCTTACCTGCTCTTATCTGACACATCAAATGTATCCATTTTTGATTTTAATATGGCTGGACTGGAGCTTATATCAAGTTAAGTCGACATCAAATGAGACACATGAATTTGGATAACAACTCCAAAATACACATATAAATTATGACTTAATTAAAGGTCTTTTGTAGTTGTTCTGGTGCGCATATAAATTTTTTATGATTGTAACATCATGTTTTAACTTATAAATTAAATAAGACGAAGAATTGTTTGTTTTTTATTTGTGTGTGTACATACGCATATTCTAGTGTTGTGTATTTTTCCTTTTTCAGTCAAAATAGTGTTGGTCGGAACTTCGTTTTGCTTGAAAAATATTTGATATGCTTATAGCTTAAAATCTAGCTTATTTCAAATTTCATTTATTTTTTTTGGCTTAAAAAAAATTTTATATTGTATTACATTATATTTTATTGTATTATAATATTTGTTAATTTTTTATCGAGAAACCGGACAACATCCATTGTCGTTGTTCATCCATATTTGTGTATACATGTATGGTAATTTTTCGTTGATAAATTTCAGTCACACTGCAGTATTGCACATGTTTGCACATTTACATACAAAAAAATGCCGAAAGTGTCTTATGAATAAAGTCCATAATTTCACTTTGTTTGTACATTGCTGAGCACTCGCATAGCCTAATGAAGTGAATAAATTCACATCATTACTTTAATTAAAAATTTAAAAATAATATCAATTATCTATTATTTCGATGTGTTTTAATTGTCAACTTATTTTTAAGATTATTTTTTTAATTTATAGCTTATTCTAGCTTATTTTATTCTTCAATCTAGCTTGTGGTGACTCTCAAAATCTGGCAACACTGCATGGCAGCTGCAAGATATGAGTTTCTCACGGTCAACACAAAAAAAAAACACTTGAACTGGATCGATAAAAAGTTCACAGAAATTAATTTAAACGGTATGAACTAAAGGCGTTTTAATCTATTTTATTCCAATACAAAAATAAAGTTTAATTTTAGTTTTTTGTATATATATTTTACAGAGTAAAACGTTGTTTTGCCAATTAATTTCTTTAATTTTTTTTACTTCGTCATATGAACGATGGGTATGACTAATAAACTGAAGATCCTTATTTCTTCTTCGAATCACGATTTTTCGCGTAGCTGTACGGTCACCAACCACGATTTCAACAACGTCGTCAACAATAGGTGCATTGAATCTACGTATGTATATGCTCTCGAGCTGGTGTTCTATCAGGATTGATGACAATAGAAAGTTTATTTGTAAAAATTTATGAAATTCTTTTGGGATTAGCACTTTGTGATCAACTTGGCCTATGATTTTGAACGTGGAATTAAATTGTTGACCGTTTGCAGTAATATTGTTAACTATTGTTAGTAATATTAGTAATATTGTTGCTCCAAATGATGTCATTTGGAAACATGAATTGAATGTGCGAATTGACTTCAGGATAGTGTTGTGTTGCTCATGAGTGAGTGAACAAAAAAGAGTTGTTCACTTAAGTGAGCAACTGAACATGTTCCTTCCAAGTTGTTCTTTTTTGTTCACTTGTTCTTTGTTGTTCACTTGTTCTTTTTTGTTCACTTGTTCTTTTTTGTTCACTTGTTCTTTGTTGTTCACTTGTTCTTTTTTGTTCACTTGTTCTTTGTTGTTAACTTGTTCATTTTTACTCACTTGTTCATTTTTACTCACTTGTTCTCTACTCACTTTTTGCGCAATTTTGCTCCTCAAAGGGCATTTTGCGATCTGGCAGCTTTGCTCATATTTGCGCTTACTTCACACTTTTTATATTACGGGCAAAGCTGTTTACAATTTTGAAAAATTCACTATGTCGCTTATTCGGAAGTATAGTGAGATTTGGAACCATTTCGAGGAAGTTGGACGCCAGGAAGCCAAGTGCAAGTATTGCAAATCTATTTTGAGTTGCAAATCTCAAAGCAACTTAAGCCGCCATTTAAAGAGCAAGCACCCGGCGTCTATGGAGCCCGTTATCCGGCAAAACACCCATGGCCCGATTTTTGTGCAAAGTGCGCAACCAAAAATAACAAGCTTTGCTGAAAGGCCTGTACCAGCGAGCAAAGCGCCGGATGACCGCCAAGGGTCATCACGCCTTGCGCTTGGTTGAAGAACCAGAATTTAAAAAATTTATTCACGATGTGTCGCACGCCCCAAACTATAAGCTTCCGACGAGGAAAACATTAACCAGCTCTTTGATTCCCAAAATTCGTGACGAGTACACTGGGACGATAATAGAAGAACTACGTGCGGCCACAGCGGTGTGCTTAACTACAGACGGTTGGACATCTATAACCAACGAAAGTTATCTGGCTGTCACAGTACATTTTATCGATGAGGAATCAACGATGCTGACCTCCTATACAATTGCTTGTCAGGCCTTTGAAGCGTCGCACACTGCTGCAAATCTGTGCAGCTTTTTGGAAAAAATTGTGAATGAATGGGATCTCAAAAACAAAGTCGCAGCAATAGCATCCGATAATGCACACAACATTGCTCTTGCTATTAGAACCGGCAATTGGAGTCATATACGGTGTTTTGCTCATACCCTTAATCTAATTGTCCAAAAAGCTCTAGATAAAATGAGCAGTGTGCGCAGAAAAGCTAAAGCTATAAGCGAATATTTTCATCGCAGCTCATCAGGCTTAAAAAAGCTTAAAGATATGCAAGCGCTGCTTAAGTTGGCTGACCTCAAACTAACACAGGATGTGCCAACACGTTGGAACTCAACGTACAAAATGTTTGAACGGCTGTCTATCCTGAAGGAGGCAGTCGTGGCAGCTCTGTCAACAAGGACAGATTTAATTTTGTCACCAGAAGACTGGGATGTCATTGAAGCCCGTATTAAAGCCATTTTATGAAGTTACAGAAGAGATCTCAGCTGAAAAAAACGTAACATTGTCAAAAATAATTGCTTTGACTGGATTACTTCAAAGAAAAATGGCTCAAATGTATCCAACAGTTAAAAATAACCTAGTTGCCGAAGTAATCAATGAAATCATAAACGAGATGGACGGCAGGTTTAACGATTTCGAGGCTAATATTTTGTATGCGGAGAGCACTGTTCTGGATCCCAAGTTCAAAGGACGCGCATTTAAATCTGCGGAGGCTATTAAAAAGTCAGTAGCGGATATCAACAAAAAATTGGCTCAAACGATACGGTCACTCCCTGAACCTCCACAAGAAGCTATAAGCAAAAAAAAACAAGAAGAGGACACAATATGGGCTGAATTTGATACCACTTTTCAGCAAGTAAGCCAACCCACCAACAATACGGCAGCATCCATAAGAGAAATGGATAAGTACCTGGCTGAGGAGTACATCAGCCGAAAAGATGATCCATTGGTATGGTGGAATCAGCAGAAAGCGCAATACCCGCTACTTTATAACTATATGCTGAAGCACCTCTGCTTAGTCGCCACCTCAGTGCCATGCGAGCACATATTTTCAAGTGCAGGCGAAACCATACGTAAAAGGCGCTCCCTTTTAAAGTCAACAACCGTTGAAAATTTAATTTTTTTGCATAACAACATGTAAATCGGAAGTGAGTTCAACCTAATTTGTACTTGATTGCTTGTTTGCTTGATTAACATTTTTTTCTCTTATAGCGCTAAAATGAAGAAAACGAAAAGTATAAGAATTCCTATGAAAGGATCTCCTTTTTTTTAAGTTAGTATAAGAATTCCTATGAAAGGATCTCCTTATTTTTATGTTAGTATAAAAATTCCTATGAAAAGAAATAAAAAGTTTGTTTTTTTGTTATATACATTTTTTTTTTTTTATAAATTTTATAAATGTTTGATTAATATTGAAATGTAACGTATTTTATTTGTGTAAAAATCTGTGGTGCTTAGGGTTCTGTGCATGAATAGTGAACAACTGAGCAAGTGAGCAACTGAGCAAGTGAACAACTGAGCAAGTGAACAAGTGATTAACTGAGCAATCTAAGAGAGCAAGTGAGCAAGTGAGCAATATGAGTGAGTTGACTCACTTACTAAAAAAGAACAAGTGAACATGTTCACCAAAATGAGCAATGTTTACCCAACACTACTTCAGGAACATGCTAGAATTGGGATCTGTACCGATAAGTAAACCATGCAATGGTTCAGGAGGTATTTCAGTTTCGGTTATTTGTACTTTTCCTGATGAGCAACACATCAAAACTGGCTCATTTTTATATTTGATTTTAAATTTAAATTTTAGCAATAACCACTTTAGAATAAACATAATATTCAACATCAGGCTCATACTGGAATGCTAGTCGAAAAAAAAAAATTTGATGTAAATGCTCGATGAAATTCTTGGCGTTGTTGGTCCTCTACGTTTTTTTTAAATGTTTTCGCTTCCGAGGTGAAACGAATAATGATTTCATCACAATATTCATACCACAGGACCAAATTTTTGTTTCGGCCTACTGGGATTTCATATGTGTATGAACAAGCTTTTTATTAAATTTAATCTTTTTCATAAAATTTTCTTTGAATTTCATGACGCCAAATTTACATGAAATGCTGTCGGCAAGATTTTTCTTGGTAATCGTAGTAACAATTTTTTGGGTTTTACAGGTGCTGCAGCTCCCGATTTACATTAGTATTTTTAATTAAAAATACAGCCATAATACTTCCTTTATTCATTACGATGCAATGCCTTAAAACTAATCAATCTGAATCAAATTTTGTCAAAACTTACCAAATCTTGACCCGATCAGACCACTCCTTCTGGTACATCCCAAAAAAGGACATACATAGGTGTTTGGGAGGTACCCGAAGGAGTGGCTTGATCGTGATAAAAATTATATGTCGGCCGATGCGCAGACCTCACCGATATGTACCCAAAATCACGAAAATCGGTCGAGCCATTTCGGAGAAGGTTAGCTACAACATTTGTGACACGAGAATTTAATATATTAATATATATATATATTATTATTAATATTACTAGCTGACCCTGTAAACCTTTTATTGCAGTATTGTGAACTATTTCTGTTGCTCCGAACTAACATATGTTAGTTATTTTATGAATAAAATTGATTGTGAGAATTGACTCTAAGAACAAGTTTCATTCTGGTTACGGTGGTGTCTCAATTTCACTTAGTTGCTTTTTTCTTGACGCGCTACACATACGATCTCTCCATTGCACCAATCAGCATTTTCGGATGAGATAAATATTTAATATTAGGCTGTTAGTCGAATGCGAGTACCAGTAACGAGTTACAAATCGGATTTATGAATTTATATATGAATTTCAATTTGCCAACATAAGTTCAGATATCTCTTTGTTCCAATTGTCTTTGCTGATTTAGTTACAGCCGTGCCTTATGAGATTAAAAGTCACGTAATTGCGACATGCTTATACGCACATTTTCGTCAATTTATTGGATTTGTTCGCCTCTCGCAGTCTGCATTGCCTGCGGGGATGTACATCTCACTGAGCCTTGCCCCGTAAATAGGGAGGACCCATCTGCCAAAAATGTAGCAATTGTGGTGAAAGCTACACTGCTTACCTCAGAGGTTTTTACCTGTCTGTAAAGAACTAAAAAATTACCTAACCTAATAAAAAACCCCGCTTGAAGCCCAGTCATCCAACAAAACTTGCCGCAATTACCATCAGCTACGACCGCAGGAGTTTATTTTGTTAAGGCGTTAAGTTACACGAGCTACCAAATACAAAACTTTCACAAGCCACTGCAAGAATAATACAGCAGTGGCCAGAGTAGTGTTGTTAAGTAGTGGCATACGCGGACGACGTTGCAATTATCTTTGCGGGAAAATACCCCCAAACACTCTGCGACTTAATAACCGCAAAGCTTGCTCGATTGTCCGGATGGACAGAATCGCGCGGGTTGGGACTAAATCCCTC
Source organism: Drosophila miranda (assembly GCF_003369915.1). Classification (NCBI taxonomy): domain Eukaryota; kingdom Metazoa; phylum Arthropoda; class Insecta; order Diptera; family Drosophilidae; genus Drosophila; species Drosophila miranda. Next base: position 1,355,305 of record NC_046678.1, read on the forward strand.
GAAAACGGAACTCGTGTTATTCACAAATAATTACAAGGTCCCGCCCTTCAACCCCCCAATACCAAATGGATACAGGCTCTCCTTCAGTGACAGTGCCAGTTACTTAGGGTTGGTAATTGACAAAAAGCTTAACTGGAGCCTGAAGGTCAAGGATAGAGTGAAGAAGGCAACGACAGCACTCTACACATGCAAAAAAGCTATTGGCCTAAAGTGGGGCATGAACCCAAGCATAGTCTTATGGATATACATATCCGGCAATGGTCAATATCTGCCCTAACAAAAAGGACAATCACCAATCAGCTGGGCAAAGTTCAAAGAACTGCCGCCCTCTGCATCAGTGGAACTCTTCGAACCACACCAAATGATGCGCTAAACGCCATGTTATGCCTCCAGAGCCTTGACCTTGCAGGAAAAGAGCGGGCAGAAATGGCAGCAATACGTCTTAGAGACTCTGAACATTGGGTACCTCAGCACATAGGTCACTCATCCACAGTGACACTAAATAAAAACAACATTGTCCAAGCAAGAACGGGCTATCAAGTTCCAAAGGAGTACACGGATACTCCATTAAGCACCATCATCCCTCACAGAGACGAATGGCTCGAGGGACTCCCAGGCCCAGATGGGGCCATAAACATCTTCACGGATGGATGGAAGCTCGACGGCAGGGTCATAAGAGGAATCCTCTCTGAACAGCTAAACATAAAGCACTCATTCAGGCTACCAAATCACTGTAGCGTATTCCAGGTGGAAGTTATAGCGATCAGGGAGGCTGTGAACTGCCTTCAAGCAGTTGCGAAACCCAGCTAAACATTTATAGCTGCGATCAGATCACTTAACGCGATCTCCTCGAACTCGGCTACTGTGGCGAACTGCCGCAAATCTCTTCACGAGATGGCTCAGCAATTTGCTATCAGTCTTATATGGGTCTTATATGGCTCTTGACTTCGCTGTAGAACTTACGCCACGAGGCGTGTGTGGCTTTCCCAAGTTCTTTGTTCCAAGTTTACATTAGGGATGCGTCGGGCGATTTTGAATCTTGCCAGAGATGCAAGCACAGGTTCCTAGTTTTTAGTTTATATGTTTGATGACGAGGAAATCATCAAATCAGGGCCTCAGGGGATCACAAAAAGGTTCAATGTATATGTTTTATATGGATGCATATTTCCTTTTTCTTCCTCAGACACTTTTTAACCGGCAAATTTAGATTGTTTAAACTGGTTTTTTATATGCCAATACTATAGATAAGTGTAAAAAATATTCTGTGAAGCTAAAAAAAATGAAATATTCCGAATAGACGCAACTGCGTCCTTAAAAGACGCAAGTTTTTGCCACCACTAGGCCCCTATGTTTATCCTATGTAAAAAACTCCGTTAATACCAAAAATGTACAAGTGTCATATAATTCGCAGACTGGGACCAATTGTAGATGCTCTACGGCTACACTTATGTTGTGTTTATCTACATTATTAAAATATGGTATGAAAGCATGCAGTAATTTTTTAATTGTGAGCGTTGGTGCGCTGAAGAAGGGCGAGTATTAATCGCTACATATATTTCCGGATCTGAGTACTGGTGGTAAAGAAACACCAGCAACAAATCTGGTGGAGGAAATCGTTACGCAAAATTTTAAGGTATATATTATTACTGAATACCCATACTTTTCTATACGATATCAATCATAAATATTTATCGATATTTACGATAGTTAATCGATTAAGATATCCGCCATTTTGTGGATTCTTGTTGAAAAGTGAAAAATCGAGACGTCACAACACAATATACATAATCTTTATTGTTTTTATGCGTGAATTGAAAAATATTCTAGTAATATCGGAGTTACCTAACCGTTTATTTTGCTTTTGACCTACGGTTTATGTCGGAGTCCTATACGTACGCCCCATTTTACTTGCTCAAATAAGTACACATATGTATGTATCTTTAATGCACATATGCGTGCATGTATACATATTAATACATGCACATATTTAGTTCAATGTGCATGTGTTAAAGCCAATAACTTGTTTGATGGATGCATACCCATCCGTATATAATGGAAATTTTATCGGCACCTCTATTGTCGTTCTCTTTGAAACAAACCATAATCATGAAGTAAACGGTAAATATTTGTGTGAAATTTATATCCAAAATGAATACATATGTACACACATTTACCTTAATATGTATGTATAAAATATGTATGGTTACATATGTACATGTGTATACAGTGGCAATGGCTTAAAGTAGCCAGTGAATAATATTAGCTTTGAGACATCTAAGAATGTATACTAACGTAGTAACTATAACGTCGGACATTGCAAAAGTGGAGTTTTGAAGTTCCAAAAATTTTTTTGTGACACTTGGAAACGACAGAAAGCTGCTCGGGCGCTGAAGCTATTGCTAATTCAATTTTTTTATCCAATCCATAATAATCCGATTTTATCCGTCTGTCTTATGTAAATACCAATGAAAGTGCTATTCCTGAGATTATGTATCTTGTGAAATACAAAAATTCCCACAAATACATAATAATACAGTGATGTACATAGTGTAGTGAGACTTCCGACGAACTGTACTATGTATTTTATTTTATTTGTTTTTCCACAAACTGAATAAATGAGTAATGAATGATTTTTGAACAAAATTAATATATGTAGTATTCCAAATTGAACAAGTGATACCTATTTAAAATGTCTGGAATGTAAACATTACAAATCCCATTACATTAGAATTCCATCTTCTTGTTTTTCACGACTTTAGACATTACCCATGAAACCAGCTGTCCATTAAAATAGTAGTGCTAAGGTAAATGAGTATAAAAAAAAATTAAAAATAAAAAAAAAAAGTTTAGTTATTGAATATTTTGATGAAAAACATTTTTTTAGCGAAGAGAGCTCATTGATCGGTCCCGAAGATGAGACCTAAGAATTTTGCTAAAAATTAAAGGCTGGATGTTTAAAAGGATTGAAAATGAATAATTTATATAGCTATGTCAGTTATGTGAGTTATGTGTCAGTTGAAAAATGCTTCTCAAAAGGATCTTTCACGAAAATTCGCTAGGAATTGGGGTGCATCTGAAAATATCGACGTTTTGCCATGCCTAGCCCAGTCACAAGATCTTAATTTCATTTAAATTTTATAGAGGAATGTCAAAGGCATTGTAGCAACCAGTCAACCAGAAGTAAGTTTTGGCAAGTGTTTTAAGAAATATTGGCTCAAATGCTATTGAAACGTTGGCAGGACCTTATTGACCTATTCTATACCGAGGCAAGGCCGTAATGAAAACTAAATTGATTCAAAACTGAATATGAAACAGGTAGAACATTTAACATACAGTAGCGGACAGTGAAATGCGGACACTCATTTTATCTAACTTTATGCAAAAACTCAAGTCAGTTGGGAAACCTTTTTATTGTGTAGATAACGTCTCTCTTTCATAAAAAAACGAGGGGGAACGTTGTGAGTTGCTGCGAAGACCGCAACTCTACAGTTATACCCGATACTAAGTCAGTATGGCTCTCCTCCGGCAGACGCCGCTAATATTAAACGACACGACAAAGAGTGAGTGCGAGAGAGACAGAAAATCAGTCTGAGCGTGACGTCGGGCGCTGCGTAGCCACTGCAAATTGATTTGTTCCTTTTGGCTATAAAAATTATCTGATCTGATCCAGATTCAGCAATCTGATAGACACGGTCATTATCTATGATTCTGCGTTTTTAGTTTTCTCGAATGTGCAATATTGTGGATGCAACAGATTTTCGTCCTTTGTGGGGGCGGAAGGGGGTGGGGCGAAATTCTGAGATATACGTTTTATAGTGAGATCTAACAGAAGTGCGGATACCAAATTTGGTTACTCTAGCCTTAATAGTCTCTGAGATTTATGGATGCCCCAGATTTTCGTCCTTTGCGGGGGCGGAAGGGGGTGTGGCGAAATTTGGACACGAAACGGTCAAGGTCCGATATCACAGGAGTGTGGATACCAAATTTGGTTGCTCTGGCTCTTATAGGTTCTGAGATCCTTGAACTCATATTTTGCAATTGGCAAAACCGACCATGAAACCTGTGTGTTAGAGAGAGACAGAGCGAGAAAGAATGAAATTGTTTTCTTGATTCTGGCTATAATAATTATACGATCTGGTTGAGATTTTACACTCTAGAACATATAGTCATCCTCTACGATTCTGCGTTTTTGGTTTTATCGTATCTTTAAAAATGTGGATGCCACAGATTTTCGTCCTTTGTGGGGGCGGAAGTGGGCGGGGCGAAGTTTTGAAATATTTTTGTAGCAGTGACATATCACAGAAGTCTGGATCCAAAACATCCTTCCTCTAGCTCTTATAGTCTTTGAGCACTAGGCGCTGAAGGGGGCGGACAGACGGACAGACGGACGGACGGACGGACAGACAGACGGACAGGCTCAATCGTCTCGGCTATTGATGCTGATCAAGAATATATATATACTTTATGGGGTCGGAAACGATTCCTTCTGGACGTTACACACATCCACTTTTACCACAAATCTAATATACCCCAATACTCATTTTGAGTATCGGGTATAAAAAGCAAGAAGTTAAAATAAAAAAAAAATGTATACAAAATTACTGAAGCCGACAGGGCAGCTATATTGGGTTTGGAAAACATTCGTTTTGGCACTATTATCTTAAAACTTGGGATGAGGAAGTTTTCTTTAAACAATTTTATGCACAATTTCGAAAAACGCGGTTCGGTAAAACGACGTCCCCCCAGAAAAGGCGCCAATGGTTAAAACTGAAAACTTTGACTTTAAATGATTGGAGAATCGTAATGTTTATAATTGATATAAGATAAATGTGGTTTGTTGGGAAAGTAAGACGAATGATCGTCGCAAGGTCTGAGAACTCTATAAAAGTTTATGCCTGAAACGAAAACATCAGGATTTTCTGTGGATGTTTTTTTTTTTTTTTTTTGAGTTGGGTATCTGGCGCTAGTTGACGGATATGTAAGGTGGTAATGTGCAAACAAATTTCAGAGGAAACCCTCATTCCGCCAAATGAGAACCACTTTCCGCTTGCTGACGCTCTCATCTTCTAGGATGGTCAGGCAAGATTGGTTAGGCATATTTTTTTCCACTTTTTAATTGTATTTTGTAATGATATATACAAAAAGTTTGATTTTTCCAACAATGAGTTCTCTTAGCTAAAATAATACTTATCATTAGTGGGAATAGGTTTTAATATTTAGCCCATCCTGATCGTTTAAATATGAAAACAGAGACCCAAAACTTTATCTGAATTGAAAGAAATATTTGGAAAAGTGTGGCACAACGATATAAACATCGAATCAATCTGCAAATTTGGAGGTAAGCTTTCGCGTAGAAAAACTAGTTCTAAAAGAGCGAGGAAATTCAAAAAAATATTTAACTAATTCATTACATACTCTTCAATATTCATCGAATTAAACGTAATAACAGAAAAATTTTATTTCCGTACTAAAAACCTAGAATGAATTTTTCCGTAAAATTATAAAAGTGAACACTTTTTGATTTCAGGATTCTTTTGAAAACAAGGACGTTGGATTACAACTTTTAATGTTTTTCGTTAGCCTTTTATTTCATTTAGTTAGTTTCATGAACTTTTCTCTTGAAAAACAAACCAAAACTTTATAAAACAAAACAAATCACTTTTTTACTGTCCACATTTCACTGTCCGCTGCTGGAGGTTTTAGTTTAATTTTTAAAATTTTTCCTATTTTCTGAAAAGACTACTATATTTCAATGAATAGCAGGTTTCATAGATTATTGTTTAAAGTGACTTGTTATCTCTTGTTCAGTTTGGAATACTAAATATAAATTCTATAAGCTGCAAATCAGGTTCCCCATTGGCCTGTCTAAGGCTGGCGGCTAGACTAGATCGATTTGGGTTTAATAAATCGATTTCAAAAATGTTCTGCCATTTATATCAATATTTGAGAGCTTATCCGACCATTCAGATGAGGATATTCATTCTTATACGAAATCGTTCTCCATTTATTTGCTAATCGATGCACCAAATTTTGCCAAACCTCACGGACGAATTGGGAACTTTGGAGGCCATTGTGTATTCGAAACGTGTAAAGGATTGAAACATTAAAGCAAAAAGTTGTTACCTCTACCTCTAGTTCTAATAAGGTAACCAGTCTAAACCATGTATATATGGTATTATTGTGCGATTTACGAATTATGAGATGTGATGGCAGTTCTTTGATTTAACTTTATATCCCAAGCAGTGCTGCCTGGTTTTCAGAGATTTGAAAAAAAATGGTAAACGTAGCTAAAAGGAAAGGGAAAAGGATTACGGCCCCAAAATATACAATATTTGGTGGTATTAGTGATTTTGTTATACTAGAGCATCCCGCTCTTTACTGTTGTAGTATTTGTCGTTTTTTGAAATTAAATTAAAATATTTTAATGGCAATTCGTAGTTGTGGCAATATTTTTCTTATCTATGCAACCTTATAACATTTGAAACGTTCCAAAATTTAGTTTTAACTAGATTCATTTGACTGAACACTCGTTCCACATCAGCATTTCACCAGGAGAGAAAGCATTTGAGTAGCAAATAGAGCAAGTGGTTCGAATGGGTTCTTTCTCCCCGCATCTTTGTAGGCCAGCACCTACATATGCCCGAAATTTAATAGTACTGTCGGTATTTTCCCATTTTAACAAATACATTTTATCGTACGACTTTATACTATCAATGTCGGTGATCTTACTATCTTCCAAAACTTCCCCAACTTCCCCCAATGACAAAGGAAAATACATTGAGTTTATTAAGAACAACATTATAGGCTAGTCTTAAATTTAACACAACCAAAATCTTGCTCTTATGAACAAAGTTTCCATCATGAAATGGATAAAAAACCACTCCAATTTTTGTTCTTCAACAAAAAATCCAGAAAAGATTAAATTTTAGTTTAAAGCTAAAATAAGCTGAATTTGTTTTCATAATATACTAAACAGCCTATATAAGCTAATTGCAATTTTTATAAGCTAGTCACCTTTTAAAAATGCTCGATCTAGTCTGAAATAGGCTAAACTATCAGCACTGGTTCCCAACCGTTTTAGTTCGAAATATAGAAAATGTAATGTACAAACTTTTGAGATATCGAAGTTCAACTGTATATATAGCACATATATATAAGTATATAGTATGAAAATATATACAAACTGCTTAGAGAATATCATAAGGTGTAGGCACGTGTGTCTTGGCACAACAGTTACACAGGTTTATGGAAGGCCTCTGCCATCTTTGTTCTATTTATCTTAATTATTCGCGAGCGATACTTCTGCCCTGATAAGACGATTAATTATCCGAATTATCTGTATAATTACTATGTGCTACAGTGGATAACATTAATATTAATAGTCAGTAAGGCTTCACCAGACGACGCAAATATTGAACGACACGTCAAGGGAGCGGAAGGGGGCGTGTCAGGGTTTTGAAATACACTTGTAACAGCGACATATCACAGAAGTCTGGATACAAAATGTCGTTGCTCAAGCTCTTATAGTCTCTGAGCACTATGCGCTCATAGGGACGGACGGACGAACAGACAGACATGGCTCAATCGACTCGGCTATTGATGCAGCCCAAGAATATGTATACTTTATGGGGTATCGGGTAAACGATAATTTTCAAATTGTAGAATAAAGCTTGCAGTATTACCTTATCATAAAGGAATACATATTTAAATCTTTATTTAAAATTAAAAGAAAATATAATTCAACAAAATAAAGCTGGGCGTTTCCATGACTTTTGGTCAGTGTCCTGATACAACTTGAACGTGTTGGCAATGCCCATTTTCTCCACCAACTGCTTCAAATTTTCTTTAAAAATTATCCATTATCCCATCAATGAAAACAAGATTTCCCACTCCTTTTGTGGAAATGCAGCCCCAAATCATGACACTACACCCTCTCCGTGATTCACTGTTGATCTTAAGTGATTCTTCTGCAGCTCAGTATTTGGTTTCCGCTAAGCCATTGTCTTGCTGCCACTGCCATAACGGTTAGCCTTGCTTTCTGTTAGGAATATTACATTATCCCACCAGCTTTGGTCCGTTTTGGAGTAGTCCTGGCAGCCATAGGTCTGTGGATTTTTTTAAAAAGTATCTCAGATCTACTTACAAGTCACAAGGGGAGGGACAAGAAACAAGAAACTCATTGATTTGCTTAGCCTTTGGATCAGTGATCGTATTTATTCCCGTATTTATTCGTTTTTTCGTTCGTTTAGGCACCGTTTCCTTATAATATTCAGGTGAATATACTCGAAAGCCAACTTAAAAGTAACAAATTGAGCTCTGGATCTATGTATTAAGATTGCAATTAAAACGAATAGATGAAAAGAATCGCAATCGGAAGCAAAAGGATAGAGTCATGTCATCAGTGAACTATGGGTACCGCATTAAAGTTAAAAAGCGAGCCAACACAGGAAGAGGTAAGTACTGATTGCAGTTAAATTTGACACATTCTATAATCGGAATTGGCCTTACTTATTTTTAGGCCATCAAGCGGTTTTCACAACGGATCACAAGCTTTCAAGGGAAAATTATAAGATGTTGAGTTCCACATGTGATTCAAGTCATCTGGGAAGCAGGTTCGCATCAGTATTATCAAGCGTTCTGATCCCGCAGACACCCGCATCTTCAAGAATCTGTGCTAATAGAAATGGCTACCACTTTCCGTGTCGTGTGAGCAGGAAAAGAATCGAAGGACCTTTGAGCATCATTCTCTTCGATTTGCTGGCTCTAATTATGCTTCAACGCCACCGTTTCTTTATGTTGTTTATGCTGCTAATAGCCTCACATCATATTTGCTTATCGCATTCGCTGCTAGTGGAGGAACCGAAGCTGACATCCACTGATGAGTCGTCCAGAAACAATACAATTTCCCGGGCAAAGCCAGTTGGACACGGACACGGAGGCAACAGCAGCTCGACTGGCATTGGAGAAAGCCATGCAATTTCTGGTTCCTCTCCAGTTGCGGCCAGCGGTTATTTGGAAAAATTGGATAATTTTGAGCGTAGTGTGGCCGCCGTTCTGATAAAGGTCGCTTACGGCACAACATCTACAACGAAACGCAGCATACCAGACAATAGCTATGCTTCAGGCCTAACTACAGTTGCTACACCACTCCTGACGACCCAGAGGTACGACATAAATAGCTATTACTATAGCTATAGCAGCTGTATTATTAAATATTGCATATGTATGTCTGGTTCATGAGTGATCAAGTGAACAATTTAGCAACAGAGCTTGTTCACTAAAGTGATCACTCTTTACCCAACACCCAACAATCGATTTATATAAGGTTCTAGATGAATGACAAAAATTATAATTAACAATGTTTAAAATGAATTGAGTGAATTCAAATCTACGCCGAAAGAGTGAATGAGCGCACTAACGAAAGACTCATACTCATTACATTTCAACGAAGATGCATGAATTGAATGAGTGAGGGGTGGTTGCCGAATTCATTCGTATGCACTCATTTTTTGTACTCAAAGAGTATAGGGGTATATTAGATTTGTGCGGAAAATGTATATGTGTAACGCTCAGAAGAAAGCTTTTGCGACCCCATAGCCGACCAGCGTCAATAGCCGAGTCGATTGAGCTGTGTCTGTCTGTCTGTCCGTTTTGTTTGACGCCTAGTTCCCAGAGGCTAGAAAAGCTAGAGCAACGAATTGTTGTATCTAGGCTCCTGTGATAAAACACTAAAATAAGTTTGTTTCAAAATGTATGCCACGCCCTCTTCCGCCCCCACAAAGGACGAAAATCTGTGGCATCACGCCGTTCACGTCGCCTACGCATTTTCTGTATCTCTCTCAGACACTCTTTGTCGTGCATTATGTGCGCCCTCTGGCGGAGGGGACCATACTGACTGCGTATCGAGTATAAATGTAAAGTCGTGGCCGTAGCAACGACTCACAACGTTTCCCCTCTTTTATATAATAGAGAGATAATAAAACGCAATAGCAAAGTTTAAATATGTTTGTGAGCAATCTGGCACGGTGGCAGGGGGCAAAATCAGTGAAGTGTATCTCAATAAAATTGACCTCATTAACCGATTCGTTAATTAGCGACGAAAGCATAACTTTTCTACAATCATTTACAATCTGTGAAAGTTTCGTGAAATTGCTTTTTCTGTTGTCCCACGTCCGTTAAGGCTCAAACGTTTCAGAATACGCTCAGCCGTCTTGGGAAAATTGGTAATTTTTCCGTAAAGCATTTACCGAAATTTCTTATAAAATTGTTTATAGAGGACTTACCCAAATTTGAAGCTAAAAGCACGGGACTGTAATTTAAAAAACAATAAAAATGTTTCCCGACCGACTTATTATTGCGCGGACAGCCTCACATTATTTTTTAAACAGGAAAACACTGATGAATGGTTTTTTGTCCTCCAAAAAGTTGTTAGAACTGTCATTTACTGTCAATCAAGTCGTGACTGCTAAACTTCAATCTGTTTAGTGCAGTGTGTCAGGAAATAGGAGCAGATCATCAGTCACTCTTGTTTCATACAGAAGTACGATGGCTTTCTCGTGGAAAAGTGCTTTCTCGGATTTATGAGCCACTAAAAAAAAGACCCAGACGTTTTAATAGGCCCAGGGTTCGGATCTTGCTTTTGCGTTTTAAACGAGAACTGGATAGTACAACTTGCATATCTGGCCTACATACTCGCTCATTTATTTAAATGAGCTCATTTGAGATCAACAGAAAAATTCAAGGCACGAATTCTAGTATTTAAATGTCTTCGGACAAAAATGAAAGCTTTCGCGCTATGTTGAGGTTATGGATCAGCTACACTTTCAATGGAAATAATAAAATGTTTCCAAATGCCAGGGCTACTGATTCAGAAATAAATGTGCTGGCTTTGATAGTGAAACACTTTTAGCTAATAGCTGGAAAACGACCTATGGACTGGGTACGAAGCCCATAACATTTGGACAACCCTTGGACTCTTACCGAAAAAGGAACAGGAATAATCATCGGGCTAAAAACTGATGGGACTTAAAACTTAAAGCTTTCAAACTATAGCTGGAATTTCGAATTAAAAAAAAAAAGTCACTAAACATCTTTTCGTATAAGGTATATTGATTTAAGTGAAAAATAATTATTAAATAAACATTGCTTTTTTCTTTGGTGTAGCTCTAAAATTTCTTGATTTGAAGGTGTACGTCGAACAAAAAAATTTTGCGTACCACTGCTATATATGTACATGGGTGGTATTTCGAGCCTGATCTACATTTCTTTCACAATCTCTATATTTATCACAGATATCACTCGATTCATCAGCAACAGAGCACAAGTGGTCGTCAAAGAAACTACGAGCTAGACTTGGAGAGAGATCATGCACTTCCCACCTCTGCGCCCAATGCTGACATATTGAAAAGTAACAATAATCCCACTTACCCCAATCCAAATCGTCACCACTCGCATGACAGAGATCGTCACCGTCACACAATGCAGTATAATTCCACACCAGTGCCGTCAAGTGAGTATTGTTTCTTTTCGTGCAATATGTATATATGTAGATAATAGTATATAATATGCCAGTGCATTTGAACTTACCCACAATAAATATACTTACAGTACCTAACCTATTGAAAAAGACAAATGGAGCTCAGTCCCCGACAATACCAATGTATCCAGGCGATATTCCACTATACTCGCCGCCGTCTCGAACTTTTTTTACGCCACCACTACCACGGGAATATCAAAACCCGTTTGCGGACAAGCCAACATTACGCGGCTCAAATAATGAGGGCCAAATTGCCATTAATAGACGACCCATTCCACCTCCCAGCCTGATGCCCAGCCAGGACAGGATACCCATTCGACCGCCTGATTTGGGGAGCACCAGCAACGAGGCCAACGGCATTTTGATAGCGAATGTAAGTTATGATAATGGTCTGGAGAGCAAGAGTCCTGTTGTGTCCACAAGCACACAAGATGCAGTGTTCGATACGGTCGGACTTGATCGCAAAAAAGCTCTTAATACACCGGCCCGCCAGCCCGCCAGCAACGAAGATTATTTGAGTGAACAGATTGGCTCAAAGAGACAAGGTGCACAGAACGTGGATTACAGTGGCCCTAATAAGAAGCAGGAGGTGCTGCCAAATATAAGACGCATTCTCGGATCAAATGGTAAAAAAAGTGACATTCCAGCAGTTCTATTGAAGCAGGTAACTCCGAGACCGGTCACCAGCTTCCATCACCCACCGTCCTCTCCAATTGTTCTGATCGAAAACTCTTCAGCAAACGAAGACAATGCCGGAGGAGATGGTTCCTCTGCCAGTCCAAACATCAACCAAAGCAAACATTTGTCAGGTCAGCTTGACTTCTACGATAACTCAAACCAGTCCACAGTGACCACACCGGCTGCTGCAGCTGCTATTGGAGATGTAGCCGCTACATCGTTCTCATACGCAACCACAAACGCTGGCCAATCTGGGCAAATGACAAGCAGGACGACTACCACATTTGCTTCGACTATTCAGGGCCAGGGTCAGGGTCCAAGCGGCGGGGCTCGCGACGAGGCTGCTGCTGCGGCAGCGGCATCAGCACACACCACCTGGACTTGGGCCTGGAACATACATATATACCTGTCGGTGGTACTTTTCACAATATTATCAGTGTACTCGCTCTACAAACTTCTCACTTATAATAAGCTAACACATCTTTTCGCACAGTCGTATTTTGTTTGCATTCATCTCATACTAATAACGATTTGCATAATGCGGATATTTTTCCTCTGTTATGATGCGTACAATATCCATGGAACCTTTAATATATTTGTCGCAGAGCTTCTTCTGAATTTACCTTCCACATTTTTGACAGTTGCCTTTTCTGTGCTCATTTTATTCCTCTTCCTGAAGTCGTTGAATCATAAGAACAATCGTTACTCGGCTTTGATAAGACCCCTCACCGTAGTCGTGGGCTGCGGCGTTCACATTGTACTCTGCATTACGCTGCACTACGTCGAATCGTATACGCTGAAGAACCATCACTTGTACTTCCAGCAACAGCAGCAACAGCAGTACTTTCGACGTCAGCATTATCAGCAAAGTCAAATTTCTGCGACAATCTCATCATCGGCAAGTCTGGCAAGTCCACCTCCACCGCCACGCGTCCTAACGCTCATCTGTCAGATTATCTACATATTCATATGCCTCAGTCTGGGTTTTCTATATCTCTACTTATATCGAATACTGAAGCGCATCTTGCGCAGCAAGTCCCAGAACTATATACATGGCTATCAGAACCTATCGTACGCTATACACATCACTATTGCCACGGCACTGCTGTTTGTGCTACTGGCTGCTCTGCAGATATTTGGAGCCATTTGCATTTCGTCTTCGCGTCAAGCGAATATAGTCGAGGTGGATTGGTTACAATGGGGATACCAGTTCTCCCTGCGACTTATAGAGATTGCGATAATAACCCTTATATCGTGGGTGACTGGCCTGAAGACTAGTATCGATCCAAATTCACCAAATGTTCCAGCTGGCCTAAATGGGGACGTGCGCATCGTTGGCCCCGTGGTTTCCATGGGTGCGTACGGCCAAACTGGCGGCGGTAGCGCTGGCAATGCAGTTAGGGAAAAGCATGGTGGAAACGGCGGCCACAACTCAAATGTTACAAACTTCTTTTTACCCTGTACATCGAGCTCCAGTCAGGAGCAGTTTGAAACTGATTATCCGGCCATTTGCAATGCCAACACAAATCTCCACACATATACCATGCGGACGGGAAAACTCATATACGATGACAGCTATGCTCTCAATCCTATAGGGCCCAATGCTGCATCCCCGAGTGGGCGCAACTGCGAGTACCAGTTGCAGGAGCCGATGTACCAGAGGCCGTATGATACCGGATCAATTAGAAGCGCTGTTAACCATAATATAGCAGAGTATGGATCCCAAAGTGCACAAAACTATCATCAACAGCAGCATCCGCATCAGCATCAACATCACATGCGAGTTCATGAACAGACCACTTACATGAGTACGGACTATATGACTGATGCTACAACAGATCATTATGAAAACCCAAACTTTGATTTACGTACGAGCTCATCAGTTGTAGGGGTGGAAAATATCCAAAAACTAGACCAAAATGTTGTTAATTCTAAGCCTGGTTCTGGCTCTGGTTCGGGCTCTTCACAACAACAAATTTTGCTATTGCAAAGCGACACATGTTACTCGGAACCACTTGAGGAGGATAACTCTAGATTTGAATTCAACAACTTCGAACGTCCCGTGTTTAAAGAGAAATCTGTAAACAATGTCCAACTGCAACCCAACATTGAGTGCTGGCCGGAGCGCGATCATGACCGGCTCAAGATAGCTAAAAGTCGGGAAAGAAAACTGAACGCATCGCTCGAACGTAACGGCTTTGAGAATACCGAGCGTCGAAGTTCCAACTCAACAAACTCCTGCTCCTCATCGAATGGTGGGGGCGGGCGTTATGCCAGCTATAATTCATATGAGCGTGGATTTTTCAACGGTGTGCGCAAAAGCGGTACCTTGAACAGTATTGTTAACGGAGGCATGACATTAGGAGGGCCTACGCCAAGTCGAGCTATGGCTGTGCCATTATCTTCTGTTGGTGGCCAGCGAATGATAGCTAACGGAGTACAGACTTTAGCTCTCTCAGAGAGAGCCCACTATTACCAGAGAAGTAAGCGCTCCTCCAACGGGAGGTCATTACAAGCTGGTACAGACTTAACACCATTTCAAGCTGATCCGATAAATGGTATTCCTCTTAAGGAACATCAGCTTCAGCAGCTACCGTACGATCGTAATTCCGAAGAAGAAGATGAGGAAGAGGACGACATGATATCGGGAAGCAATGTGGAGTGCACAAACTTAATTAGCAACGAGAATGGTTTGGCCATTTCAGGCGAAATCAACACTCAAAACTCAATTGGCAATAACAAATCGCAAGCTGCACTGGCTGCAATCGCAAAAAATCGTATCCATGACCCCCAGTCGCAACACCCACATTCACATCAAAATTCGACCCTTCAACATTCACATCTGCATGTACAAAATAATGGAAAGCTTCGTTCCGAATTGAGTGCTACTTCGTCAGCTTCGGTTGCATCAGCCTCATCCAATTCATGCACGACATCAAGTGCTTCGGACAGCATGTTAGTGACCGAGCAAGGTTTTCTACGTTTTCGTTCTATTGAAGATCCCAATAATTCGCAAAATAACTCAATTCCAGATGGAAGCGTTAGCAGTGTCGCTGTGTCGTCTCTTCGCCATCCAAGTTGCAGTGCAACCCTAAATGGCATCAATTGCTAAGGCGATCATTTTTTTTATTCATACGTATGTATGTACATGCTACGTAGCTTTGTATGCCATAACGATAATTGTCTTGTTTCGGTTAAAAGCAATTGAAAGCAAAAACTGTTTTAATTGCTGGTTTATGCCAATAGTAGTTAAATCACCACTTTCTACTCTCTTCAAACTTGTGATATACATATAACAAACAACTAGCAAAACAAAACAAAAAAATTATATATATATATATATATATATACAAAATATTGTCAGTCGGTAAAGCATAAAGTTATTTACGATCCAATACATTATAGCATATGTACGTATTTAATATACATATATCAATCTTATTTATTTCATAAAATTCATAATTTAGAATCAAAACTTATATAAACAATTTCTATCCATGCACGGATAGCATCCCATGCATTTCATACACCGTATAAATATGTAATTCACGAAACAGTATACCTTACAGATTTCAATTCATAGTAGCGAGATCTGGTCTATTTCGGCGGCCCCAATCATTTGATGTACATATTAAATATGTATGTAAATATTCAGAAACCAGCAACTTTCAAAAGCATTAGAAATATCATTTCTATTTCGTAATTTTCCTTATTGTACTTATTTTGTTTAGCGTTAATGTATATGAAAGTCTATACAGGCGTTCTTGCGTTGTACATATATACTTATACATTTTGGGGTTCCATTAGCCATTGATATTAAATAAGACAACGATTTGTATTTATCTACTTTTATCTACATAAAGACTCATTTATCCCTTAAATTCAGTTCCGCACGATCCTTTTTTATTAATCCCTTTTATCATTAATTTTTTTCTTTTGACATTCAATATATGTACAAATATTTAGACAAACATAAACAAAAACATCCTCTGCAGGGGCAATAAAACTTTAAATTGAACTTAAATAAAATCTTTCCCGTGAATGGAAGAATAAATGAAAAATTGGCTTAGGCCTAAACTATCCCCTACATAAAGGAAAAAACACAGGGCTTTTGCTTTCTTGGCCTTGCTAAGTGCTCAGCAAATTGAATTTTGACTATGTTGTAGAAAATGATTTCATTCAAATTAAGATTAAAATTTAAACTAAGAAATATACACAAAACTAATGCTTTTAAGAAAATAAGTAATTAATAGCCTGTTATAATGACACGTTAATATACATAGTACTGATTAGTTAAGGCTTTTGCATTTTCTAATGTTAAATTGATCAAACATAAATGTATTCTTAACTAACTTATACTGCTCTATTAAGTACGATCAATTTGAGAACTTAAGGAAAAGGTTATAGTATTAATCAGACTATGCACACTAAGCACTACACCAACACATCAAAAATAATTATATGGTTAGAATACCATTAATTAATTTCCATTATAATACAAATTAATAATGTATACTTATAATTCAATCATGTATATGAACAAATTTCGCATGTACGAGTATATGGAATTTTCAATTCCCACAATAAAATGACAAAAATATTACTGAACAATATAACCAAGCTTTTATTCCTACTTTGCTCTGCGCAATACAGAACAGATTTCTGCAGAAAGCATACCTAGAAACAACTAAACAAATCCACAAAATTCTGAATTTACAATTCCCCGTCGGTATTATCATTTAAATCCATTAACGCCATGTGTATCCTGAGGTGCAGCCGGGACTCTAACGCGTAGTGCGAAAACTTTTTCCTGTTAATGATAATAGGTACTATTGTATGTTTATGGGATTGATCAAGTTACGCATACTTGGTATCCTGTAGCATGGATATGGCTTGATTTTTGTTGAAAGGTACGTAACAAAGGGCGGACTCAACATAAGCATATGGTAATAAAAACAAGTCCTCCTTAATTCCTCTTTGTGTTAAGCAATCGTGCAAGTCCCTGAAATCGAAATAGGTAATTATAATTGGATAATTTTCTCTGCTCGAGATACGCTTACTGAAGAGCTAGATTCGGCTGCTCCATTTGCCTATAGAAAGCTCCACGCAGCAAGAGACAAAGGGCTCGATTGTCTGCATAGTATAATTGTGAAGTTTGACTTGGGTCCTTTAGCAGGACTAACTCTTTATTAATTGTCTGTAGAATATCGTCGGCGATAAGTGAGTTTGCTTTAATCAATTTAAATATGTTCCACAGATACATTAGCTCGATAAGCGGGAGAACGAGATCACTGTTTTGAGCGCCAAAACGAACTGCTCGCTTAATCATAAACTTCTCCATTGGTAGCGATTTCCCAGAAATCCTCTGCCTAAATGCGGGGACTTCAAGCATTAGAGCCTCTATATCAGGATCGGTAATGTTACAAGCAGTGGTCCTTCTCTGTTGAATGCATGCCAATTTGACCGCGGCTAAATGATATGTATAAATGGTTCGTGACCAACTACTATTTTTCAGCAAATATGTTGCATATAGTTCTGCCTCTGCCCAATTTCCCATTAGACTATTCAACCAAAAAAGCTCCCAAAAGCTTAAATGGTGAAGTTGTGGCCACGTGATTTGTGAATGCACTGATTTTAAGTACCATAACTCTGCTGCAAACAAATTTCCTTTGATTAGCTCAAGTCGTCCCTTAAGAAAAAGTATCCATCCTCCCTTTGGATATTTGGCAAGCTGAGCTGTTAGAATTTCATCGCAAAACTGTACATCGGAGTCCGAATGCCGATCGCTTAGCATAGCTATTACCACAAGATAATACCCAAGCAAGGACAATCCGCAAAGAATCTGGCGCAACCCTTTTTCTCGGTTTCCCTTCTTTAGATAATCTAGACCAGTAGTCTAAAAAAAAACAGTAGGCTTTTATCTGGGAGGTTGACTAAAAAACGTACCTTGCTTCCCGTAAATCCAATAAATTTAAGAATGTTTAGTATACGTCCAGGTAATATTGATATCATAAGGTTGAACGTTCCAATCCCCATATACACTCCACTGGCGAAATGGGTGCTAACCGATGCTGAGTCCTTGACCACGTCGAAGATCCATTCACGAGACTTCATTATTTGCTCACATGCTCTGTTGCGCATAGAAACAACTAATCAAAATTACTATCACAATAAAATTCCTTCTCACCTGAAACCACTATAACATTGCCGTACTTTGAGGCTACCACGAATCAGTCCACTCAGATTATCATCCTCAATGAATGTTAAGAGGGCGTTCATTAATAAAGCCTCTGCCAAACACAGCTCAGCATGGCATTCCTGATCTGTTAGCTGGGAATAGTTTTTCTGAAGAAGACTTAGGTAATGAAATATTGGGTTCTGCACTGGATAGTTACCTTCTTGAATGTACTAGTGATGGATTCCGTTAGAGTATTCTTTTTCCTGAATAATTGGCAAAGCTCTATACACTTTTTTATTTTCGCCGACGCACCCTCGACATTTTCGAAAGTAAGCATAGCCTCAAGAAAAGAAAATACTGCATATCCCAATGAGTGATAAAAGCTTGTTTCGGCGAATGGTTGCAAAATATTTCGTGCTTCATCGAATTGGTTATTAAAAAAATACTGCAACGCCAGTTCGGCGTGCTCTATAGATGTTTTAAAATCAGTTTTATAGCTATCAAAATCGTAATGATCCGAGCACGCATCATAATATTCCTGGAAAATTTATTGTTCATCAATTCAGCTGAAAACCTCTAATAACGAGCGGCAACATTGCTTTACTTTTATACCCGGTACTCAGTCAGTATATATGTACATATCTGATCCTGTGATTTATTTAATTTATACAATATAATTTATATATCGTTTGATATCGCTGTTAGCAAA
The DNA here is from genome assembly GCF_003369915.1 of Drosophila miranda. NCBI lineage: Eukaryota > Metazoa > Arthropoda > Insecta > Diptera > Drosophilidae > Drosophila > Drosophila miranda. The sequence continues at coordinate 1,374,406 of NC_046678.1, forward strand.
AGGGACGAATTGATATTTTGGATACAACAAATTTCATAAAAATCGGTCGAACGGTCGCCAGAGGGCGAACGAAGTCCGACGAAAAGTACATATGTGAGACAGATAATGAGTAAGCGCATGGAAGGCGTTGCGTAGCCACTGCAATTTCATTTTTCCTTTGGCTAATGCCAAGGGTCATTCTCCATGATTCTGCGTTTTTTGTGTTCTCGTATCGAAATTGTGGATGCCACAGATTTTCGTCAGTGGCTAACTTGATTCTGCGTGTTATCACACAAAATTTGGTTGCTATAACAGCTATAGTAATGTTATAGTCTGAGAACTAGGCGGCAAACAAGACGGACAGTGGGACGGACGGACAGACAGGAAGGCAGACATATGTACATACCTATATGGATTCGGCTATTGATGCTGACCAAGAATATATGTGTTACACACATCCACCAAAAAGCGAATATACAACGTCTATACTCTTCGAGTACTAGGTATAAAAACAATTTTCCATACAATACAATGGCATGGACCATACCTCGAAATCTGACTCTTCTTCATTTAAATCCCATTTTTGACCATCTTTGAACGCTGCTTGGGTGACCGACATCTCGGGAATTTCTAAACTGGTAGATTTATTTATTCTATAGTTGTGACTGTGCTTAGGTAATAAGTATATTTAAAATAGTGTCGAAAGGAAACTTAAAAATACAGTTACATACACTGAATGTGTCCAAACTGAGCGGCTAGGCTTATTTCAGAATCGGTAACAAAGCGAAAAGTCTACGTTTAATTGGTGATACAATTATAACAGAAATGACATGCATATGCACGTATACAAGTATTTATGTATGTACATATGTAGGTAACTATTTATCCACATTTATATATGTATGTTTTATTTTATTTAAAGTTATAAAGCTACGTACTGTCTATAGTAACTTTCGACTATAACCCCTACTACAATACAATTATTATGCCCGAATAGTTTCGGATCATTTGTTTTTTCATAAAAGTGTAATGAGTCCAGTCTATAGTATTTTGGGCTTTAAAAAGCCCCACATATGTATGTACATACATACATACATATGTACGTATATTCAGAATTTTTTTTCCGCTTTACATTATTTCTTTGTCATAGAAGATATTAAGTCACAAAAATACTTAACACCCTTTTGGGTGTTAAATTTTCAAAGTCGCCTAAGAGAATTGATTGATTAAATACATATGAAAGTGCGTAGTACATACATATGTACATAATACAGTTGAGTGGCAACCATTTGCTTAAAACCATAATACCCAGCAAGGGAGCAATCGTATCTACATACATATGTACATATATAGGTACATACGTATACGTTTTTATTGATGTATGTACGTAAATATACAAACATATGTGCAAATGTGCATACATATGTACATTAAGCTTTAAGCTTTTGTGTTGTTCGGTTGTGTTTTTATTGTGTTCCGCATGCATGCCATGCCTATCACATTGTAATAACAGACGGGATCTGTTCTTCTTTATACTATTGTTTATATTTTCTTGTATATTTACAATATTATAAATACAAAGTTCTTTAAACTGATACTTTTTTCCGTGCCCCTTGCTGCATTTGGTAATTGTGTGAATCATTTGTGAGGGAAAAGATAATATACGATTACGCTTTAAGCTTGTGTGTTGTTGTTCCAGAGTGTTTTTTGGGTTCTGCATAAATAGTATTCTTCTTACATGCATACATATATACATACCTGTGTAAAAAAATACATATATGCACATCAAATAACAGCCGGGACCTTATAATTATAATACATATACATACATACATACATATGTACATAATATAATCACCTAAATTAGCTGAACCTTTTCTTAAACTTGCGATTTATTGTGCATACTTACACACATGCATACAAATTTAAATTGTCTCCTTAGCATAGCTGTTGTGTTATTTGGTTTTATTTCCCGTAATAATGTACCTTGTTTTGTTTAGTTACAAATGTGTGAATGTAAGTACGTATGGATGAACTTTTTAAGCTTTTACAAAAAGTTAATGTCACAACGTGCGATGCACCTATACATATGATGAAAAAAGACAGCTGATCGGGAAGCCAGAAAACTGCAGCTGTATTATGTGAACCGCGCTGTACTGACTTTGTATGGATTTTGTAATTTGACAATCAACCATATAGAGCTATGTAATATGTAAAGTTCTATACAAATTAGTCGCTGGAAACGCATAAAAGTTCATGGTACACGCATATGTACATGTTGGCATGTCTGTCTCATGCCTGTTATTCCAAAGTTCATATCGGTATTTAATTATGGAAAGAGTCTAAACAGATTACACAAGATTCAAAGTCCTCTTGGAATTGATAATATAATCTATAAACTTCCGTCAGCTAATCTGGATTTACGATTGCTACCACCATCCATCCATTATTGTGTGGTGTGCCGCGTTGTGTTAGATACGTTATCGAATAGGCATTTTATTGAAACATTCACAAGCTTATGGAGTCACATACACATATTATGACTATGAAATACGTTTTTACTACCATTACCCATACATTAAATAAATAAATTTAAATAGCCTGCTTAATATTCGTACATATTGTATGTATGTATTTCAGATGCGACTTCTTCCTTATGAACAAATTTAAATCGCTCAGCAGATTAATTTTAAGCAAATCTTCCGCTGGTCGACTTATAAGTACATTTTTAACATATCCGCTGTTAATTTATAGTAGTTGTTATCAAATTTGGAAGCGTAGCAAACGTATTTTATAACGTTGCCTTAAGCGAGAAATTCGAATTGCCATTGATTAGTTTTGCTTCAAACCGCGACGGGTACGAATGACAGCGACGGTCTTTGTTTTGTACTATTAAATTTTGCTTTGAAAATCTGTTTTTTCTTATATGTTCATAAAACCCTACCGAGTTGATCGATTCTGACGTGTTCCTCTACCAAATCCCACCAATATTACTGATCAGAAAAAGTAGAACGATTGGTACGCAATAGTCAATATTCTAACATACATATGTATAATAAACCCTACTCAGACATGCAGACTACTTTTCTGTAGATAGGTCAGCAAAAACTCAGTTTGTTCGTTTTAAACTTGTCAAAATGCTATTAAATTCCCACAAATGGATATATGTAGACATTTTTGTTGGCAACGTCTTTACTCTTAGTCCTGAATTTGATTTTGCATAGTCGACCGGATCTTTAAAATACATTTTACATGATGTTTTGTTAATAAATGGTTTATACTTGTTTTAAAACCATTTTTAAAATTAAGATACTATTTTGATACTATGTACTTATTTTAGATCAGGCAGATCAAGGCAGTATATATATATGTACATATATATATAAGATAAGTCGATATACACATACATATATGCCATAGGAACAATCGACAAAATTGTTTCAAAATTGAAGTTTAATACCTAAACACTGAAATTATTTTCCACAGTAACGATCGGTTGGAAGACAAGTCTAGATGGGAAAAGCTTGTTCTTTCTGAAGATAATAGAATTTGTATTACTACGCCTTGCGTAGGAAGATCGATGTGCAAGGTTATTAAAAGGCTTCGGACTCCGAAGCGTCATTTCATTTTTATCTTGTTCTAAAAATATTTTTTTCTTACATTTATTTCAATAAATTTTTAACAGACGCACCAGGCTTATATATATATATATTGTGTAAATATGACCGTTCTATCCAAATACGTAGACCGTATAGCGGAAAAATGTGAACAAAATGGAATTACAAAGCACGCTTTTAGCTGCGTGCTCGTGACCAGTGCGATAGTAGCTCTTACCATTAAGATTACTACTCCGTATGTAAGAAATACGCAATCACAATCCCCAAGAAAGATTTTAACTGGGAAAACAAAAATCAATACAGGGGCATTAACACCATCAGGAACAGATGGCTCTGATGAAGATTTAAAGCTCGCTGAAGCAGAAAAATTATTAGTGGCACAGAAATTAAAAAACAAAACCAATAAGCAGATGATCGAGCCTGGTTTAAACAAAGAATTTTTGAAGCAACTGGGAATGCTAGTTAAGATTATGATTCCTAATACTCTGTGCTACGAGACAGGCTTGCTCAGCATACACACGTTTTGCCTCATTTCCCGCACCTTCCTCAGTATTTATGTGGCCGCATTAGAGGGTGCACTTGTTAAATTTATAGTGCGTAAGGACGTTAAGCAGTTTTCCTTCGTTCTGCTTAAATGGTTTGGTATTGCTATCCCCGCTACATTTGTGAATTCAATGATACGTTTTCTAGAAAGTAAATTGGCACTCGCCTTCAGGTAAACAATAAAATGATGTATGCAGAGTATAAGTAGACTCTAACTCCACTTAACTTTTTATTTTAGAACGCGTTTGGTACGTCATTCATACCGATTATATTTCAAGAATCAAAATTACTATAGAGTATCAAATTTGGACGGACGTATCGAAAATGCGGATCATCGGTTAGTCGTTAAGTCTATTTTCATTTATAGACTTTATTATCTTATTAAAAACCAAGGTACTTGCTGTGTTTCTTTTGATAGTTACTTATATCTCCAAGTGTAATAGTGTCTAAAGTTCTGAGTTGGTTTTGATACCTCTCACCATTTGAGAAAGAATACTTAAAGAATACCATAAAAAACAAAAATTATGAACAACACCAGTACCTTTGTTTTTGATTTACTGAAAAATAAACTTGTAATAAGAGCCCTTGAAACTTGCAACATAAATAATTTCCTCTATAGGCTCACTGAAGATATTTCCGTATTTGCCAGTTCTGTGGCTCATTTATACAGTAGCCTGACTAAGCCTTGTTTCGACTTGATGCTAATTGGCTTAGCATTGATGAGATCGTCCCGAAAAATGAAAGCGAATATCCTAACAGGTTAATAGAATTTTTTTGTGTTAATGCCGTTTTAATATATTATACCCCACTATTCAGGTCCGGCTTTGTCTGTAAGTGTCATTGCCCTAACCGCGCACATCTTACGGATTGTCTCACCAAAGTTTGGACAGCTGGTATCGGAAGAGGCAAACCGTTATGGTTACCTTAGGCATATTCACTCACGCATCATAACAAATGCCGAAGAAATAGCTTTTTACGGAGGGCATAAGGCAAGTTATATTTTCCAGAATTATTGAACAAAATAATGAATGTAGTAATTTAACGTTTATTTTAATTTTTAGGTGGAGATGCAACAGTTAAGGCAGGCATACAATCGCCTTGTTAATCAAATGAATAACATTTTTAGCCAAAAGCTTTGGTTTATAATGCTTGAACAATTTTTTATGAAATACGTTTGGTCTGGTACTGGAATGATTATGGTATCGTTACCTATTCTGACAGGAAGTGCCGGCGATTCTTCATCTCTTGTTGATTCTTCTTCCACTGAGTCCAATGTTAGCGAGCGCACTCAGTATTTGACAACGGCCAGAAATTTACTAATTTCTGCAGCGGATGCCATTGAACGATTGATGTCTTCCTACAAGGAGATTGTTGCTCTTGCTGGTTACACTTACCGTGTAGCTGGCATGATGGATGTGTTTGAGGAAACCGCTCAGGGAATCTATTGTAAGGCAACAGTAGTAGAAAACGACGAGATGAATGGTATTATTGAATTCCGTGATGGCAAACCTGTAGCTAAAGGTCGCATTATTTATACGGATGATCCCGGAAATATGTCAATCACTCTACGAGCAGTTCCAGTAGTGACACCCAACTGTGATATAGTTGTACCAAGCCTAACGCTTTGCATCGAGCCCGGTGTGCATTTGTTAATAACTGGTCCAAATGGATGTGGAAAGTCTAGCTTATTCCGAATATTAAGTGGACTTTGGCCCATATATGCTGGGGAATTGCATATTCCACGGCCCGTGGAAGATAAACCCTGCATGTTCTATATTCCGCAGCGCCCGTATATGTCCATTGGCAGCTTATGTGACCAAATAATTTATCCCGATACCCGAGAGGATATGAAACGCAAGAACATAACCGAAAATGAGCTAAAAGACATTTTAAAAATGGTCAGCCTAGAGCACATTGCGCAACGGTAAGTACTCTTTATTTAATTCATGAAAATTTTACGACTTTAATTAATATTTTTGTATTCCACTTTTAGTGATAGTTTTGATGTGGTTCGCGATTGGAAGGACATTCTATCTGGAGGAGAAAAACAACGTATGGCGATAGCTCGCCTATTTTATCATAAGTACGAATAATTTACATGTGAAAAGCTTGATATATAATACTTTGCTTTCTTAGGCCACGTTATGCTTTACTTGATGAATGTACCAGCGCAGTTTCCATAGATGTTGAGAGTTCGATATATGAAATTGCGAAAAGCATGGGCATAACACTTCTGACAATAACACACAGACCGACTCTATGGTTAGATCTGAAACTGTATATTTTTTATCTAGACTTTAATTAATTTATTTCTACAAATTAGGAAATATCACACACACATTTTGGAGTTTGACGGTCTGGGAAGCTGGCGTTTTAGAAAAATGGATTCAAATGAGCAGCAGAAAGAACAGTTCCTGCATTAACTGCCGTTTTAAGTATTTTAAATGTATAGTTACATATAAATATTTGACTAAGTTGTTCTCTAAGGAAAAATGTCTGCTTTTTATATGTCGGATTTGTTATTATTGAGTCGAAAAACTTGACTATAAATTTTATATAAAGACCTAAATAGTTAGACGTATTAAATTCTCTTATATTTTGCTATTTTATTACACATAAAAAAATTAAAAATCTTTTTTTTAACAGAAAAAGTCATGGGCCTACTTTCTGAAGGTTGTAGGTTGTAGGTTGCACCCAGGACGCACCCACCGCTAGATATATTATATATTTCACAGGGATTCTTTGATTTCTTACAATTTCCACTTACGACGCTACAGCGATCTGGAAGCATGAAAGAATGCCTGAAGTTGAGATGATCAAAGTGTATTCCTCTTCAGACCCTGGATTCTAGCTTCCAGACGTCAGGGGAGAGGTTTAGAGCTTCGTCTGGGCCTCGGGAGGATGCAAGTGATTCAGACCTTTATGGTGCTCGGCAACTCCGAGGAATTGCGGTACTGCCGCCACGGTTCCCATATCAATGATCTTGAGTCCCTTTTTTCCTTGGTCGCGCCGTATAACTCTTCTGATAGTCCAGTATGCCTCCTCGTAGCCTAAGATGTGAGCTTGAACAATTTTAGTATAGTTTTGTCCTCTCTGATCGTCGGGGGAATCCATAACATCATGATCATTCTTTTTGGAATGAGGGCACGACACTGATTTTATTGTGTAGCCCAATTTAGCTTTAAGCTTTAAGAAACTTGAGAGTTTCTCTGTTTCCACAGGCCACTGCCTTTGCTCCCTTATACCACGTGCTTCCAATGGAACACAGGGAGCCAGGTTCTCTGTCCGCTCTGCCGTTTTTGCCATGTCATCTAGGATTTTACCTATTGCAGTTAGCCAGTTTATATCCGAGATCTTCCCTTCGATGTCTCTTCGGTTGATGAAGACTACCTGTAGGCCAGAATTTATCATGTTTTTGTGCGCTTGCATTCTTATCCTTTGGAGAAGCCGACCGTCATCTATCATTAGCTTTTTTTGCTTCTGCTAGTTTTCATTTGCTTATTGTGGACATTGTATTCGGCATGTCATCAATTGATTTTATATCAATCTTGGTGCCCAAGGCGAGAGACGACTTTACCTCTGATTCTGAGCCGCCGTTATGTGAAACTGTATAAAGCTAAGCAACCGGCACAGAGATTTTATCTTATTAAAAAACATATTTAAATCCTCACCATTAAATGGTACCAGGGTACTGACGAGGTTCAAGTTCACTCTAGTTGGAAAATTCCAATATGTTCACTTTAGGCTGTTCGTTTACTACTGATCTGCTGCTTGGAATCCATTATTTCTAACTTATCTTAACGGGACCTACATTTTCGCCAAAATTCTCTATTTAAGTAAATAAATAATTAATTTATAAATTATATAATAATAAAAGGGTCGTCATGATGACATTTTATTTCTGACTGATAATAGTAGATTATCCTATCTAAATAGGGCTTCCTAAATAGGTCTCCACACGTTGGGGGTGGGGTCATGTTAAATTCTGAACATAAATCAAGAGAGTGGGACAGAAGGCTGTGAAAAAAATCGAATACTACTAGGTGAGTAGCATACCATATCTTTTATACATGCACGGAGGATGAAGGCTCCGTCTGTCCATATATTTCTAAGCAATCTAGTCCATCCGTCCTCTTGGTCACTATATTTAATTTTTCCTATCTGTGACTCTTCATTACTGTGCTGGTGTCTCTGTGCCAATATGGTTAAAATAAGGAATATCAAAAAGGAATTGCTGAGAGAGAGCAATAAGAGATGCAATATTATATCGAGCATTGCGTGAGATAAGATAGCTGGTACAGAAAAGAGTTCTTCAGTGCGCTGGCAGAAACACCAACATATAAAAATGCAAGAAGAAGAAAAAAAGCCGGCAGCCCCAGATAAATGCTTTTGATGAATCTGAGCCACATTTTAATCACTTTCATGAGTACCCCTACTAAGATCGCCCGGGACGAATTCATACACGAGTAGATTCATAAAGGTAGAAATGGCCAAAATCACTTGTATGAATACCTCTAATATTTTATAAATCAATAAAATATATCATGTATCGATTTAAGACTCTTATGCTATCGAATAAAACAGCATAAAATCATACCAATTGGAAAAAATCCCAAACCGTTGTTTCAATTGGCAAAAATACAAAACTAGATTGGGAAACATCCAATAACGTTTGCCCTGCCATGTATTAATTGCAATCAGAACGATCCCGCGTAATGTAAAGAAAGGTACTTCCTTATAAGATGGGCGCTACAATGGTAAAGCCTTTGGTAAAGAATGGAAATTTGTTGGATGCATTGCCGTCACAGGTAGTTTCAGAAAATAATAATGTTATCATTTAAAACGACTACATTTCATTACATTTCAGGGAACGTTGCATGTTGTCATGTTAGGCTTAGACTCTGCTGGAAAAACAACGGCACTATACAGACTCAAATTTGACCAGTATTTAAATACAGTGCCCACTATAGGATTTAATTGTGAAAAGGTTATTATAGATTCATAATAGTAGATAATGTCTTTTAACTAAGGCCTTGTTAATTTTAAAGGTGCAAGGTACGATTGGACGAGCAAAGGGAATTCACTTTCTAATATGGGATGTTGGAGGACAGGAAAAGCTGAGGCCGTTGTGGCGAAGTTACACACGGTATGATTGATTAATCCAAACGTACATATACATATATGTAAATGAAGCGGCGGTTTTATTTAGATTTTGATTGCTTTCAGATGCACGGATGGCATTTTGTTTGTTATTGATTCCGTCGACACAGAACGCATGGAAGAGGCAAAAATGGAATTAATGCGTACGGCCAAATGTCCAGACAATCAGGTGAAAAATAAATTTTTCCACAGCATTAAAATTATTTATTGCATACCAATGGTACTAAATTATGATATTTTCTTGTATTAAACAGGGCGTTCCTGTACTGATACTAGCAAATAAACAAGATCTTCCCAGCGCATGCGGTGCTAAAGAGCTGGAAAAGCTTTTGGGGCTTAACGAACTTCAAAATCCAGTGCCGAACATGCCAAAGATAAGTTCAAGCTCTTCTTCAACTGGCAACCTAATTGGTTATAGCTCTTCAAACCAAAGATATACTGAGAAAGCGCTGGATCCGCATCTACCAAGCCAACCATACTCTCCAATAGCTCCCATAACGCCTATTCTCGATCAAACTTATGAAAGCAATTCGTCAATGAGTAGTGGCGCATTGGCCTCATTTTCATATATGCCTTCTGATTCTGCTGAAAAAGACAAGAAAATTCAGCAAGAAACAAAGCAAAACTGGCATACTACAGTAAAGCATAGCAATGCTGAAGCTTCAAATGCTTTACACATGAAAGGCTGGTATATACAACCCACGTGTGCTATAACTGGCGAGGGCCTTCAGGAAGGTTTGGACGCATTATATGAAATGATTTTGAAACGTCGAAAAATAAATAAGTCCCATAAAAAGAGACGGTAGTATAAACAGCGGGTCGTACCTCTGGGAAAGTGATTAGAACGTAAACTCTATTTAGCACAATTAAATAAATGAAAATGCACAATAAAAAATAGTAATTATATATTAGGGTTATCAAATATGTAAGAAACACCGAAACAGATTATTATCACATATAAACCACATTTTAATGGGCCATTCTTTTGATGTTAAGATAATCGCAATAGTATGTTTAAATACTTGATAGCTATTCATTTTTCCGACGCTTCTGAATTGTTGGTTACCAGATCGCTTCTGCTCTGGTGCGAGTATATTGCAACGTTTTTTTATGTATCGGACCCACTGTGCACCGATTGTGCTCGCTTTGCAGCAAGAAATTTTCTAGATGAACTACGAGAATGTATGTATTTTTATGTATGTATATGTGAGTTTTAAATTTAAATTTTGTGAAAAGTTCTTCGTGAGAACGTTGATTATATACTAAATAGACAAAATGTGGACAGTGTGGAAGCTATCTTTGATGTGCACTCATATTCTTGAAATCGAACGGCGTATATTCTCGCTCATTCGAGGTCATTATTTTAGTCAGGACGGCATTTATTTTATTATCATCTTACAATAGTTCGATTGTACTGCCTTGTACAAAATTTAAATTATTTGCTCCGCAGCAATATCTGGTATTTAATAAGTATACAATGAAATATCAATTCAATTATTTTGGAGCACAAAAGAAATTATATATACATTTGTATTAATAAATTTACATGCAAGAATACATATGAATGTGTGAACATATGTACATATGTGCTTATAGGAAGTGAATAATTGTTAATTGTGTAACGGGCACGTTAAAGTGAACATCAAATGAGTTTTATTCTGATTAAAACAACTCACTTGTGATACAGATGCATTTACATTCATATGAAAATATGTATGGGAATGTGTTTACATGTTATGAGCTCGAGATAAAAGTAGAAATACATTTTAGCACCTGTTGCATGTGGATCGGATCGGCGTTTTTTATTATTAAAATCGCCATTCAGAAAAAGGTTGTGTGCGATTCCCCTTTCTTCTAATTATAGTTTAATACTTTCAGATATCTCATTGAGTACGGAATTTACAGAATTAAAAACAAGAAATGGATTCAAATTCTGAAGTTGTGGTACGTAATTATTGTGTCATTTTTATATTTCTGTACATAAAATGAAGTTTTAAAGCCCTGTAGAAAAATCAGTTATAGAAAACAAGCGACAAAGCCATAACCATACTTGTGACATGTTCATGCATACATAAGCATTCTTAGATCTACTACTATCTCTTAGATCAACAGAGCCTTCAGATCTCTTGCCTCTCTTCTACAAATTTGCGGAAACATTTTATTATTTTAATTTTTTGTACCACAACAGCCACAGACTGAAGTTGTAGTGACGGATTTGGCTGCCGAAGAGTACGACGAACTACTCGAAACATCTGTAGAACCTAGCCAAAGTGTTAATAATTCAATTGATGAAAGTGTACTCGTTATTGCGAAAGAATCTGATCAAGACGTTAAGCCATCGGACGAAACACCTACGACTACTATTGCTATAGTAGATTCGATTGTGGTAACGGATACGGAAACTCCTGTTTCGGAAACAGCGGTTACGGAAAACCCGGTAACGGGAAAACTGGCAGCGGAAAAACCGGCAACGGTAAAGCCAACTATAGAAGTGGTGGTTGAAAATTTAACTACTGCTGAAATAGATGCAAGCAGTGTGGCAAATCCTCAAGATGTTCCTATAGACGAAACATCCAATAATGCCGGCGAATCGGAAATGGAAGCAGAACCTCAAGTTTCTGCCAAATCGCAAGTAAACGAAGTAGAAGAAGCTAAATATGAGGAAGAAACGGAGTCAGAAGATGGGACAGAATCTGTGACAGAAGAAGTATTTTGTTACGCTTTATATTCAAATTATCTGATTAAGCGCTTCCAAGCTTTTCGAATGCAGTAAAGCTATCTGATCTATTTAATAGATCTTCAAACTAAACATGCAAACTATAAGTTGATGGAAATACGTGCATAGCAGTGAACTATTTTTCTATCTGCAGCTATTTAATGCTGAAAACATCAAAGAAAACTAGGCCTTGATTTTTAAAATTTTTCAGCCGATATCATTAAGTCTCAATACATTACTTACATACATATGAGCTCACCGCATAACAAAAAAAAAATGTTTAATAAGAATATTTAATAAAACTAAAGTGAAATGAAAACTAATGAAACTGAAGTAGATTGCTAATACTAATTTAGAATACGTATATAATTAAATATCTGCGAAAACTAATAAAATAAAATCAAATATTAAAAGCAACTTCCATAATAGTAATATGACAGTGACTAACAATCCCGTTTGATTCGATTGCTAAAACATTGTTCAAACACGTTTTTAACAGGATATCGTCGAAACTGCTATCGATTTTCCGGAGAAATCTGAAGTACCGTCTGAAGTAATTGAAAGCCAAACTAAAAAGGTAACTGAGTAGTCTAGGTTTAAGTTTGATTAAATGTGAATACATATAAATTTATGTAAATATATATATACATATACATAAATACATATGAAAATGTATGTGTTCATTTATGTACTTTTTTATTTTTACATTAGGGCACTGATTCAAAGGAAAAATTGAATGAATCGTCTGATCCATCGCCTCAGACAGCTAACGAAGTTGCAGATGTGAGATTATTAAAAGATCAAGTAAGCTTTTGGTTAATTTTGGTTCGTGGTTATATACCAACAACAAGCCCCTTTTTGCATATGTATGTATTTGTTCGCATGAACTGGTTTGCAATAGGAAAACTATTCAATAAGGTAATTTTGTGTACTAAATACAAGCAGTCTTAAGACTAATTCAAAATTGGTACTAAATTTATATACAAAAATTAGAAAGCAAGTAAAGTAGCAGTAGCAAAATACTGATTAAAAATGGTTTCAGAGTGTTGGAATGTGCGATTACATTAATTAGCCATTACACTTTTTATAAACCAATTTATTTTTTTATCTCTGCAGAAAAACTTTAACAATCAAATTCAGGACATTATATCTGATATAGATATCAATATAAAAACTCAAGAGAAAATTACCCAGCTTAAGGAGCAAGAGCTGAAGCTAATTCAGAAACAGAACGAATTGACTAACCAAATTCAGCAGCAGCAAATTCTGGCTCAACAGCTGACTGCCCAAAATCAACTTAAACAAAAACAGTGGGAACAACAGCAAGTTGAGAAACAAGAGTTCTTGAGTTCACAAAGAAACCAGCGAGATGGACCTTCCTCAACACAATCTCATTTGTATACCGCCTACAGTCAAGGTGATGATTTACATAATACAAAAGTAAGTACAAAAAGAAATTCCGGTAGCTCATATGACATAAGTTAGAAACTATTTCCGAACACGAATAATATAGTAAGTCCAATCGAAGCTATGGGACATATTCCATATTAGTAGATAGTGGCTAAATATTTTGGTACCCTTTTAGATAGATTATTCGTAATCGAAGCTGCAGGATAAAGCAATCCGAGTTGAATAAAGTAAAACAGGAAGCTATTGCCTGTAGAGTTGGAAAGTTACAAAATTCTCAAAATAAATAAAAATAATAACTAACAAGTTGAATTATTTGTATGAGAATAGGCTAAGGATTCGTAGTTTACTATTCGGGATCTGTTACATCTATTGTTTAATATGTACATGTATACATATTAATGGAACATAATTCTAATTAATACGCAAATAAAGACAAGATACAATTCTGTTACTGATTGTGCTCCGCAAAAATGATGAAAAGCGAATTGCAACCGCAATTGAATATCCGAACACGTGAATGGCAAATAACATTGATTTCCACTACTGTATATGCCGAGCACTCAAAATGAGAGAATTTACCTTATGTATACGTCTGTGCATGTGTTTGCCTGAAATCATATAGAATTTAAATTAATGTACGTTTCGTTCCAACATTTAAAAAGTCATCTATAATTAGCCTTCAAGAGAGCTTTGTATGCGTCCATGTGTATACACACATTTTTACATACCTACATATACATATATGTTCATATGTATGCATGTATCTTCAACGACTAGTGTCTTTTTTAGAATTTTATTTGTGCCGCCCGCTAGTATCGAATAAAAATGGTCATAATGCAATAGGTTAACGTTCGAAGTATTTATTAATGCGCAAAAGCCACCACTTAATTTGTTTAAAATGAATTGCATAGTAGAGAGAAAACGCGGGTTTCGGCCCAGTGATCTATACGATCAAAGTAAAAGAAAAGTTTTATTAGAGTTAAGCACGAAGCTGTGGCAAAGAAAAAATGTATGTATCATCCGGGTCGAATAGCTAAAAAGCAGACAGCAATGATAAGCTTTGTAATTATTTTCCGGTGCTCAAGCATTTTATTTATATATTCAGTACACACAACTGGCTTGCATAAAACAATCAACAATCATATCAAGCTTAGTTAGAACAATTTCTCCTATGTGTTGTAATTAAAATAGGAAACAACGAATTTATCGAAGTCAGTTGATTTGCGAAAAATATTCACACCTGCGACCGATGCTATTGAAATATTGCCAAAAAATCGTAAGTAAACAAAAAAACAAACAGAAAAGGTGATACGTAAGCCTCGTACAACTTACAAGCAATATATGTAACACATATCTACTACCATACCTACGTGGGGCTACCCGTTATCACTACATGAAATGTTTTCGCTTTGGTCAATTGCCATTGGACTAATCTCAGCTGAAATTACCAGCTTCCACTCACGTCTTACATTGTTCGCTTACGCAATTTCTAAACTAAAAACATATCACTAATTACGTATCGCCTTTTAAAAGTAACTTTATCAAATGTATACCGTCTAATTTTCAATTCTGTGCTACTTAAACTGATTTTTAATTTGTTTAAAATAGGAAAGCTATATGCATCATCCGCATTTTATTCTCCAAACCTACATCCTACTGTGGAAGACCAGGTTGAGCTAGCACGAAGAATATCCCATTCGTTGAGTGATATCAGTAACCAAACGTCTAAGGGTCAAACAATGTATGTCAATCGCAAGAAACGCTCTGTAAAATGGGTTCATGAAGGTAGTGATAAAGGTAATAGTCACTTCGATGCATGCAAAAGTCACCATACTTAACCGATATGCGTGTTTTACTACCCTGAGAGGGAATCAAATAAAGACTTACACCAGATCTACTTAAATAACTAGTTAAAAGAGGGACCAACTGCGCTAAATATTCTAAGATTAATAGAAATTTGTATCAGTTCTCCGTATACATTCTAAGAATATTTTCCAAATACATGCCTTGAAAGTTTACCAACGAATCTACAGGAAAAATTAAGACGCCGGCCAAGCGAATTTCTTAATATATTTATTACTGAATCGGTAGAAATTCAGCCATTCAGGAATGTACAGCTTAACTAAAATTATATTTTAGTGAACTGGCAATTATATTGTGAACTTTAAAATTCTTATCATTGTAATCCCAGTGGTTCAAGCTTTAAGCAACTTTAACTGAAATATCGTACTGCAGATGACTATACATAGTATATGCAAACAAGGTGATAAGAAGATTCGATATTGAGGGACATACATACATACATATGTACATATTGAAGAACAGGCATAAGTACATATGTACAAACTCATATAGACTAGCTACATACATATGAATTTGAAAACATGCTAATGTATAATCATTTGTACAAACAGAGGATGATTGCACAGGTGAAGCTAAGACGTTATACAAAGAAAATACAGATGCAAATTCCTTGCTGGAACTAACAAAGCTGGAAAAAATTCCTCTAAAGCTCATAATGAATCCAAGAGGACAAGTTCGCGATTATAACTCACTCAAAGAATCGATTAATGTTGAAACTGGACTGTTATCGCCTGACAATTGCGCTGAACTAATAACCGCACTAAAACTTAATCAGGGACGAGGTAAAATAACAATTCCTTAGTATAATATAAAGTGTATTGGAATCATTATTTAGCAGTTATATTTATGAGGAAATCTTAATATTTACGGGCTGACACATACAACTATTTTTGATTAATTGTTCGATATACGATGTAAGGTATGTACATATGTATACTTGATTATGTGTACATTATGTATGGGCAAGAAATTAAACTTTGAAATTCCATTAAAAAATAAACATGTCTGAACGCCAAAAAGTTTATACACGTAAATTCTTGATAAATCACTGTCCATCATGGTTTTTTCTTTTTTTTAGTTAGCTATAGCCTGCATATGTATGTATATCGAACATTTAACATTTTTGTTGTACACGATATAATTTAAATTTTCGTAAAGGACTTCATGATAATTTTAACTCAAAAGAACAAACAAACCAAATAATGTATCGAACCAATACACATTTAACCAATTTAAATTACGTAAGTAACTAAAATATTTTTTCTCCCATGGACTTCATGATTACAATCGCTTACAACCTGCTTCGCTACTGCCACCGCCGTCTCCGCCGCCGCCTGCTCTACAATTTGCTCAACCATCCAACATACATACATACATATAAACATATGTAGGTGCTGAACTGTTTGCAAAACGTCGCCGAAAGGCTGATAATTGGGTAGTCGATGAAACAAATGCAGGGACTCAAAGTCATCCATCTGGTATTCCAGATTATCAGCAGTATCAGTCCAAGCCGGCAACCTCGCCAAACATTTTGCCGGCGTATTCTGATGCGGGAAAACATCGCGTTCAATTAAATATTCACCAAGATCAATTGATAGAAAAGTATTCTAAGCCTGGACTGCAGGTTGTTAAATCACCTTGGGAAGCCGCATTACAGACAGGTTCAGCGAGCTCTGCCTTTTTGGAGTCCAAACCTAAAAGTCTCTCGCCTTCGTCCGTACCAAAAACATATTTCCATAGTGGTGGAAGCGATTTTATAGATGCAGCTGAACCAGTATCCTATGAAATACCATTGATAGATAAGCAGGAATCATATAACAAGGTAATGATGAAGTACCTATTTTAATAATATTGGACGTAAAAAAGTTTTTCGCCTCCAGTCCCTTAAACAAAATGTGAAACATCAATCATCCATTTTGCCCACGAACCCACAAAGAGAATTGGCTTATAAACCAAGTGTTGCCCAGGGCTGGGGCGGCCGAAATGTGGAACTACCAAGAGGTAAGTTAATCCCTATTGATTAATTAATTAATTACTGGTATTTCAATACTTTACTTTGGTAAGATAAGATGATAATTTTGACCTTATGAAAAAACTGTTCCAGAGTATTTTGAATTCAATGAACCGTTATCATCTTGGGAGGGCAATGATCAATACAAAAACGAATACGTCAGTCAAGAGCATGACATTTTTAGGGACAATGTTCAAATGTGCCATGGGCAAAGGCCGCCCATTGAGTTCGCTGTTGATGTGCAAGCCCGATTGCATCAACTCGAAAAATTTCAAAAATATTTTTTGGAACAGCAACGGCTTGAAATAGAAATATTGAAGCGAAGCGACGACTCTCGCTTATTCCGTTTAACCAAATTAAATCGGGAACAGCTCAAGCATGAGAGTCCCAATGGCGTAAGCCTGAATAATGAAGATGTAGTCCAAGCAGGTCACAGTACCGATGATGATGAAATAAACGAAAACTTAAATGTGCGAGATCTTATATACTCGTTCGAACAGCAGTGCTTAGGTGAATACAAAGTATCTGTAAAGCCCAGAAGTCAAAATGGTTCTACATATCTATCAAATGAAACGACCGATGCTGACAATGAAAATGGAGGCAAGACTTTTAGATCCCGGAAAATCCCATGTTTTTCATTTTTAATATATTTCATATTGTTATTTGTTCACTCCAGTCTAGAGAACACAAATATTTCCATTATTTCCTTATCTAACAGATAAGTGTTATTTTGTTATCGTGTGTACTGATTTCGTCTGTCTGAAATGTCTTAATTTGCTTGCATTTTTTTCCCTAAACATTTATATTGAATGTAGTAGTAGTAGTTATTTCCTTTCAAATTTTATATATTTCGTATAAATTTAACTAGAAATTCATTTTTTCACAGGCTTATACGTTCCTAAGGAAATCTCCCTAGCAAGCTATGCACCACCGCCAAAGAACTTTACAGATAAGCAGCCTGCATATCCGGGTCACAATATTTCAAATATAAACACATCCCACGAGTATTCCCATCAGCCTCTGCCAAAAGTAAACTATAGTTTAAATGAAACATCGATGGGAACCAGTTGGGGCTTTCCGGTGTCTAAGCCCATATCTACTGGTTTTAGCACCATACCTCCAAAGCAACAGTTGTCTACTCCTGCTAGCTACCAGAAAATACCTCAGACCTCTGCGCAGGGAGCGCCGCCGGTCAACTTTAACCCATCGCCGTTATCATATGAGAAATTGTCCAAGTTTGAACAGTCAAATTTAAGTTACCCGAATCAAAATCAAAATTACCTAAATGCTCGGCAATCATCCCAAGTACGTAATGCTTCGCCTACACCGTTTGGATCCAATCATGCCCGATTTTCCGTGGAACATGCTTCAAGATCTCCTAGTTCAATAGCCTCGATATCACCGCAACCTCTTCGATCACCCTGTATATCTACAAGATATGGACAGCCATCTAACAGTACGGTACCGCGGCTAACCTCCTCAAGTCAGGCTCAGACCTTTAACAATTGCGCCCGGGGTTGGGTCACGGAACCAGAAAATCAATATACTTATCCAGGACAAAACGTTTTACCAGCACAAGGAAATATGCCGTATTCGGATTTTTAGACGTGTATAACCAACTGAAGTATGCTTCTCGACCAACACCACGATTTACGACATATGTACATACATAGATACGATTTATTCAGTACTATGCATATATACATAGATATTTACATATATTCTCTACTTAATATATAAATTGCGTTTGTTTATTTGCGTCTATAAAATAATAATAATAATAAAAATCAGTCGTTAATTAAAACAAGTCTTTATTATTACATATTTGATAAAAATATCAAATGGGAAAAATTTAGTTTTAAAAGCCTATCTTTGACTAAAGGATAACTTGATGGATACTATATACACTATATAAATACTATACGAGTTTTGAGTTAGCAAAAATAGGAAATATCATTGATAGCTGCATAAATACATTTTTTAGAAATAAAACTTAAAAAACTTTGTCTATTCATTTTTGAGCTAGATTTAATTCGATACTTGAGATTTTTAGTTATGAAACTGCCGTAATGAAGTCAATCCCAATCCTAGTCAGTATAGCCAAAGCTTGTTACACCAGCCACAGACAGAAAAGCAGCCATTTTTAATGTCCTTATGATGATATGACCACTTATAATGTATTAACAACCGGTTCGTATTCCGGATTGAGAAATGGAGACAGACAGTATTTTTGTATTATTTAGGAAGGCTTTTCTTCCGAGGTTCCGTTCCAAACAAACTGTGAGACTAATTATTTCTAGTATAATCCGGCATGACAACAATAGTAAGCCTGGAATAGTGAATTATAATCTGCAAGGAATAACGGGGAGGGGACAACGGTATATAGTTTCTAGTCTAATAGGAATCGTGAAGTTTATGCTCAACAAAGCATTGCTATCTACGTCACCGTTGATAAAGTTGTGCAAAAAAATCACAGCAAGAATTTTTCTAAGCGTAATCTACTAGGGTAAGATGGCAATCTCACACTTGAATTCCAGTTAATGCCCCGCAAAGCAAAAAGTATAAAGTTCTTCTGGACTGATTCTAGAAGGTCCTGATGTACTTTGTACACAAGAGCCGTATTCTAAAATCATTGTCCTTTGACCACCTATTTAAACACAAACACGTCCATGGCCCTATTACTTACCAAGGAAGAAATGTGTTGAAAAAACTTTAGCTTGGCATCTAATATAACACCAAACTCATCAACCAGAGTAATTCTTTCAAGAGAACCACCGCATGGGGTGGTCATTCATGACTACTCCAGAGTATGTTAATATCGAAGGAAGGGGCCTAAATGGATGCACTGTGGTACTCCAGAAGTAACCTTCACTGGTGAGGAGATGGAGTTTTTTGAGAGGATTCGTTGAGACCTGTAAACAAAGGTAACTAGAAATCCATCTCAGGAAGTAAATCCTAAAAGGTCACTCGTGGATTCGGTGGAAATAACATCTGTCTGTAAATTTCCCTGAGAGCCTTTAAAGATGAAAGAGGTGAACTCTAATAAATTTGGGGTAGTTGATCCCCGCCTTACAAATCCATGCTGATCTGGCGTTATAAGTGATTTGTAGGGATGTTGCAGGGGCGGAGTTAAAATGTTCTCAATCATTTTAGGAATAGCGGATTACTTGGAAATGCCCCTATAATTCTTTCCGTCAGACTTGCTCCTTTCTTGTGAACAAAAATTATAAACGATTCCTTCCAGATCGCTTGCTTTCCCCGATCTGGAAGGAATCGTTTAATCGAATCGACAATAGTTTAAGCAAGGGTCCACACAGACCCTCGGCGCAGTACTTGAGTATAAAGCCGGGAACTCCGTCAGATCCCTGTGTAAACACCGGCTTAACTCAAGCATAGTGCATTAATTTGACAGAGGGCTGCAAATGGCATTCGACCTTGGTAAACCGAATGGGTACGGCTGACCAGAATAGCTTTCCTGCGAATAGGTTGCAAAGGGATCGGCAATTGCCTGATCATTATTTGCCGACGTATTTTGAAATGAAAGCGAGGAGGGGTGTTTTAGAGCGCTCTAAGCTTACTGTTTACGAAGCTGTAAAACTGTTTAGGGTCATAAGAAAAACGAATCCTACATCGAGATAGGTATTTTTATAGCATTGAGCGTTAAAAACGGAGAAATTTTACTGAACCAACTTCTTCGAATTTTGAATACAGTCTTGATTTAAAGTATTTTAGACTGGATAGAGAAAGCGGGACACAAGAATTACCAAATGTGTCAAGAACATCGTAAAAAATGTGTATACCTCTTATGACATCAGTGCACAAGTACAGATTAGACCAATCAAAATCACTAATGAGGTTCTTAAGCTTAGCAAACTCGGCTTTACAAAAGCAGCGGACACGACCGATCCAATACAGTTGGTCCTATGTCGAGCGACACCTCGAAAGTAGAATGGTAGACGACTTCAGGTATACTGAGTGGGAGGGCTCGGGTTAGCAACACAATGGTCGGATCCGATACAAAGCACAGATCAAGCAATAGACCTAAGTAATTTTTCACATGGTTAACTTGATACTAGTCAAGCAAGCTTTCAACAAAGTCATGTCGTGACATGGCCATTCGTTTACCGAAGACCAAACAGTACCTTGCAAGTTGAAGTCACCAAGAACTATCATATGATCATTGTCTGATAGCGTGGAAGACATATTTTTTAAAGCGGACAGGTGCTGCTCATAGATTGAGATATCCGAAGGAGGTAGAATATACGTCCACTGCAATCAGAACACCACCTGCACAGCGAGATGAACATTTCTAAAAGTTGTGTACCGACCTGACAGCACTTCGGAACTAAGAATGTCCGGTTTTAGCCAGGTCTCGGAATAAACAATAACGTGGCAAATGGTATCAAATTGAGTTGGGGAGACGCTGATCTTAAAGCAGGCTTTCTCCCTGGCAAAAGAGCAGTTAAATTTCTCTACTTCTAAGCCGACGGCTTTTAATTTGCATTGTATAAAAGCAAATACATCATTAGATGTGAAGTCAGGGGCCAGCCGTGAGATAAAAACTTGCCGCGTTGGTGGGACCCCCACCAATGGTTTTGGCACCACAGGCCTGGTACCTCTGATGGCACCTCTTTACTGGTGGGATCGGAATAGCTAATGACTTTGCAGGCTCTCCGAGGTGATAAATTCGGATACCGAATGTGTATCACCAGCAGCTGTCATTGCCCTTGGGGTGGCTGTCAGGAGAAAAGTCACAACGGTGATAGCGGAAATATAGAAAGAGCTAGCTTGAGCTTGACTAATGACAAATTTTAGCTATTTTCATACCGCACCGTCCTTTGAATATCTCCCTCTCTATCTCTTTCCACCACCGAATTACTATCCGATCTATCGTTCACGGGAGGGGTAGGGGTAAAAAATAATAGGCAAAAAAAAAACAGAACAAACATTACATTTTAAAACACAAGCAATAAAAGAAATACTTTTTGTGGGCAAAAAACAATTTGCGATCTAGAGGGTATTTCAAAGTTGGACAGAAGTTCGAAGCGCACAGAATGATTCAATCATCACAATTTTGCGTTAGTCTTAATTCAGGAACAATATACTTTAGGAACAATACAAGACATACATTTCACATACATGCATATGTATATGTAGTCTTTTTTCAGAAATATGCGAATTTATGAAGATAATCCAATTACAAACCAAAGATTTGGAACACATACTTTTCCTTTATTATATTGCACAGTGGGGCCTTTGGTAATTTCAGCTTGCGAAATAACTTGTAACTTCTGAACGAAAATATTTTATGAAATAAAATTTGTAGTAATTTCGTTTATCTCAAAGAAATTCCGGGCAGATAAGCCTAGATATCCATAAGTTCACAACTAAATGCTGCTTGAATCATTTTATTTCAGATTTTATGATTCTCCCTTTCGCGAAATTTATATATACATATGTACATAAGCTTTAAAATGAACTCTGATAAGCTATTAAGCTTTTTGTTAAAGTTTTAAATACAAGTCGAGAAGGTTCGATGTAGGTTAGGTACAATTTATTGGTAGACGAAAGCAAAACTGCAACTACAACTACAGCAAGAACGATAGAACGATTGATAGGATAGCTATGACGATCAGCTCAAGAGTATTGTGGGCTGACGGGGCGAATTACCAGTGCACTATGCAGATAGTCCTAGAAAAAGGCGAGAGAGGGTAATAGACGGAGAGCGTTAGAGGGGAGCACAAGCGATAGATAGAACGCGAGAGAATAGCTGAGATGCTGTAACTGCAGGTAGGAAGCAGGTGGGACAGTGAAACGAAAGAACGACCGCTGCCGTTTATGTACAGCGGGCAGTGGAATTAGTGAACAATAATGATGATTATGTTAGGCGGCACCACCGGCTATTGAGGACTAAAAATCGGTCTGGGAAACCCGACAAACTCCATACATATATTTTTGTCATGCAATCAGGAAATCGGTATAAATTCCGCAGAGGCAGCTGGAATCGGCTGGCGCTTTAAGATTTATTTCAACGAACATACAAAAAATCTGTTTTGTGTAAGTAATTGAAAAAGACTCCAAATATTAGATAGTTTGAAAAAACGATTTTTCTGTATACCTACATACATGTACATATATAGTCTATGCACCATACCTTTTTTTATTGAATAACGTTACTAGTAAATGAAACTAACGCAAGAGAAAACAAAAAATTATTCTTGTGTTACATGGTTTACTTTTTATATTAACTGAAAAATGCAGTATGCGCATACAATTAAGTACATTTTTTATCAAGAAAAAACGGGTACATTTTGAATTAGTTAAAGTGCAAGTCAAAATTTCATGAAGTTTTTATTATTTTTGGAAAAACGTTCTTTTTCTATTACATGCATAGATTTATTTATCCAAATATCCTGATTTGGTTAAGGATATGGATCTTACTAAACGTAGCATCTCGAGTAAGCAGCGAAGCCTGTTGAAACATCAGAACTACATAATAGAAAATTCTTTCCCCATGCTCGCTTTACTCGTTGCTGCTTAAGCAACAAAAAAATACTCTCGGGGACCTTTTGAATTTAGAATAAAATATCAGATGACAACCGATTGCAACTTTATGATTTTATTTTTTAAATAATATACTGGATTCTAGTTTTATTGCCAATTTCATTGTTATACTGTTATACGATGTACCACTGTAGTTCGCCTGCGCGAATATTCGTAAAAAGGGCGCAGAAGGCCGACCCACCGAGTCCTGACAAAAGCTCACTCACAAGTATTTAATAGAAAAAAATCTTTTGGGGTTGAAAAATCTCTACTTAAAGCTAAAAATTCTTGTCCGATACAAATCAAATGAGAGCGAATTTTCAGTACAATACCTCAAAATCAAAATTAAGTAAAACAAAACGATATTTCGGCAGTTTCGACCGTGACCAGTCCGTATCATAAGAATTCAGAAAAACAGTACATTGAAGTGCTAAGCAATAAAATACAATATGTTGAATGCTACTTTTATCTGAATGTTGTCAGATAAAAAATTCTTACGTATCATCAACCGATATGAATGTATACACATTTATTTATGCACATATGTATGTATGCATTTCGCAGTAGAGAAACTTTTACATTTATATGAGTTAGATATTTACCTACATATGTAGGTACATATGTTCCGTACAGATACATAAATATTCATACATATATATGTACATATGTAATGTGAAAATTAGTTTTTTAAGTCCGCGCTTTGATTGAAAAAGTTCTTGATACTTAAGTTGCATATTACGTTTATTTTCAGGCATGCTAACTATCCAGCTTGCAATTTCAAGACGCTTGTATTGACCGATATGGCGGCGTCATTTGTAAAATCAACGTGTTTGGATTTTTCCTTCAACAAAATTAAACCTATAATTTTGTTGATTTTGAATTTTAATATATGTGTTCAACATATAAGCGCAACTTCATTTTTGAACATAAATGGTAAGCTATATAGACTATATTGAGTTCACAGTTAGACTCCTTAAGGTTTTCATCTACATATTTACGTGTAAACCATATTTCAGATTTAGCAAGCTCGGATCGACCTTTCTTTGATGACATAAGCCCAAGAAATGTCTCAGCTGTCATTGATGAAACTGCAGTTTTAAGATGTCGTGTCAAAAACAAAGGAAATCGCACTGTAAGAAATGACACACAAATACAAATTATTTCTGATCAATCTTGTTTTGTTTTTATGCTCTCCTCAGAGCAGTTGATTAATCCGCAAAACACCTTATACTCGTAAAAATCATATATAAAACAAGACTGACAAACGGACTGAAAGACTTGGCTATATCGGCACGTCTTTTTATGCTGATCAAAAATATATATACTTTATGGGGTCGAAAACGCTTCCTTCTGGGTGTTATACACATCCACTTCCAATACAAATTTAATTTAAGTCTATACTCTTCGAGTAACATGTGTAAAAATGCACTGTTCCACTCTTTGAGACTTGGAAAAAATATATTTGTAGATTAATGTTTCTAATTTAAGGTATTAAAATAAAAAAAAAATTTGATTTAAATTTAAAATTCTCATTTGAAATAAATAATTTCAAAACTATTGCAGGTTTCATGGATGCGTAAGCGCGACCTTCATATTTTAACAACTAACATTTATACCTATACTGGCGATCAACGATTTTCCGTAATACACCCACCCAGCAGTGAGGACTGGGACTTAAAAATTGACTACGCCCAACCACGGGATAGCGGAATTTATGAGTGTCAAGTTAATACTGAGCCGAAAATAAACTTAGCAATCATTCTGGATATTGCAGGTACGGTACCGTTTTCCATAAATTACCGATTGTTCCTAGGGGTCTGCTCGTCAGTAAAAAAGGGATTTAAAGATATACGATCGAATGGGAAAAAATTCAGGAACTTTCCAATTCTTTACACTCCTCCCAGCAGATCGACTTGATGTGTGATTTCAATTACGGTACTCGTAAGAAACTTTTTGAAAAAGTTATATACGAGTATGTAGCACTTGATAAACACCTGCAACGGAATTCTATGAGTGTAGGGTATTTTATTGTAGTTAAATAAGAGTTCCTTGTAGTGTTGTCATCAAGCAATATCCTCAGGTTCTGGAAATTAGAATTTTATAGGCGCAATAAGAGGAAAATTTATTTAAGAACTCTTTCTGATTTCCGCAACTCTCTTTTATTTTAGCTGAGAGCGAAGCTAGAGATCTAAATTCGGATCGACGGTATTATGATTCAAAAGGTAAGAGGTCAGAGGCTTGGTAATCATTTAATTATAAAATTATATTTCCCTTAATAGCGGCCCGTGCAAAAATATTAGGATCTACGGAAATCCATGTTAAACGCGATAGCACTATTGCTCTAGCCTGCTCAGTAAATATGCATGCATCATCTGTTTTATGGTAAGGGTGTTTGGACTGTATACTATTTATTAACAATGTTACGATCTACCTTAAGGTATCATGGCTCTTCAATAGTCGATTTTGATTCGCTGCGAGGTGGAATAAGCTTGGAAACGGAAAAAACCGATATTGGAACTACTAGTCGATTAATGCTGACAAGAGCTTCATTACGAGATTCCGGAAACTATACTTGCGTTCCTAATGGTGCTATACCCGCATCGGTGCGGGTTCATGTATTGACCGGTAGAGTTTTATTATAATGATGATAATCGATAATCACCGAGCTTAGACTAAAATTAAACTTTTAAATACTTTTACAGGCGAACAGCCGGCTGCAATGCAGACAAGTGCGGCCATCGGGATGAATGCTCACACCGCCATGATAAACATCATATCAATAAAGTTTTTGTTAAATATTTCAACTCTAGCAGAATATGTGTACCGAAAGGAGAGATGACTAACTAAGCAACTATCCATACTCTTAATATTTAACTTTAAGGTAAACTATCATTTACAATCTTCGATATTCGTAGAGTATAACGGTATACGAGTATTATGTTGTACATGTATTCTTGTACTTTTGCATGTGCATAGAAACATATACATATATGCACATATGTGTCTGACGATTCCCATAAACATATAATACAAAACATATTTTCTTGATCAATTTTAATCAGATTATAATAACACAGTGCTACAGGTTGAAATCTTTTGAATATTGAAATTTTAGGTCGTAACCCTGATTGCGTAGACCTTATGACCATTTTTAGGATTTGAGGATTTGTAATATATACAGCTTCTTTTTTGTATTCAAAAACTGTAAAGTACAAAACCACAGTGTAAATATTTTATACTGGAGTAAGGAAGACTTAGATCTTATATTGTGATGTATGTACTTATATGTAAATATGAATGTTTTTATATTTTCGATAAGGTTGACACATCGAATCGCTCTAGCGGTCTCAATCTGTATTACTCTATCATTCATGTACAAACATACATATGTATGTGCATCATAAAGTCTTTGCCAAGACCCTAATGCTTTTAATAAGATAATAATGTTAATTTTGCATATGTCACAAATATTTAGTCAAATTAGGACAACTGCATTATATATGATTACGTTCATATTTGTGAAAATCAGTAAGATTTGCACAAAATCGGAACACTATAATATACCTACCGCAGTATAGTAAAGTCATGAAATGTAGATGGTTGGTCACGATCAGGAGTTTTGCATCGGTTAGGGGAATGCTCGCAGACTAAAACATAGCGAAAAAAGAATGAAAGAGGTCGTCGAGCCTCGAGAGTACATACACTTCGGGAAGCCGATGTTATCTTTCTTTATTAATACACTTAATAATAACCAAAGTCCCACATGCAATAATTGAAATTTAGTATGATATGACGTTAATAACTCCTTTTTTTATTCTAGATTACAAGCCAATTCCAATGGAACGATTGTAAGAGAACGTGTTTATAAAATTATTCAATACAGAAATACAACATAAAAATAATTCCTATAGTCATATGTAATTAAACTATTAATAAATACTTGCATACATGCATATGTACACAAATAAGAAAATTAAAATGTTTTTCACACAATTTAGTGCACTTGGTTTTAGCTAAGCCGAAAAAAGCCCCGCAGCGGTATTCTATTGAAATGTATAATCTAGCTCTAGCAACAAGTGGGGACCCGAAATATTTAAACAAAATTTTGACGGAAATGTGTGCAGGTTGGAAGTGATAATTCTATCATATCACACATCTCACTCATTAGGTAATTAGTATATTTACAAGAGTATCCTCTCTGCGTTAGTTTGTGACTGACCCTATAGTGACTGATCGACATCTTTATTACTTATCAGACAACGTTTTTAGTCAATAGACAACAGCGATGTAGTCTGAAATAATATTAACATTGTAGGAATAGTTGGAATATAAGGAAAAATACTCGCAGACACTCACAAACCCTCTATAACAGGTATGCCATTTGCATGCATACTTGTACTAGTACTAGTATATATTTAATAAATATACATACATATATACAAATCTACATGCATAGGAGCATACGGATACATATGTATGTATGTATAAGTTTCGTATTGAAATATTTATAAAAAGTGTTCCATGCGTATGTATATATGTACCCATATGTGCATGTTTTCGAAAGAGAGAACTTTAAATGTATACAGTGTGTATATAAATACATTCAACAAAAATTTCTCAAGAAAAATCAGATTTTTTTATTTATTTTTTTTTTTTGAAACCGTATTCTTTCTTTTTATACTTGCTCTCAGGCATTCAACGTTATTCTCGCTGCCCAGTTCTGATATTGAACAGTTTTACTAGTTGGTTATTCCATTTATTGTAATCTACAAAAGCATTTTAAAAAACTTATTATGTGAAATACCTCGTACTGGAAACGGGCACGAACAACCCTTAAATCTGATAGAAAGCATCTATTAAAATCGCGAATTATGTTTGCATATTATATTGATACGATATGTATGAATATTATTGTTTTTATGTTCATACACATTGATACATAATCATATATTATATACTTGTATCTATGTAATATACATTCGTATAGCGATATCGTGAAATGCTGAGTGTTTATAATTCCATGAAATAAGAATATCCAAGTTTATAAATATCCGTATGCTTTTACAAATGTAATTACGAACGAGTACGCGTAGCTTTTGAATGGCATCATTTAAGTGTTTAAATACGCATATATACAAGTTATTCTCTTCTCCCTCAATATATATACATATGTACATAGCATGTATATTAAAAAAAATATATATAACCACGCGTATAATCTCTACACAAACATGGGGATAAACTGACGATAATTATGAAATCTTCCACCAAATCTGCAACAGATTACATCTGATTGTGAGTATTGCGATGTCATAAAACACAGTTTGTTAAATGGCTCATACAATATATAAATTCTTATAAGGATGAATGTATATGGACATTTGTGTTACCATACATAAAAGGGGGCTTTTTCACGCCCACAATCACATTGGTGCTTGACATGTAAAATAATTAAGAGGATACCTTTATAGCTTCATAGAGAAATCGCGGTGAAAAACACACGTGAGGTACACATAGTTACCGATGCCTGTATCAGAATCAGAATCGCTTAAAAATTGTAATATGGAAGAAAACAAGAAATCAGGCCAACACTTATCCACATTGCGCCGTCCTGTAGCGGTGATCAAAAAGAGATCAGGCCCTTTGGATGATGCAATTGACAAGCTTAGTCTAACAGCGGAAAAAGACTTGATAAAATCAAATAAAATCAAATCTTCAGATGTATATTGTGGGCCAAGTAATTTGGCCAGTAAGAATTTGGGAAGAGTTTCACCTGGATCTAGACGACGTCGGTGTAGCACTAAAGACAAAGAAAAAAAACGAGAACGCTGGCTATTGACTCGAAAGACATGGCGATATATGACTGATTCTGGACGCAAGCTTATTCCGGATGGAGCACAGAGTGGATCAGATAATATTTCTTTAATTGAGGCACAATTTCAACGAGTGTGCGCCTCTGAGCCCCGCTTCATTTTATGGCGCCGAAAGACCTCATATCCAGGGGCAATCAACAATTCTAAGAGGCGGTTCAAACTAATTTCTCGGCATGCAAGTAGTAGTCGCTGTGGAGCGGAGCTAACAGATCAGCATATTAATGCCGATCAGACTATTGAACTATTGCAGTCATATCTGAAAATACGGGATGCGTACAAAACAACAACCTTGCTGGGAACCAAAACGGTTAGACCCGATCAAACTTCATCACCAAGTTCCCAGCGGCCTATTGGTAATACGGGTACAAATTCAAATGAAAATATTTTAAAGTCCAATTTTTGTGAAAAGTCAATTCAAACGGAGCTCTTGTCTCGTTTAAAATTATTATCCGAAACCCACCTGGCTGAGCTAGGGGGAGTACAATTAAAATTAGATAATATACGACAAGATATTCTTGAAGATAAAGTTCTTTTGAGAAAAATATACAACTCACTAAAAAAACAGCAACTTCATCGAATGTTACATTCCACAGAACCACCAAAACATAATATTGGTCGTGCTTCTTCACTTTCAAGTTTATTAAAATTAAATAGCTACCAAAACAGCTCGGACAAAAGCTTTTCCAGTGGAGTGAATAATATAAATGACTATCATAGGATCGATAAGATGATATACCAGAACTCGACAAGCCTAGAAAATTGTGAATTCAGAAAAATTCTGCGTGTGGCCCCAGAAGAACTTAGCTTGGATGCCCGCATCGCTCCGCAAGCAACTGATCTTTGGTCGCTAAAAAGCAAAACTAAATGTGAGAGGATTGAAAGAAGCTTCAATACATGCGGAACACAAACAAGTTTTATACAGCTTAGCGAACTAAAACGCCTGGCAGAAGAATTTGAGCATACTTTGCAGCAGGGCAAAGATAGTTCTGCACCATATTCCCTGGATGAAGACTTAGAAAAACCTGTTACGCATTCAGAGCGGAGAAAAAGCTCTATTGACAACGAAGATGTTTCACAATCTGTAAGTAACACAATCAAGCGGTACTTAAGGATGGCAAGAAAAAAACCCGTAAACGGTGCAGACGCAAGTCGATTTAAGTCAATTAACTACGATAGAAATTTAAGAAACATTAAAGCAAAGGGTGAAATAAATCCTCCTGGAATGGATGAAGGTTTAAATAAAGCTATTCAAACATTAGACGCTTGGCCTCTTATTGCGTTAGAGTATGTTCGTGGAAACGAGTGTTTCAGAACCTTGCAAAACGCCCACATGGAATGGAAGGAGGCGCAGGATGAACGGGTTAGAAAAAAACTTGAGTGGGAAAAAACTCAGAAACAAAATATTGAAGAAAATTTCCAGACTGCTAGCAACCCAAATAAGGCACGCACAACATATTCGACATGCAACATGAATAGTCATTCAAGACTGGAAAGAACTATTAAAACTTCTACCGGCTTGCTGACTTCAAGCTCTCAATTTCTCTCGAATATTTGGCACGGACACAGCAATCCCGGTAGCACCACAAATTTAATCACCCTAAACGACAAACATGGAAATTTGAATCATACAAATCTAAGTAAGTATTTATATAAATTAAATGGTTTAATTGAGAAAACAAACGAAAAAGGGTTCGGGAATGCAAACTATGTATACAATATTTATCCTCTTTAGTAGTATACATATGTATATGTATTACAATATATTTTATAATCGTACGTAATTTTATGTACGTAAATTCCGGAAATGGTGTCGTAGCAGATGTGTTGTGCATGCTTTCTTTTTTACTCTTTTTCGTATAGCTGTTCCCAAAGGGGACAAATTAATTTGGTCCGCATTTCACGTAATGCCCAATTTTGTAGGTGTTTCCATACAACACCTTCGTTGAATATCTATTTATCACTATCTCTCGCTTTCTCCATGAAAGAAATGCCATTCACTTGATTCTGATTCTAAAAGTGTAAACCTTGTTACAAAGGTATAAGTAAATAAATGAGATTAACAGGTATTTTATAATCGAAATATCAGCTAAGCGTTTGCTCGTTTTATTAAATTAGTGAAAGGCGATTTTATGTAAATAATCTTTGCTAAAATTTCAGATCTAAGAAATGCAACAAGCAATATGCAAAAGTCCAAGTCGTTGTCTAATGTTGGGCAATTTGTAACTAAAAAAATTCTGAGAAGTCGTTCCAAAAGCCAAAATAGACCTCATTTACATCAAGACCTCTCCACAGCTTATCAAAAATGGTTTCCATCGGTAAGAAATTGAAATTAATAACACTAAACAAACAAATTTCAACTCAAAAAATGTATAATGATTTATTTTTTCTTTTTATGATTCAGGTTTTAAAAATTACTAATTTTTTACTTTTTTAAAGGTTATATGGGTTTCAAGCTTTTTTTTTTGGCATATCTTGAATGCTTTAAGTATCTGTTCGAATACGCTTTGAATCTTTAAAGCTTTAGTCTCCTGTTCGGATTAGTTGCAACTAATGATTTTTTTGCGAAATTTCTGTGGGAATTTTTGTTTTTTAATTTTATTTTTTAAAACTCAGAAAAAGTAGAATTTAATTATATTCTTATTTTCTTAGATTTTTTGTATAGGCCCGTTAATCCCATGACTATAAAGCCGGTTTAATTCAACTTTAAAGACACAGTACATTTTTAAATACAATTTTAGATAACCATACTATTGTATTAACAGAATGTAAATCAAATTACCTAGCTATACATGACGATTCGATGTTAATGTCTGAGTGAAACATTGGGAAATTGACAGTCAATTTAGAATTAATTAAATATAGTACTTCATTATTTAGTTGTTACGTTACAAGATGAAATTTTAACAATGGTTCAAGATTCTTAGCTGTCTTCCTCTGTGATTAAAATCCCATTCTCTAGTTAGACTCCAAATATTGTCGCGACGAGTACAAAATAATTATAAAAAAATTTATTTATACTTTTCCTCATTTTTTAAAGTTAAAATTTCGTCAAATGTACCGGATAATATTTTTAATGGGGAAAGATTAAGCTGTAATGTTTTGAGCGCCATTTAACAGCTGTGTTGCTGTCAACAGTTTTCCAAACTTGCAAAGATCTTGAAAACTATTTTTAAAACATTCCAGATATGACAACAAAAAAAGCAAAGCCCTAAACCAACCATAAAACCCGTAAAAAATCCATATTGCATTATACACACATTTTCAAAGCGGTTGCATGGTGTAAAATAATAAATAAAATTATTCTACTTTAAAAAACTGTTCGCAGGAGAGTTGTTTATGGATCTCAGAAAACAATGAAAAGTTTCATATTGTGGAAACTGTACTTATAAATTTATCGAAAACGGAATCAGACTTTCTACAGCATTTGGCTTTGGAAAAAATAAAGGAACTGAATATTGGAAATAATCTAGGTAAATAGGAATCATTTGGGATTAAAAATAACATTAATTTAATAAATTGTATTATATCTTCAAAGCATGGATCATTGAAAGTAACTTAAGTTAGTTAATAAATGTGGATTTTATAATAACAGCGAAAGTAATAATTATAAATATCTATCTTTTAAATTCAAACAGATTTAGATTTGGAAAGAAAATCACACAAGCGACGAATTATACCGAAGAAGAAGTCACTAACAACAAGTTTTTTTGATATTGGAAGAAAATATGAACACAGTAAGATTTTTATTTTGGACAACTCGTAAATTTTTTTATTATGGATTTTGCATGTACAATATTTACAATTATCAACACATTTACCCAAATAAACTTCACAAATTCACATATAATTTTTTACATTTGAATAATTTGATTATAAAGACGGCCAGGAAATATTGTTTGGGACCTCTTTAGAATGCTGCCTTTCAAGGGACACTAAACGGTGCGATGTCGTTGGTACTCGAACTCGATCGAAGCAGTCATTGATGTCTGTGTTTCAAGCAAGTGGTAATAGCACTGGAAGTATTATCAAGCTGAATGAAAGTGTAAATATGAATGGTTTTACTTATCTTTCACTTGTTTTACACTTGTAGTGCATTTTAGAATTAGTTTATTTTATAAACATAACGCACTAAGGAAGGAAACTCCGACCCCAAAAACTAAGTTTCTTTATATTTAATCTGCATAAAAAAAGGAGTCGAGCAATTGTGTATATCGAACCATATGTCGTCTATTCATTCTGATCGGGTCGGAGACGTTACGTTCTATATATTTGTTACAACTTAAAACCGTTTTTTTAATACGCCTTGTTCAATGCATATTTCAAGTGTAAGCAAAATGAACCCTTGCGGCACCAATTTATCTTTCATGTATTTTTCTATTTGCCAGGTTCGGTCATGTGAAAGTTTGCCGACTAAGTCTATGGAGTGTGGATTTATCGAGACGTCAGAACGCTTTCGTGATTCTTTGACTAATTTAACTAAACCAACAACCTTATCTCATTACGATATAGAACATAATGAATTCGATTTCGTTAAATCTTTACACACTCCACGGCATTTAAACGTACCGACATTTATCATAAATTGCATGGACTATTTGGAAGATAATGGGTTAAATAAAATTGGAATTTTTCGTGTCAGTACTTCTCGGAAACGTGTTAACCAAGTATGTTAAAAAAACTTTAACAAATGTATTATGATTTACAACCATGATATTTTCATTCTAGTTGCGAGAGGAATTTAACAAAAAATCTCATATGAGAATTCCACATGAAACATGTCCGCATGATGTTGCTACCCTGCTCAAAGAATTCCTTCGCGATCTTCCAGAACCTCTGCTGTGCAGTAGACTCTACACAACATTTTTAGAAACCCAAAGTACATATCATATATACACAGTACATATACATACATAATATATAAGATTTTGAGTTTTATAACAAACTGACTTTTTAGGGATTCGAAATCGCCGCTTACAACTGGAGGGCATTTCACATTTAATAAAACTGCTCCCTATTCCACATAGAGATACGCTGTATGTCTTACTGCGTTTTTTGGCAAAAGTAGCGGCACATAGTGATGATATATGCGACAGCGATGGAAATATTGAGATAAATGGCAACAAAATGGATAGCAGTAATCTCTCTACAGTTTTTGCTCCAAATATTTTACGTGGTTTTGATCAAGCATCGGTAAGGGATAGGGAGCAGGATCATATGAACGACGCAATAAATGTAGTCAGGTAAGCCATTATTTTCTACTTATAAGTATTTACACCTAACCAGAATATAAATATTTTAGAACTATGATTGACCATTATGAAGAAATATTTAAAATATCAGCAGACTTCCTTGACGTTATCTATTCACATATGTTAGATGCATGTCCAGACAGACTGTACGAGTTAATTTCAACCAAAATAAATGGATCACAATGGTAAGAATAAGAATAAATATACTGATTTCAGATACATACATATGTATGTACATATGTACATATATGTGTGTATGTATTTAACTTTATAATCGAAAGGATTTAATAGCTACATATGTGGAACCATTTGATCTTCTTTCTCTCCCAGTGTGGCTTTGCAATAAAGGGTGGGGTTTCATGCACGTTGTTTACAAATTTAGTAGTAAGGGCGCGTTAATTAATTGTCGTTAAAGGAATACAAATCTCGATATACTAGTACAGCTATGCCGCAGCCGTTTGACCGAACTTCCGAAAATCGCATTTTACAGTTTGGTATGTTGCTGGCCGAGCTTCTAAACCAACTTGTAATTTTGTTCATATAGAGGTGCGGATTTCACCCAATGTATACTGTAATCGTACATATATCCCGATGAATTACAATTAAAAACGAGGGGGAACGTTGTGAGTTGCTGCTGCGACCACAACTCTACATTTATACCCGATACATACATATGTACATACATAGTCAGTATGGCTACATTGAGCGACAAAGAGTGCGTGCGGGAGAGACAGCAAACGTGTCTGAACGTGTCGCCGGCTGCTGCGTGGCCACTGCAAATTGATTTGTTCCTTTTGGCTATGAAAATGATCCGATCTGATCCAGATTCGGCAATCTGGTAGATCTGGTCATTTTGTGCATTTTTAATTTTCTAGGATCTTCAATATCTGAGATCAGTGGATGCCAAACATTTTCGTCCTTTCCGGGGGCGGAAGGGGGTGGGGCGAATTTTGTAAATAAACTTGTGCAGGTTCGATATCACAGGAGTGTGGTTGCCAAATTTGGTTGCTCTAGCTCTTATAGTCTCTGAGATCTAGGCTCTCACTTTTTGCAATAGGCAAAGCCGACCTCAATCGACTCGGTTATTGATGCTGATCAAGAATATATATACTTTATGTTGTCGGAAACGCTTCCTTTTGGACGTTACACACATCTTTTTTCATCACAAATCTAATATACCCCTATACTCATTTTGAGTATCGGGTATAAAAATATATATTTACTAATAAATGATTTTGCTTTTGAAAGCTTAATATTTCCCAACGGGTAAGGTTATAACTTTAGCTTAGCCAGATTAATAAATGCATTAATTAGTTTTTCAGCATAGAAAAGTTATTTTGCAAAGGTTTAGCACACTCAGGCAATTTAAAATACAAAATGCTTACCACTAAAAACAGCATTTTTTCAATATAAAAAAGACTTAACCATAACAAATAAAACTATCTCAGCATACATTTTTGGAGACCCGAGTGTACCAAGGTTTGATGACAATGTTTTAATAGTTGTTCTGTTGCATAGTGTAATTAAAGGATGATTTAAATTAAACTTTGTCTTTCATACTTTTTCAAAAGGCAACTGAATCATTCAGATGAGTCGTCAGTAGTTCAAAACAGCGACGCAACAAGTTCTGCAGATGAGGTTTTCGAGTATCCGAGACAAACGAAAGGGTAAAAATAATTTAATTTATTTTTCAATGCAATGACCATCGGTATGGATTACAGGTATGGCTCTGTTGGTCATTGTGATAACGAATCTGAAAAACGAAAATTGGAAATTCCTGTTAATGAAGAAGAGATGCGAAATGATCCCAATCTTTCTTATAACGACGCTCAAAAGAGCGAGCGGCAAGACGAAACTTTAAAAGTATTTTCTGCAAGTCTTCAAATATCGTCACCAGAGCAGTCATTGTTACAATACAAAGAGTCCATTAGAGGTAAAAGTAATTTAAAACTTAAGATTCGATGATTTTTATTTATGTGTTTTAGATAAAGAATTAGCTGGAAACAGGGCATCAGAGCCCAGATTGCCAGCAAGCATATCGAATATTGGTTGCGCAACATTGAGTGCAAAGGCTGCAGAATTCGAAAAAAATGTCACATGTAACAATCTTCCATCCCATGGCCTCCAAGATATAGAATTAAAAAAAAAGAAACCTCTATACAAACGGCAGCAGTTGATATCCAGCTTTAGAAAAAAAAACTAAACGTAATGCTCAGATATATGAATATTGTCAAAAAAATAAAAAATTTTGATATAAACCCTAATCGGGTTAATCTGGACTATGAACGAAGAACAAATTACTCCAGCAAATAATAGCCTATAACTTTATCCGTTATATATTGTAATAATCCTAAATATAAGAATGTTGTTTATTTTAACAAAATATACTCTTAAACTCTTAGCAAAAGTCTCTTTTGCGTACAGTCTATTTGAATTAAACATGTGTATATATATGTATATATATTATAATAATATCGAATACGTGGTAATAATTAGCACTTGCTTCTTATCCTAAATTACAAACAGCTTTAGCATAAGATAGTATTCACAGCCAATTATTAAACGTACTATAAATATTGTTTCGTTTTTTTCACATGCCCTTTGCCTTCAACTTACAACTATTATTGTACTAAAGTTTTAAAATTTAATCCATTAGTTTGTATACGTCTTTCCAGTTTCATATTTTCTTAGTATTTTAGATACATGTGTATGTATGTAAGCATATGAATAAATAATAAAATAATATTAATATTACATTTTTAAAAGAGGTAATACAATGTACACAATAACAACGCATATAAAAAATGTTATCCGTTATTCTTTGCTACGCCTATCTCCGAATTATACGTAACATATGCCTCTATGCACATATCTGTGTGTAAAAATCCTTCATTGCGCCATTTTTCGCTATTACATTAATAATATATTGTCTACTTTCTAGGACTGACTATTGTAAATGTACATACATATGTATGTATGAATATATGTATGTATGTACACATGTTTTCGTGAATTCACATAAACACATGCACGCTTTTCTGTTTGGTAAGCCACGAGACGTTATTGTTTAATAATAAGTAGGCTCTGTTTTGTCAATCGACTTTCACCCAAATAGACCATATTGAGTGAAAAGATATTGAATATTACATACATACATATTGTACATACATTTAAACCACAGTTTTGGCTAAGATTGTTAGATAGCTGGAGGGGTACATCAGCTTTCTTGGGCCAGTGGGCATTGTAACCATAAATTTAAATCATGTTAAAGAGAATTTGTTTAGCACTAACAAGAAGATAAGTGGGCACATGCACTACCAGCTATTGAAATTATTATTTTTTCCATGTACCTTATGAACATTGAGAAGGTTCTATTTTTGTATCATAGGTACATCATATACATTATTATATTTTTAACTAGTCATGTAATTAACGATATTACACATTTGTAAATTACCGTGTTATTGTTGCTGTCACTAGATCTTATATTGTCATAAGATGTATTTTTCATAAAGGACTGAGATAAGAAAAATAACTTCAAATATATAACTTTATAACATATCGGTTGTTATCGTATCTTAGAATATAAAAATAAGAAGCGAAAATGATAGTCAATATACATTTTTGAATGAAAATAGGGTCATATCTGATCGTAAGATATAGAATAACTTTAAAATCAAATAACATAGGCACACCTCTCAGTAAAAAGATTAAATTTCAGTATTCAGTCATTCATTATCGAAGCACCGTGAATAATAATACAATTTTACTTAGTTAATTGGGTTGCCGGCAAAATATTATCACTTCCTCCAGTGATAAATCGACGTATCAATATTTCATTTTTTGGTTCATCGATTAGTTAAAATATATATATTTTTTTTGTGTGTGTGTGTCTTTATGTATGTTTGTATTTAATAAATATTTTGGCATGCCCAAGCCTTACGAGTGTGCGTCCAATTTATGAGATTTTGGCGTTAGATCATGACACATAGTCACGATTTGAGTTAGCTGAGTATTCATCGATATAACGATTTGAAGCTGAAAATACATATGTAAAATACAAATTAAATGAACATTTAAGTATAAGTTGGTATTTTTGAAAATCTTTGATTGGAGTAGGGTTTATGGAAAATAAGTTTACTTACAATCTTCCATTAATATAACTTGTGTATTTTCTATATTTGTACTAGATACAGAGTGTGGAATTAAGTTTAGCTCGTCGTCGTTCCATCGAGTCCTAGCACTAGAACGAGCTACAGCCATAGTTGGAGCAGAGTATAGGCTCAAGTTTGTCGGACTTATTACACCAGACATTGTGGAAATAGAACCGGCGTATCCCAGCAGCTGGAAATTGTGATGCGCACGCACGCACATACATTCATTAAAAAGAATTCACAAAATATACTAAAATACATTGGTTAATTTATAAAACAAATAAATAAATACTTACCGATGTTGATTGCGAATGAAAGTGGTTAAAATATTCCCTTCCATTGGATGATGGATACATTTGCGTGGTAATACGACTTAAGGAGTTGGAAGCTACTGGTGAAAGTTTACATCGTCCATTTTCAAGATAGGCGTGTGGACTTGTTGATAACGGTGCCTGGGGTTGAGGTTGGGGTGAAGTAGATGTCACAAGAGTAGTGCAGTTAACGCTATGTGAACTTGTATCTGTATTAATTGGACTGTTGTTGCCCTCTATATTATTTGTATTTCTACTATTTTCTGGCTCCAAACCATTTTTTGTTACGCAAAGGGTATTATTAGTGACATTCGGAGAATGGTTTGTCGAAACTGGGGGTGAAGGAGGTGAGTGAACCATTGCCAAGTCTCCACTAGTTCGTATAATTGCTACTGGTCGTGCCATCGGTGGCAACATCGGCGGTAGCATTGTGCTATGATAATGAGTCGATGGCGAAGTAGCCAATTTCGAATTCCTCAGTTGCTGGTGAATTTGAAAATGGGGGGGATGGCTATGAGAAACGTGCGTATGTGGATGTGCATGTTGAAACGCATGATCAATAGTTCCTGTTGATATTGTTGTTGAGTGACCAGCATCTTGACAAACGTATGTGACAAAGTCAGAAATGTCATGGGATTCCGTAGAATATTTGTCAGCAACAGCACGGTGACATTGGTCTTCGTCAACTATTGTAGAAGGCCTTATGTTGCTATGCTGCGGGTAATACAGCGTATTAACCGGGCTAATAGAAGTCGAATGCAGTGAGGAGCAATTCGGGTGGGAAATACCTATATAGATTTAAAAATTTGTAAAATAAAATGAATAAAAAAGATTTAGCTATTGTGTACTAAGTATACCTTCTGGAGAGCGGAATTGAGGTGTTGGTCTACTGTTAAGCGACGTGTAGCGGTGTAAAGGGATGGCTGAGTCCGAATTGGCTGTTGGCTCTCCATTTGAGATATTACTTTCTGTTGCTCGAAGGATTACGGAAAAGCTACTGGTGCAGTTTTCAGCTGCAGGACTCGGCCGAGAAACAATCGGAGGCGAGTTGCTTTGATCGACTTTACCGGCATCAGTAGACCCGCCATTGGTCGCTTCTGTGTGTAGTAACGGACTTTGTGATAAATGCATAGTCCTCTGATCTACAAAGTCAACTAAATAAAGTAAATGTTAAGGTTTGGAATATTTTTAGCTATTTTTTAGAGTTTACTAACTACTATAACCCCCAGGAATTGGATTCGCTACAATTGCCGCAGCTTGAACTAAACTCTGGGAGCCAGGCATTGAAGATTCGGAGTTCATTTGATATGTGTTGCAATCATAGATAGCCCCCACGTTTTCCCTCTTAATAAGGCTTGAGTGTAGGTTATTGTCACTGGCTTCATCCAATATTGAATCTGGAATATACATTTTAGAATCGCCTCAGCATTAATTAGTTTTATTTTATAAAAATACCTTTCGACAATGTCCAGAGTTCCTGCGATGAGAATACTCCAGTCGCTAAAATAATATCATTACAAACAACTCCATTATAAGGATTGTGTCTCACGCCTTCATTTTTAATATCAACGCCATCTTCTTTTCTCTCCAAAGGATTATTATTGCGTGTGTATAATGTCAAGCTTGAAGACCTTGAATCCACTGCTTGTGCTGTTGACAATGCTGGATTGACCGAATTGTGAGTATTTATAAAGTTAGCCAAATACAAATCCAACTCTCTGACAGAGACATTGATGTGATACGGATTGACACAAAGTCCTGGATGCAAGCATTCTGGGTTTTTTTCTAACCGCTCTCCGTCTGTGCTTTCTAGAGGAATTGCTTTAAAAAGAATGACCATGACCAAGTCAAGTCGCCATACTTTATCAGCTTGTCGTAAACAGTCTATGCGTCGCATTTTGCCTTTTTGATCAGGATTTGATAGAACACAAATAGATTTACGTTTGCCTATTATTGATTGCACAAAATCCTCCCGACTTTCTTGTGTTATATCTTTTCTAAGTTTCCCAAGAAGGCGGGAAGCCCATTTTTGTTTGACCTCCGTTTTCTCATTCTAGAAATAATACGGAAGAACATTTAGGTAAGATAGATAGATAGATAGATAGATTTAGTCATTTTAACATTTTGTTTTTTGTACCTGTAGTTCGTCCTTACAATGTCTTTCCTCTTCTAAAGACATTCGTTTTTCGTGTTTTTTATAATATTTTCGTTTGGCGGCTTGTAAGTTAAACCAAGAGTATGAAAATGATTTGACGTACGGTAAAAGCGCCTCAATAAAGGGGTGAAATTCATCCTAAATTTAAAACAAAAATAAACGATTTCAGTATGATTATTTATTTCATATATTTTTGCTTATTAAAGGCTTTACAAGTGCATCTAATAAATTCGTTTTGTTTGTAAAACAGAAACTAAACTAGACTTAAGAATAAAACACACAGAGACATATAGAGGCGTAGATACACGGGTAAATGGTAAACCAACTGGAATAACGTACAAACGAAAGGTTTATGTTATACTCCTAAAAAGAATAAATTTGTCAATGAAACAAAAAACGGAACATTGTTTTGGATTATACAATAGTAATGAATACAATTTACTAGGAGCGCAATCAAAGAACATTTATAATATTTTACGTGTATACATACAATGGTACATATTACATAGTATTGAAGGATATTATAGAAATGTACGTGGTGAACAGCAAACGTTATTTTCTCAAGCATCCCCAAGAAATAAAAGTAAATATTTCTTTCAGGGGGATAAGAGGCGGATGAGATGCCATTACTAACCAGAAATGACTCGAAAATAAAATATTTATATAAATTACCTTTGAAGCGCACAAAAAGCTAATTCCTCTTTAAATAATAAAGAAAGCTTCGGAAACCGAAGATTTGTATACTCTTGCAGATTGATCGTGTATGTTTGTAGTCCCTTCAATCGCAAATAGTTTTTTCTCAAAGGCTTGTCAGCAATTATAATTTGGCCGATTTGCTGCAATTATAAACCAAAGTAGGTTCTGAAGTTTGGTTAGACTATCGAGTGGGCTTCGATCCATTGTGGCATGGCAGCTGCTTACATATATCATATAATGCTCTGATCCGATTGAAACTACCTACATATGTACATATTCTGCACGCAGAAGCACTTAGTATGCACAGAAACAGACAGATGGACAGAAGTATACATATGTATGTCGACTCGTGTCCGACCATACCGACATTGTTGCATTTTATTTATCGCTAACATTTAACGCGGTATAATCTTAATACACCTGCAAGGGTATACAACACTAATTAAGAAAAATTAATTGTCTGAAATTTAACAAACGTGTGAAAACTATCTGTCACCAAAAAAGTGGAATGAGTTGAAAGTGGATCATTGTCATTAATAACATTTATGTTGTTAAATACATATCCATACATTCATATATGTATAAATATGCATTGTACATACATATTTAATGTATAAATATGTGTATATATATATATATATGTAAATATAACTTTTAGATGAATGTACATACGTACACATAATGGTAACGACACATAGATGACAAGATGCAATTGATGTGTGCAGTGTTTATTTAAATTTAAATAATGGTATACATACAGATATTTAACACAGAGACATCAAGATATAAATTGGAATACCAAGTATTATTAAGACTTTAATTACATTTAAATTTGTTTAATATTTGATGGGAATATGGTTTGCGCATTTCTTTTCCTAAGCATCCAGAGTAATTTTCATACCTGACGATAAAATTAGTAAAGTTTGATTATTGAAACCAATATTTTATCAAAATGATAGTTACATATGTACGTATATTTATGTATTTGGTTAATGCTCAATTATTCGCCAATTCGTTATATGCTCATCCCGACAATTACACTTTCCTTCACCCTCGCCATTTACCCAAAAATAATATCTACCGCAGACTAATATTTATGAAAAATGTGTTTAAAATTTTACCTGTCCTGTCGACGATGTTTGCAAATAAGAAGAAACGTCCGTCTCGATCATACAGCTTCTTAAAGTATCTGGTATGAACATACCTTAAGCAGTCTTTTGTGCATCGAATTTGTCTATTGTTTGGAATCCATTGACCATATGTACCTATAATATAAATTATACGAAATTCTCAATTGAAAATTGTACATAAATCACAAGAAATTAAAATGAAGGCTAGCTTATGGTTCCCAAAGCTTTAGATACCATTGAAGATCCAATATTCCAATCTATTCCAATGGTGGTGGTATCCGATTTAATCAAATTAGGATTAGCTGTGAACAAACATATATGTATGTATGTACGTACTTAAAGTACTTTAAAAAAAAATTGGATTTTTTCACAAATACTTGTCTTAC
This sequence comes from Drosophila miranda, assembly GCF_003369915.1. NCBI lineage: Eukaryota > Metazoa > Arthropoda > Insecta > Diptera > Drosophilidae > Drosophila > Drosophila miranda. Next base: position 1,418,202 of record NC_046678.1, read on the forward strand.
AGCCGATTGGCATCATTAAGATTTGGTACTCCAGTTGAACTAAATATGTACAAATATTCAGTGCTCAGATTCTGCCAGATATCTTTCAAATGACGGACGCGGCTACATAGATAATTTATGAATATGTACATATATTTATATACATAAATATATACCTATCTTACGAATACAATAAGTTTTTTATACACTGGTTAATAATTTGTGTAAATTTTAGATACTTATATGATAGGTACCACAACATATCATCATTGTCTGGATAATAGCGAATTTCCGTTAAGTTTATGTTTCCTGCAAAAGATTACACAATCCTGTGAGGCTATTCTACATTACACAATCACAAAACACATATCCATATGTATATAAATATAGGAATATATTCACACACACATATAAATATGTACATTTTTAACAACACATGTTACCAAGCACATTATATGTTCGTGTATGGCTAACAGGGATACTGTTCTTTATTTTTATTACGGAAAGCAATAATATATTTACATATGTTTGTAATTCACCGAATGCACCAGACGTACCATACACATGACACATGATAAATATACAACATACACATATGTATGTATGTACTATAGACACATACATATGTATGTACATATGTACATATGTATTTAAGTGTTTCGATTCTTCAACACAACCGAAAGATGACAGAGGAGTTTCGTTATGCAAAGCATGTACCTTCAGACTAAATTTAAAATTGGCAATCCAGTGGGTAACTGCGTGGACTCTGTTCTCGTATTCAACTAACAAACAAAGACATGGGTTTTGGGAGGGCCTAGTACCTCCTACTTAGAAAACAAACGGAATCGTTCTAAAAATGGATTCTCCAATGCCTGAGAGAACTTGGAGCGCAAGAGCGAGGCATCCGAGAGAGCTCATTGTAATTCGTAGTGCGCCTGTGCCACAAAAAATGCCACAAAAGAAATGCGAATTGTAAGAAATGGCCATACCATCCTCTGTGCCATGCATACGATTAGTAATGAACCGTGTCTCTATACCATTCGATTTTACATAAAATTACAAATATTTTAAAATCTGCCATTGGCCATAAATATATGTATTTCGAAATGTCATGAGAGATAGACCATCTTATTAAATAAAGATTTGAACTAAAATTCTATTATGTGATTGCTAATCATTTTTTTAAATAATTTTTAAGAAGATAGCATTAACATTTACACTTTTGGAACAACAATACAACCAAATTTCGGGTACAACATTGATATTTTTGGTATCAATTTGATACTGATTTTAAACTAATGATTACACACCACACCATACCATACCAATAAATACCATGCATAAAATGGAAGATGTTGGTTAGTTACTTGTTATTTGCTATTACATTTACTTTACGGCTTAGGATGCGACTCTGGATTGAATCTTCATGAAAATAGACGATAAAAGTTACTAATCTAATTCTAATTCTTAATTCGAATTAATTATAGTTCTAACTAACCGAATTCTTATTAAGAAACACTAGAATTTATTTTTTTCACTTCACAAGCACGGGACATAAAGAATGAATAAGATTAAACATATGTACATATGGACATAGATCGACCCGCACCTGTCAAAAAGATGACAAGCTCTATTCGTTTACTTTGCGCACATTACTGCAACGTACCAAACGGAACAGACAAATAAGAATTTTCATAAATAAGATTGTGAGATGATTTGCAAAAATGGTTTGCTCTCTTGGAGTACAAAAACACTCAACCAAGTCACACTGGAAGAGAGAGAAATCAAGATTTGCAGGTGCAAAAGGGAAACTTCTGTTACATTTAAGGCAGTTACCAAATCAGTTAGATATATTTTAAAAAATAGTTACACGTCTATAAAAGTTTGTAGTTTGTAATTTATTGTATACCATAGTAGATGTCTGTGAATTAAAAGATATACATACATATTTTTCCCAGTTGCGATGTTTTAAGAGTATCAGAAGCAAGTGTAAAATAAAGCCATATCTACGTTTACGGCTTTTGACTTTTTGAATTTCCCGCCTTGTAAATGATAGGGCAACAGAGCTTCTGTCAAAAGGCTCCTGTCAAATTTTAAAGAAACAGCGTAATTTATTTTGTGGGTTGATAGCCATTGATAAGATACACTTCCCACGCAATTTGCAGAGAAAAGGGAAAAAAGTGAATTCCTGTGTGCTCATTAGGCCTAGTTTATTCGGAAAAAAGTATTAATCAAATCATGCCTAAGCTTGATAAGTACTATAGGAACTGTGCACCTTCACGGTGGTCACGGATTTCGTTGTTGCTGTACTAGCACGTCCTGGCTGAACGTCCTGGATGCCCAGGTCTCTACACATGTTGGCATCGGAGACTAGGCAACTTCATGGCTCAGTGGTTTCAATTTTGAATGATCATTTGTGTATGAGAAAGCTTTCCGCTAGATGGCGGCACACAATCCATGAATTAGGCTACGAATTGCTCCCTGACCCGGGATATACTTATTTATAGGCGGATACTTATCCGTTTTTTACCAACATATCTCCGGTTCTAATCGGCTTTCAGCTCACAGAAACAAATTTAACAATTGTAACCAAGAAACAGTCTGCTTAACTTACTATTTTACCACCAAGTACTCCGACCTTAACTTGAGCATTTTTGTCATGCGTGGATCTCGCCTATAGTTTGACACCACAGGTGTGAAACCATTTTTCGCACACCACGGAACTGAAATATTAGCGCTGCTTAAATTTCAAAAAGGTGTTTTTTAAAACTTGGTGGTTAATCTTTTCTTATTGCTATATTGTGACACTCTGCTACGGTACAGCAAAGCCCTAACTTAGGGATTCGTTGTTTGCGGTTTGAGATTCGGGAATGGCGGGATAATTTAAATCTGAAAATACGGACAGAATGAAAAAGTTTTTCAATAATTATCACGTTTGTTCAATCAAGACGGACTCATTTTTATGAGTAACTAATTTTATGTTAGCTACCTTATATAATTATTTAAATAATAGTCTGGTCTGAGAATCGTGTTCCGTCCCACTCCAAAAAGCATTGTATCGCTTCTTTGCTAAAGAGCTTTTTATAACTTGAATATACATACAGTGGGGCGCAAAAGTGAGTACATACTCATAATCACTGACTTTCGCCCACAACAGCAAAACGAAACAATATGAAATATTGAAATATTATGGTTTGAAGATGCTTTACATGGTAGCACGTTGGTCCTCTACAAAACTATTTAAAACTTCTGCAAGCCCAACTTCTTAATTTTCCGGAGAAATGTAGTTATCCCGAATTTAAATAACTTTTTAATAAGACAGTGATCCGAACCAAATTGCAATCATTTTTCGAAAATTCACAACCTATGATCAATGGCTCAATCTATGGTACGAATCAGCGCCATCCAACTTAGGCGATATCTGAAGACGTGTAGATGCGGAATGAAATCGTATTCTAAAAGATCTTTTTGGCAATTTGATAGAGAGCATTCTAAACCGTATTAAAAAAATAATATCTAATATGGGTCTAAGCACAAAATGTTAATATTCAGCCAGGCTCCGTTTTTCACATTCACAAAAGTTTTCCGATTTACTTTTGAATACACATAAATTGGGGCTCTCGTTTTAACATTCCGCAAGATTTATTCGTTTTCAAAACAAAAACATTTTCGTTGACGAAATGAAAAGTAAACGGCTTTTTATACAACGAAACGAACCTTAATTGCATTAACATAAACTTGACATCTATATCAGGGTAATATAACTTTTGTTTTCTTTCTAAATAATTTTATATTAACCCAACCTCAAATTTGGATCGGAAAAAATTGGCCAGGGCAACAACAACAACACCTTAAAATGAAAACGAAACGTTTTGGCTGAAAACGTAATCCGCAAAAGTAAATTAAAAACGGAGCCTGATTATGATTTACTTTAATTTTTATAAGAAGTGCAAAAGTGAGTACATGCGAGTTTATTTTTTGGTTTTTTATTTTTCATTCGTTGAAAAATTCTTATTCGTTCTTGTAATTATTGTTTATTTGTTAAGAATACAATTATTTATATGAAGAACAAATTTGGTTTGCTTGGCTTTATTCGTTTGGCTGTTATGGGCGGCGAAAGTCATTGATTATTAGTATGTACTCACTTTTGCTCCCCACTGTATGTACCTTAAACTCTTATACGACTCGAAAAAAAGATAACGCGTATTCATATGTGTGTGTGCGTCCGACCAATTACATTTTCAAGGAATCTTTACACTGTCTCATCTGAATTTAGTTCTTCAAACGACCATGCGCACGAAGTTCGTATACGAGCTTTTGCGCATATTATTCGACTCTGACTCTTATAATAAAAAATATGTATTCAATTTGTTTCCATTGGCATAAGTAGCTGGCTATCAACATTTACTAACATATTGTATTAAAAATTTGATATTTTCTTTAAATTATAAATATGTAAACTAGACTTATTGAATTGTTATTAACTTTGTTTTACTTTACATACCGTATACGTTAAAGGAAAGTTCAGATTCGGTGAACGGTTTAATACACTAACGGAGACACACGTCCATAAGTACATGCGTACATATGTATACATATACTGCATATATGCACGGTATATGGAAAATGTGTTTTACATATCCTTGTGGCCTCTTGATTTGTATGGGTCGTGGAGCTTCGCTTTTGAGCCTTTCGGGTGTTTTCAACCCTAATGTGAAAAAGTGTTTGACATAAAAAAAACCAGCAGAAATATCAATACTCTATTAAAAAAAAAAATGCCTTTATTCCAGCCGAGTTCCTAAAGAAAAATAATATCAAACCACAAGTTTTAAGTATTGCTTCAATCTTACCAAATTTTATTTTTAACAGTGTTCATCCATTCGCTCATCCGACCATACGTGGTATACATATGCATGTCTGTATTAAAATCATATAATTCTCAATAAATTGAGAGTAAATTTTATTAATGCTTAATATAGACATATGTATATAAACATATACGATTATGTTTTCTGATGAGTGTATATGTTTTAGCACATCTAAATAATGTGGAGTTAGTTACTGTCATTTCATAAGCTTGCATAACCGTATTTCGGATCATTCATTTTGTTTTGCTATTGAAGTTTGTAGGTACCTTACATACCTATGTACATATGTATGTGAAAATATTTGTACATATTTATCAAGTGAAAAACATATGTTTTCATTTTAAAAAAGGACATCAGATTTATGATTTTTTCTGATTGCAGATATGGCGAGCATAATATTAATAGCATGCCTTGCTATATTGGGACTAATCATTGCAATAGCTTTGTTTCTGGCGGGTGGGTATTTGTGGTGGAGACACAAAAGATCGCAATTGCAGTTTATTGAGCCCAACGAAGACGAAGAGTCTAGTAGTTACAGTCTAAGGTGAGTCGTATCACCTCATTATTTTATTTTTTATTTTATTTATGCAGATATTCGACAAAGGCTAACTGAAGAATATAGAATATTCACAACTAGCCATCGTTCATGGTATTATATGTTTGAATAGTCGCTTGAATAGTTTAAATATGTCTAATATCAAATGATTTAAGTGGTTGAAACAAATGAAAGGAATCTTTCATTAACAATACTATATTTAATTTGAAATGTACAGAGCTGCTCAGGACATTGATTCCGGAAATCCGCCTAGCAAACCACAAGTGCCGGTGGCGCAAGCAATAACAACTCCTCTTCAAAATAACATTAATCGGAAATTGAATGGATTCTTAAGCCTTAGAACTCCCCTAATTGGGTATGTATTTTGTTCTATCTTCACTGTACTAATAAATCTATTATATCTATTATAATCTCCACAAATTAAATTAAAACTCAAACCTTTTAGTGGCTCGGCACCTGCACAAGCTAAAGCACAAAATGCTTCTACAGGAAATACAAATGATGGTACCTCCAAAGATTCCGCGGTAAAAATAAGTCAGACTACCTCTCCTATCCTCTTTTTAAAATTTAATAAGCTTTTATTTTTAAATAATTATATATTAATTTTCGAACAAAAAAAACAGAACAAAGGTGAAAAAACCGGTTTCTCAGTTATTAAATGTACGCTTCTCTCCATCTTAGAATAAAAGTATCTCCATGACAGACATGTATCTGGACAGCACGGATTCTAGTGAAAATGTTGGGCAAATACATTTCTCCTTGGAATATGATTTTCAAAATACAACATTAATTTTAAAAGTTCTTCAAGGAAAAGAACTACCAGCTAAAGATTTAAGTGGGACTTCGGACCCATATGTTCGTGTAACCTTGCTACCAGACAAGAAACACAGATTGGAAACTAAAATAAAACGAAGAACTTTAAATCCGCGATGGAACGAAACATTTTATTTTGAAGGATTTCCGATACAAAAACTTCAGTCACGTGTGAGAATGCTTTCTATTATCTTTCTTTACATGATCTTTAAAAAAAATTTTTAAATAATTTATCTTCATATATATACCCTTGGTATAGGTATTACACTTACATGTTTTTGATTACGACCGGTTCTCACGGGATGACTCTATAGGAGAAGTATTTCTTCCTTTATGTCAGGTAAACATATCTTAAAATAATATTTCTATAAAAGGTGTATAGAACGTTTAATATGGTGGTTGGGTATATTGCGTGGGCAGACTGTTTTGAAGATTTTAATTTATTGGTCGTGTTACTGATTAAGGTTCCTCCACATGCTCGTACCTTTGTCTTCTTAGGTTGATTTTGCTGGTAAGCAGTCGTTTTGGAAAGCATTGAAACCACCAGCAAAGGATAAATGTGGAGAACTTCTGTCTTCGCTTTGCTATCACCCCTCGAACTCTATTTTGACGTTAACATTAATCAAAGCGAGGAATCTTAAAGCAAAGGACATCAACGGAAAATCTGGTAAGAAATCTTCCCGCGCCAAGTTTAAAAATAAAATAAAAATATTTGTTAGCAGAGATCAACTTTGTATTATAATTATATCCCCCGCCTTTGATATTTTCGTGAACCAATGTATTTTGAATTAACTCTAGATCCATACGTGAAGGTGTGGCTTCAGTTTGGAGACAAGCGAGTAGAGAAAAGAAAAACGCCTATATTTACATGTACATTAAATCCAGTGTTTAATGAATCATTCAGCTTCAACGTTCCATGGGAAAAAATAAGAGAATGCTCTTTGGATGTTATGGTGATGGATTTTGATAACATTGGGCGAAATGAGTTAATAGGACGAATACTATTAGCCGGTAAGAAAAATATATATAACAGCAGAAAATATTAATAAATTTTTGTTTTTACGCATTAACATTGTACTTATTCATAGGAAAAAATGGTTCTGGTGCATCGGAAACTAAACATTGGCAGGACATGATCTCAAAGCCTAGACAAACTGTAGTACAATGGCATCGCTTAAAACCTGAGTAAATTTAAGATTTAACTATCAATTTCAGCATATGATAACAACAGAGTATGCATACACATACATATGTACATGGATTTATACCTACCATTACCATTATCATACCATATGGAAACGCACACAATTAGCAGTATTTAATACAATCTGCACAAAGCATACATAAGTATAAACGCATTGCACATTGGTTGGATATTTGAAATTTAATACCGAGTAAACGAATAAGGATACTGCAAATAAATCTAAATTCACTTATTGCTCTGAAGTTTTAAAGCCTCACAAACCTCTCTGAGCAATACTTAGTTTTATAATTACTTGTCTACCTAGCTAGATATATGTACGAGTATTTGTATTTGTACGTGCATGTACTTACACATACCCGTCTGGCTTCTGATTATTGTTTATAGATGTCAAGGATCGTTGAATTGTCTTTAAATTTCTATACATTTTCGATTTCATGAAAAAAAGCGCGGTTAAAATCCATTGGAACTGAATTTTTTGTTGAACAAAGGGGTATAGTAGTAATTTGTCTTTACTTGATTAGCTAAATAAATTATTGGTAGCAATAATAATAATTATATCAGGTTTATTTTATCGGCGATGCGTGTTTAATGTAATGTAATCAATTTTTAATGCCGAAATAGACAACCCACAAAAACTAAAAGAAATATATTAAAATGTATATAATACAATTGAATTGTTAGATATATTAGATTAAAATAATCTAATAAACTCGTAAAACGACATTGTTACAAGTTACATAAAGCGAATTGTTGTTTCTTTTACAATAAAAGAATATAAAAGTAAAGGTCATATTAATTTTAAATATAGTTTTATCACAAAATATAAAGTATGATAGGGCTATAGGTTATAGAAATTATTTGATTAGAAAAATGAATGCATTAACACTATACAAAATTGAACATTTTTAATAGTAACTATAAAAAAAATTAGCCAACCATTGCCGAAACAAGCGTCTACTGCGAAGAAGTGCGAAAATAAAATGACATTTAAATTAAGAATTAAACAATAAAGAGATTTATAATTGATGCATTGAAACTGAGTTTAAAAAACGAAAAATCGAAAATACAACCCACCTTGAAATTACATATTTGTTATATACCTGTTATAATATTATTAAACTAATTTATGAATATTACATAGCTGCAAATAAAGCATTTTAAACTTACGTGTTGGGTATTTAATGCTAATGCTTTTTGTTGAGTTGCGGGAAATTATAATGTATGTGAACACATCTCTAGTACTTACTAAAAGAGTGATTTCGCTTAAGTTGCGTGTCTGATGTAAGAATGTAGATAATATTATTTTATACAAAGATAGGGTTGGGAGGCTGGCGAAAATCCTCAAGCTGAACTCTCCACTAAAGTGTCGGCTGGGCCTTGGGCAGCAAAAGGCAAGAGCGAGAGTGCTGCCAAAGACACTCCGGCGAACAAGAGGCAACGCGGGCCCAAGGGCGCTACCCTTCAGCTAAAGACGACGAGGAAGTTCAGACAGAAGTTACCAAGAGGCATCTGATTGTGGCTCTGATCGATAGAGGCGACGAGAATGGCAAGATGCCGGCAGCTTAGCGGAAGCTAGTTCACACGCAGCCCTCAGAATCTATCTTCCCCCGAATGGAAGACTACTCCAACGCTACCATGCCCACCTTCGACGGCATCGGATGATTGAACGGGTTGAAGTGATCCTTAAATGTAACGACGACACAACGCGGCAGTGTGCAGTTGAAAGCCCTGTGGCATGGGGCCAAGCTGTAGGTGGTAGACAGGGAGCTCATCTCGACTAAACCAACTAAGCATGGATTTATAAGGCGGCGATCAACCACCACGAACTTGTTAGAGTTTACCTCTTTCATTATTAAAGGCTTTCAAGGTAACTTATAGACGGATGTTATTTACACCGACTTCAGTAAAGCATTCGACTCTGTAAACCATTCCCTTCTAGCACATAAACTTGACCCTTTAGGGTTTCCGCCCAACCTCCTGAGATGGATTTCTAGCTATCTTTGTTCCAGGTCTCAAAGAGTCCTCTTCAAAAACTTCCTCTCTTCACCAGTAAAGGTTTCTTCGGGAGTACCGCAGGGCACCCATCTAGGCCCCTTACTCTTCACACTCTTTATTAATGACTTGCCTTCGGTTTTAACATACTCTCGAGTATGCGGATGATGTTAAACTCTGTGTCCAGTATAAGGACATTTCATTTCATACTCGCTTGCAATCCGATCTCAATAACTTTCAGTCATGGTGTTGTGCTAACTTTTTACACCTTAATGCTTCGAAATGCAAAGTTATGACATTTCACCGTTCTAGCCCCTTGTTGGCTCCCTATACCCTATTTGGTGGTTCTCTTGAGAGAATCACCCTGGTGGATGATCTTGGGGTTATGTTAGACAAGTTAAAGTTTTCTGAACACATTTCTACCATGGTAAATAAGGCTATGGGCGTGCTTGGGTTTCTAAAGAGGTGGTCAAAAGAATTTGACGACCCCTATATAACAAAGACTCTCTATACTACGCTAGTTCGTCCGATTTTAGAATACGGCTCCTGTGTATGGTGCCCTCAGTACAAAGCACACCAGGACCGTATAGAATCAGTACAGAACAACTTTTTACTCCCATCTTACTCTAGTAGACTACTATTAGTAAACCTCCCATCCTTAGTTATACCGTTGTTCCTTCTATTTTGTAGATCGAATTATTCCTTGCATGAACCGTTTAGGGTCTTATGCTCGGATTATAATTCCCTCTACCATATATCCACCACTAATTCTCTTCCTCTTATTAAATTACAAATCCTTACACACCTTTCTAGAAATTAGTAATTGTAGTGGTATTTGTATTTTGCTTGCATGCTTAGTTTCTTAGTAAGTTTAATGCTAATTTTCTTCGAATGTTAGTCTAACAGCTATCTTTCTTGCATGTTCGCGTTCGGTTCGGCTACGCGCCGTGCGTCATGCGGCAGCACCCCTCGGTCGGTTGGGCGGGAGGAGGGCTGCGTTTTGCCTGGGATCCGCGCGTAACTGCCTTCTGCTGGTTTCACACGGGCCACTTGACGGTGATCATTGCATGTCAACGTCCAAGAATAAAACGAGGGGGAACGTTGTGAGTTGCTGCGGACACCGCAACTCTACATTTATACCTGATACTTAGTCAGTATGGCTCTCCTCCGGCAGACGCCGAGAGAGACAGAAAATCAGTCTGAGCGTGACGTCGGGCGCTGCGTAGCCACTGCAAATCGATTTGTTCCTATGGGCTATAAAAATGATCCGATCTGATCCAGATTTAGCAACCGGATAGATATGGTCATTATCTATGATTCTGCGTTTTTAGTTTTCTCGTATCGTCAATATTGTGGATGCAACAGATTTTTGTCCTTTGTGGGGGCGGAAAGGGGTGGGGCGAAATTGAGATATACGTTTTATAATGAGATCTAACAGAAGTGCGGATACCAAATTTGGTTACTCTAGCGTTAATAGTCTCTGAGATTTGTGAATATCCCCAGATTTTCGTCCTTTGCGGGGGCGGAAGGGGGGTGTGGCGAAATTTTGAAACAAACTCGTCTCGGTCCGATATATTGGGAGTGTGGATACTAAATTTGGTTGCTCTAGCTTTTATAGTCTCTGAGATCTAGTCGCTAATGTTTTACTCTAAGCAAAGCCGGCTATGCTACGTGTGTTAGAGAGAGACAGGGCGAGAAAAAATGAAATTGTTTTCTTGATGCTGGCTATAATAATAATACGATCCAATTCAGATTCTGCAGTCTAAAATATATGGTCATTCTCTACGATTCTGCGTTTTTGGTTTTCTCGTATCTTTAAAATTGTGGATGCCACTGATATTCGTCTTTTGTGGGGGCGGAAATGGGCGGGGCGAAGTTTTGAAATATTCTTGTAGCAGTGACATATCACAAAAGTCTGGATCCAAAACATCGTTGCTCTAGCTCTTATAGTCTTTGAGCACTAGGCGCTAATAGGGGCGGACAGTCGGACGGACGGACAGACGGACAGACAGACATGGCTCAATCGACTCGGCTATTGATGCTGATCAAGAATATATGTATTTACTTTATGGGGTCGGAAACGATTCCTTCTGGACGTTACACACATCCATTTTCACCACAAATCTAATATACCCCAATACTCATTTTGAGTATCGGGTATAAAAAATGGTATCATCCTTCACCTTTGCAGTCCAAGGAGAGCGAACACTAAAGCTGCTGCAAAGAACCCGACTGTAAGGACCAGTCTATAATGTGTTGCATGATGGTAGCCCACTACCCAACGAGGGCGACCAGCATGTGATCCATAAGATCAGCAAGAAGGAGAAGGACCTGCTACAGCCTAAATACGGGAATATAATACATTCTAGATGATAAAGATGCGCATACTCTACAGACAGCCGAGGTGAAAAAAGACCTTGGTCTTAACACCATCATGAAGGCCGCTCAGGGTCTTGCCCTGGAAGATTCAGAGAAAGAGGATGACGGTGACGTGACGATAGTAGTCAACCCGTCGTGCGAAGTTGTGTCAGCTACCCATGACACTGACGATACTGCAGCTCAACTGCAATAAGAAACTACATAAGCTAGCGTCGTCAGAGCTGCTCATAGCCATGGAGCAAGGGCCCGTCGAGAAAGCTTTGGTCCAGGAGCCATGGATTGCTTCATGCAATGCAGTGGCCGGACTAAAGTCCTCTAACTACAATTCAATCGCCTTAACAACGTAAGAAATACCAGAACCATCATATTCGTGCGACAGGAAACCAATTCTTACCTTATATCATACAGCACGAATGACCTGACAGTAGTGATGTGTGACGAGAGTATCGTGGTTCAAGAATAAGGCGTGGATGAAGCGGTAGAAAAATAAATTTTGCATTGCTCTTAATTGTACGTTGTTTAAGATGGGATCTTATCTTCCTGTTGGGTCTTCCTTCGGGGTTGTTGCTTGGGTCTTTCGGTTGTATTTGATTATAAAATAATAATAATAATAGAATTTGTTGTTTGCTATTACTCCTGGAGCAACTTATACAACAGTCGGAAAAAATTATGATGATTTAAAAAATAAAAATATTTGTGTTTATCAAGGTTGAAGAATTTGGAGGGGGATATTATTTGGTTTAATTATCTGTTCAGGTTTCTAGGGTAGAGGTCCTCTTCTTCATCCTGTTGGGCAGGTCGACTGGGTGTATTCTGGCCAGCCTACGCCGGTATCTTGTTCTCGCAAGACGCCTCGCCAGTATATTAGGGTGGCTTCTGAGCTTACAAATATGGTTTTTCGCTTAATTGTTGATAACATCACAAACGAGTGGTACGTTAAGGTCCTTGGCAATGTCCCGGTTACGGATATACCACTCAGCTCCGGAGATCCTACACAGAAATTTACTCTGGAACGTCATGATCCTCGCAAGTTTAATTTTGGCGGCAATTCCAAACACCTGAATGCTGTACTTCCAGGTAGGTGCTAGTGTTCTAGGCGTTGACATGCAATGACTGCATCTTGCAAGAGGCGATGCAATTACTGCACTGTTACGCGAGGATGCAGGAAAGATAGCTGTTAGACTAATATTCGAGGAAAATTAGCATTAAAGTTACTGAGAGAACTAGGCATGCATTCAAAATAACATACCACTACAATTACTAATTACTAGAAAGGTGTGTAAGGATTAGTGATTTAATAAGAGGAAGAGAATTAGTGGTGGATATAATATGGTAGAGGGAATTATAGCATAAGATCCTAAGCGGCTCATGCAAGGAATAATTCGATCTACAAAGTGGAAGGAACAACGGTATAAAATTGTAGCAAGTCTAATAGGAATCGTGAAGTTTATGCGGCTCAACAGATCAGGGCTGTCTATGTCACCCCTGATCAAGTTGTGCATAAAAATCACACCAAGCATTTTTCTACGGTTAATTAAGAATGGGATGTTTACTAGAGTAAGATAGGAGTCTTATACCTTCATCCCAGTTAAGGCCCCGCAGAGCAAAGAGTAAAAAGTTTTTCTGTACTGATTCTTTACGGTCCTGGTGTACTTTGTACTGAGGGCACCATACACCGGAGCCGTATTCTAAAATCGGACGAACAAGCGAGGTGTAGAGAATCTTTGTTATATAGGGGTCGTCAAATTCCTTTGACCACCTCTTTATAAACGCTGGTACGCAACTGGCAGTTGTGTGCCTGCCGCCCGTGCAGGCAAGAGCCCTGCTCATGGTGGGGAAACTTAAAGTCGGATGGACAAGCTGTAGGATCCGGGAGCGGACAGCTCAACGACGATGCTACAGGTGTCTGGAGTTTGGGCATCTAGCAATCTGGTGCAAAAGCGCGGTGGATCGCACCGGATGCTGCCTCAGATGCGGCGTGAACGGGCACAAGGCGGCAACCTGTCAAAGCGATCCGCGGTGTTTCATCTGCACCGCTAACAACAGCAATGAGACGAACCATTATGCGGGTAGCAGGAGATGTCCAGCAGCCAGGAGCGTGCCCAGCTTGCCGGCCCAATAATGAAGGTTATGCAGCTCAACCTCAACCACTGCGCTGCGGCTCAAGACCTGCTGAGCCAATCCATAAGAGAATTGGCAATTGACCTCGCCATCCTCAGCGAGCCATATCAAACTAGGGAGTCCCCTGGGTTCATCTTGGATGCCACCAAAAAGGCCGAGATATGGCTATGCGGGGCCACACCATTGCAGCTTTCCCTCTCAAGCGCTGCTGCTGGGTTTGTGCGCGCCAAGGTCGGAGGTGTGTGGATATACAGCGTCTACCTTGCCCCAAGCCTGACGCTCTCCGAGTTCGCAGGTACTCTAGACAACCTAGCGGCTGATGCTAGAGGACGTCACCCAGTAGCCATTGGAGGGGACTTCAACGCGTGGGCTGAGGAGTGGGGAAGCGTGGCGACGAATGCGAGAGGTAGAGCTCTGCTGGAGATCATTGCGCCCCTGGACATCGCGCTCCTCAATGAGGGAAACCAGCATACCTTCTCCAGAGCAGGAATAGGATCGGTCATCGACCTTACATTTGTCAGCAGCTCACTTTTTAATTCATCGGGCTGGAGCATCAGCAACATCTACACAGGGAGCGACCACAGGGCAATTATATGGGACACAGGCCAACAGACGTCTAGCGTAGAGACAGCTGCGCCCAGATGGAGATGCTATCGCGCCGAAACGCTCAATACGGCCCTGTTCATGGTGCTTATGTCCAACCTCACGGCGAATGGAAATGCTGAATGCATGGCCAACCATGTCATGGAGCATCTGGAGGCAGCATGCACTGCCACCATGGCGCAGAGGAAGCACTACGGTCGCCACCACCAACCTGTGATCTGGTGGAACGAGGACATTGCCGCGCTACGCCGGGAATGCAACCAAGCTCGACGCCGCTACCAGCGCTCGCGCGGAAGCACTGCCTTTCCGCAATGGCAATCCACGTTTAGGGACTGCAGAAGGGCCCTCAAGGCGGCCATTAGGGATAGCAAGCGCCAGTGCTTTCTCAAGCTATGCGACTCTGCGGAGCAGGACCCATGGGGAAGGGCGTACAAGTTGGTGACGAACAAACTTTGCGCCAAGAGGCAGGCACCCCCATCGGACCCCGACACGACAAGATCCATCGTGGAGGAACTCTTTCCGCACAGGGCTGACCACTTTGGGGATGTCCGTTGCCTCACACTGCAACCGCACAGTCAGGCACACATCGAGGAGGTGTCACTCGAGGAAGTCGAACGCGCAGCCAGGAGCATCAGCCCGAACAAGGCTCCTGGGCCGGACTCTATCCCGAACAGAGCCCTCTTGCTCGCCCTCTCCACGCGTCCGGACATCTTTGCGAAGCTGCTAAATCAGTGCCTTCGGGAAGGAGTGTTCCCTGTGAGGTGGAAAATACAGAAGCTAGTGCTTATTCCCAAGCCAGGCAAGCCGCCGGGGACAGCGTCGTCGTATAGGCCTATCTGCCTGATCGACACAGCGGGTAAAGTGCTTGAGAAGGTGGTTTGCGCGCGACTGGAACGCTCCATCGCGGAGGCTGGCGACCTCTCACCGCACCAATACGGCTTTCGCAAGGCCCGATCCACGATAGACGCCGTTCGTAAGGTGGTGGACATTGCCTCCGGTGCAATTGCCGGCACTCGGTGGAAAGGCGGCGCGAAAGAGTATTGCCTAGTAGTCACTCTAGACATTAAGAACGCGTTCAACACGGCGAGGTGGAGCTGCATCCTAAGGGCGCTGGAGAGTTTCGACACACCCAGGTACCTGCAGCGGATGGTACAAAGCTACTTTGAGAGAAGGCTGCTTTTGTACGACACGCAGGCTGGCACGGAGGAATACGAGGTATCGGCAGGCGTCCCGCAGGGTTCAGTGCTTGGCCCCACTCTGTGGAACGCAATGTATGACGGCATCTTGCGACTCAGCCTCCCCCACGGAGTACACATGGTGGGTTTTGCAGACGATGTGGCTGTCCTAGTGGTGGCAAAAGACCTGTCCGTCGTGGAAACGACCTGCAACTAAACGATAGCGCGCATTCAACAGTGGCTGGACCTGGTCGGGCTCGAACTCGCACCCCGCAAAACAGAGGCAGTGCTGGTATCCAGCCGGAAGAAAGTCGAGACGGCCAACATCTCAGTGGCAGGTACCCTGGTTTCGTCCAAGCGCGCTATCAAATACCTTGGTGTCCCGGTGGACACACGTCTCTGCTTTAGGGAGCACTTGGCCTACATGGGCACGAAGGCGGCGACCACCAACGGTGCGCTCTCGAGGCTAATGCTGAACACCCGAGGACCAAAGCAATGGCGGTGACAACTGCTAACGAGTGTCACGAAATCGGTGATGCTATATGCGGCGCCAATCTGGGCAAAGGCCCTTCGAACAGCGAGCTACGCACGGGGTCTGGCAGCCACGCACCGCCTCTCTTCGATTCGGATCACCAGTGCCTTCCGAACAGTCTCGGATGAGGCAGCACACGTGATCGCGGGCATAGCACCCCTGGAATTCCTGGCGGAGGAACGGTCCACATACTACCAGGAAACACATGGCAGAGGAATGGACGCGGCGGCGAAAAGGCAGGTACGCATGGCGTGCAAACAGGAGAGTCTCAGAAGGTGGCAACAGCGCTGGGACACGACCACTAAGGGGCGTTGGACCCACCAGCTTATCCCGTCCATCGACGCGTGGGTAAGCAGGAAGCACGGGCAGGTCAACTTTTACCTGACTCAGCTCCTCAGTGGTCACGGCTGCTTCCGAAGCTACCTTCATCGCTTCGGGCACGCGGACTCCGCAGAATGCTCTTGGTGCGGGCACTACGTGAAGGAGGATGCCGAGCATGCGATATTTTCGTGTGGCAGGTTCGCAGCGCAGCGCCAGCGGCTAGAAGAAGCGCTGGGTGGAGCCGTAGTCAAGCAGAGCTTGGTGCCGTGCATGCTCCTGTCCCCGGAAAACTGGGAGGCGACGAGCTGCTTCGCGGCGACCATTATGAGGGAACTGCGCGCTGTTGAGCACCAGACAAGAGTCCAGTTAGTCTAAACGAAGCCTGCACATGTGTGAAGCATTGCTTCACGGCCGTACCACACATGTTGGGCTTGCATAGCCTAACCTTTAATATAGTTTGCTTTAAGTATAAAATAAGTTGTAAATACAAGCAATTAAATGGAATTTTAAAAAAAAAAAACCTCTTTATAAACAAGCAAGTCCATAGCCTTATTTACCATGGTAGAAATGTGTTCAGAAAACTTTAACTTGGTGTCTAACATAACCCCAAGATCATCCACCAGGGTGATTCTCTCAAGAGAACCACCAAATAGCGTATAGGGAGCCAACAAGGGGCTAGAACGGTGAAATGTCATAACTTTGCATTTCGAAGCATTAAGGTGTAACAAGTTAGCACAACACCAGGACTGAAAGTTATGGAAATCGGATTGCAAGCGAGAATGAAATGAGATGACCTTATGCTGGACACAGAGTTTAACATCATCCGCATACTCGAGAGTATGTTAAAACCGAAGGCAAGTCATTAATAAAGAGTGTGAAGAACAAGGGGCCTAGATGGGTGCCCTGCGGTACTCCCGAAGAAACCTTTACTGGTGAAGAGAGGGAGTTTTTGAAGAGGACTCTTTGAGACCTGAAACAAAGATAGCTAGAAATCCATATCAGGAGGTTGGGCGGAAACCCTAAAAGGTCAAGTTTATGCGCTAAAAGGGAATGGTTTATAGAGTCGAATGCCTTACTAAAGTCGGTGTAAATGACATCCGTATGTAAGTTACCTTGTATGTTACCTTTTATAATGAAAGGGGTAAACTCTAACAAATTCATGGGGGTTGATCGCCGCCTTATAAATCCATGCTGAGTGGGAGATATAAGTGACTTGGAGAGATGTTGCAAGTGCAGAGTTAATACCTTCTCAAACATTTAGGGAATAGCGGATAACTTTGCTATACATCTATAATTTTTTGCGACAGACTTGCTACCTTTTTTATGGAGAGGAATTATAAACGATTCCTTCCAGATGGGGGGGAAGCAAGAAGAATAGATGGACAGGGTGAATAGTTTAAGCAAGGGTCCACACAGAGCCTCGGCGCAGTACCTGAGTACACAACCAGGAACCCCGTCTGGACCCGGTGAAAACACCGGCTTAACTAGTCGAAGATCATGAAGTAAAGAACATTCATTTAACCGTATGGGTACGGATGACCAGAGTAGCTTTCCTCAGAAAAGGAGGTGTGGAAAAATTGGGCAATAAGATCGGCCATTGCCTGATCATTATTTGCCGACGTATTACAAAATGATAGCGAGGATGGGTGTGCGGGCGTTCTACGCTTACTGTTTACGAAGCAGTAAAACTGTTTAGGGTCCTGAGAAAAACGTATCCTGCATCGAGATAGATGGTTCTTATAGCATTGTGCATTAAGATCTGAACATTTTGACCGAGCTGTTACATAGCGAGAGTGAGAAGTAGGTGAACCAACTTCTTGAAATTTTTTAAAATGTCTTGATTTTAAGTTTTTTAGGCTGGATAACTCTTTGGTGAACCAAGGGGGTTTTCCAGATCTAATCGGACAAGAAAGCGGGACACAAGAATCAAAAAATGTGCCAAGAGCATTGTAAAAAATGTTTGTGCCTTTTATGACATCAGTGCACAAGTACAAAGCGGACCGATCAATATCCCTAATGAGGTTATTAAGCTTCGCAAACTCGGCTTTACGAAAGCAGCGGACACGTACAGGTAGCCTACTCGACCGATCCAATGCAGTTGGTCCTATATCTAGCGACAATTCGAAAGTAGGATGGTAGGCGTCTTCCGGTATAGTGAGCGGAAGGGCTCGGGTTAACAACAATAAGGTCGGATCCGATACAAAGCACAGATCAAGCAATCGACCCAGGGAATTTTTCACATGGTAGACTTGAGACAGGGACAGGTCAAGCAAGCCGTCAACAAAGTCATGTCGTGACATGGGCACTAGGTTACTAGACTCGTTTACCGAAGACCAAACAGTTCCTGGGAAGTTGATCTTTATCTGATAGCGAGGAAGAAACAGCAGTTAAAGCGGACAAATGGTGCTCATAAATAGAGATATCCGAAGAAGGTGGAATATACGAGCAAGTAATGAATATAGCGAAAGCGGGAAGAATCAGTTTTACACACAGGAATTCCAGTTTCGGTTGAACCTGGACTGTGAAGTGTTCCGACGGGAAGTTAGAGTCCACTGCAATCAGAACCCCTCCTGCATGTCGAGACAAAAGGTCCTTTCTAAAAGTTGTGTACCGACCTGCCAAAACCTCGGAACTAAGAATGTCCGGCTTTAACCAGGTTTCAGTAAACACAATAACGTGGGAAGCAAATGCAACACTATCGCGGAAAAGAATGCTGAGCTTACTACGTAAGCCTCTAACATTCTGATAAGTTACTAAAAGAGAAGTTAGTTTTTTTGAGAGGTGGAAGCAGGACGAGAAGATGAGGAAGAAGAAGTTGAGGTTGAGGGTGGCACAATGGAATGATTTGTTAGAGTTTTGGGGTTACCCACCAACTTGCTCCTCACGCTACTGATGTGACTGTCAAAAGTTAAACCTGCATCCAGTGTAACTCCGAAGTATGTGTGATTCCTACGCTGCTCCACGAGTTTCGAAAGCAGGAAGACTCCAGGGCTAGAGCCCATTCTTAAAGTGTTCTTCACCACTGCACACTTTTCAGGGTTTATTGAGATGCTCCATCGGCAGGCCCAGTTTTCAAATAACTTGAGGTATTGCTGTAGATTGTCTGTGGCACCATAGACACAGCTAGCCCTCGAGAGTACGGCTGTGTCATCAGCAAATGTTGCCACCTTGAGGGTCTTTCCTGTTTATCTTTGGACCGTAGAGGGATTTGGCATATCGTGGGTGAATAAGCAGTACAGTGTCGGCCCAAGCATGCTGCCTCGTGGTACTCCTGCCTTGGCCGAAGAAGCTACACCATCCTGGACTACACGGAAGGTCCTCTTTGTCAGAAAGCTTTTGATAACTTCATACAGCTGAGGGTTGAGCATCACTTTGATTTTCGCGAGTAGTCCCTCGTGCCACACTTGGTCGAAAGCCGGCGAAATATCCAGGTAAGCAGCTACAGTGTACTGCTTTTTTTGGAAGCCGTCTAGTATGTGTTCCGCTACCCTGTGCAGTTGTTCGGGTGTGGCTGTTTTAGCCAGCGGCGACTCCAGTACAAACATTTTGCCAAAAGTTGACAAGAGACTATGGGTGTTAAGGTCATCCGGGGCCTTTCCTGGCTTTGGCAACATGATTATGTGGGCACATCTCCAGGCTTCAGGAAAGTATGCTAATTTTAGCCACGCGTTAAAGAATAGCAATAGATACAGAATCGCCCTGTTTGGTAGCGCCTTTGCCACAACATTTTCAATCCTATCGTCGCCAGGGGCCTTCTTGGACTTGAGTTTCTTTATGTGTTCCGAGATTTCTTGAAAAGTGATTGGCGCCACAGGGAGCTCCATCTGGTGGGTCTCATTCAGCCTCTCAGTGACCATCATTGCTCTTCTACTAGATGTCGTCCGGAATGGTGTGAATCTTTCTTTACCCATGAGCCGTCCGCCTTCCTTACCGGAAAGCGAGGTGTAGGTTGCAGCTTGTAGCGTTTTGTCAGTTTCCAAAGGGCGTAGTTTGAGTGTACGTCTGCTGTGGCCTCCGATAGCAGCCTTCCCGGGCCTCGGTCTTCTGTTTCGCCAGTTTCTTCCTTACCCGGTTAGCCACTCTCCTGAAGACTCTGTCAACCTGCGGATCATTGGAGCGTATGTACTCGCGCCTGAGTCGTTTTTTGAGCAGAAGCCCTTCGATCTCATTAGAAGTGCCGCCACTGTGGTTTCCAGTCTGTGAAGTTCGATTGCCTTGAGGGCCGCAGCTGGTAACAGCTGCATAATCGTCACAGACTTTGGTCACAAGAGTGTCGACTGCAGCATCTGCATGTCTAGCGAGTTACCCAGAATTTCCTTGAACAGGGGAATGTTTGAGTAGGGTTTCAACAGCCTCGTCATGGCTGAGACTATCTGCGGAGTTGTCGATAAGATAGCAATGGGAGGCAGGTGGTCGGAGCTGAGGTCATTCTCTTCACGGATTGTATGCTGACAGCCCTCATTGCTGCAGCCTATTTACCCCCATCTCTCTGCGTAGTGTTGACACCATGACCGCCGCAACCTGAATCGGCCCCAATTGCACAGCGTGATGGTTGTAGTGGCAAATATCCTTCCGAGCGAGTACAGCTGCTCCTCCTCTGGCCCTGTTGGATGGGTGGTCGGCTCTGTAACACTCGTATCCGTGGAGCGTGTAGTTTTTTCCTGGGTATAAATAGAGCCAGATCATTAGTGTTATGAGCCAGGCCTACGGGCGTTCCAAAATCCGATCCTTAGGTCCCACAGCATTATGGTCTTCTGAGAGATTGCGAGGGTATGGGTGTACCTGCGTTACGCAGTTGGTCGAGGGACTGCAGGATACCTGCTACTGCCATTGTGAGGCCCGCTACTAATCTCTGCAATTCCATAAGAACCTGAGCTATCGAGCTCGTATCCATCTGCTGTTCAGGATAAGAACCTTGGGCGTTGGTGGACCAAGTTGTTGGTCTGCGTTTCCCTTGAAGCTGAGGGAACTGGGTGTTATAGTCCAGCTGTGCCAAGTAGTGCCGGCGAGTATCAACGTAGGCCTGTTTGGGTTCTTTACGGCGGAATGCATCCGCGAAGAATATCCCCCGCTGTACTGCCATTGATGGGACATTTCTCACCTTTCTAACATCTTGGTTTTGCGGAGAGATTGGCGTTTTTTATGCATCATGACGTAGATCTTGCAGGATCTATCATATGCTGCATGCTTTCCGCTGCAGTTTGAGCATGTGAGGTCGTTCTCGGTTATGGGGTTGCATTCTGGGCTACCTGTCCAGTGGTCCTCGGCGCATCTGCCACACACTGGTCGCTTTAGACAATAGTTTTTCGTGTGATTTAATTTAAAGCAACGGAAGCACTGCCTCACGCTGTTGTTTTTGCGGGGCAGCTCCATTTGCACCCGTTGTCTGCCGACTCTAGCGATCTTGAGAGCTTCCTTGATGTTAGCGCCCTGGGCGAGGTCAATAAACCAGGCTTTTTGGTTGGGTGGTTCCTGCCTGACTCCATCAGCGCTAATGGAAGGGCTCCTCGTGGGCTTCGGGTTGCACAGGTTGACCACTCGATGTCCCAACTTCTCAAATGCCTGGTTGATGGTACAGATGCTGTACGATTTTTTGCCACTACCCTGAAGTTTCTGTCCTCGGAGAGGCAGAAATGGGTGTACTGCACCCACAGTGCATTAAGGATCTTAATTATCTTTCTATGGGTGTCAGCATCCTTTGCGTAAATACGAAGGTCCCCTGAGGGTGCCGTGCAGAATCCTCTGGGATCGGGGGGCTCAGGGAATCCTCGACGGCAGTAATGTCCAGCACCCCAGGGATGGTTATTGGCCTAGGCTTTCGTGGTTTTTTGCGAGTTGTCTCAGCCTGAGTTGCTTGAGCCGCTGCTGAGGTGGACGGGACATCATCAGCAGAAGGGTTATGTTGAATCCTAGGCATCTCCCTCGCCGCAGTCTGGGCAACAGTTGAGAGATCCTGTTCACGCAATGGGGCAAAACGGTTGCCTTGAAGAGGCGCAGGATGAGGGGCGGGTGAAACTTGGAGAAGTTTTTTTGTGTGAATCGTTTAAAAGCTCAGATTTACGGCGTTTATTTTTTCCCGCTATTTGCCATGTCACAGATGATGGGTCACACAAGGGTTTGGAAGGAAGTGCTTGAGCCTGGCTGGACGTCTTAGTAGTGAGCATGGAGATAGAAGCAGATCTTGCCTTGGATTCAGGCATTGGTTTCAACGACAATAAGAGGCTAATGTTGTTTATGTTTGGACGTCCTCTCTGGTTGGTCTATGTCGTGGAGGTTTAAGTTCGCTCCGAGGAGAAGTGCTGAGTACGCTTAAGTACGCTCCAAGGAGAATTGGAGGCGGAGGACGAAGTAAACAAGGAGGGAATCGGGAGATTTAAGTACGCCCCGAAGGTGGGGATCGAATGAAAAACAGAGATTCTACCTTTGGCACAAGGACCACTTCAAAATATAGGTGCGGTGGACCCACGGGCTAACCGAGTTGGACTGCCAGCGGCGATTCCCGATGGAGTGACTATCTGTGTTGGATGTTGGAAAGTGAGGAAAAGCGTCTTCTGGTAGCTTACTGCAACATTTCACATGACAGGCCCGTACCACCGGAAGATCATAAGTACATTCAGTTTAAATGGGAATTTAAATACTCTCCGAAGATAACAGTCTAAAGAAACCACCGGAATACACACTGGGAAATGTATAAAAAGCAGTTACTTCGAAGCTCGCGAATCCATGCTCAGCGAAATTCGCTGAGAATATGGAGGAGTACCTAGAGATCCTATCCAAGGAATTACTGGATACCACACATCGTGGAATCTCACTTCCCAGGATGGACCGAAAGCACTGATGACAAAAAGATGGACTCTATGTCTACGGGCATAACCAGCATGGAGGGAGCAGGGAGGTACCACTACCTAAAGAACTTCGAAAACCATGTGCATAGAACGCTTATGTAGACTCAGTCACTAATAACTGCCCCTACCATGGAAGGACTGCAGATTTAGCACTGTCTAGCTGCGGCGCATGCTGCCAAGCTAGGCATCACGAACAGAGACACCTGTAGGAAGTGTGATGCACCTATGGCCATCGAAACCCTGGAAGATCACGGGCAAGGAGAAGATACCTTGGCGTCCCGGCGCTGGCATCACTGAAAGATATTTTAAGAAAACGACTTATTGCCTTCGCTGAAAACGCCTCGAGTCTCGACGACTTTCTAACCTCATAAGCGCTTCCGCAACTGTTCATACCCCCGAATCCGGATAACTAAGGGCCATACTGACCTATGCGTGGCTCCTCTGAGCGCCGTCAGGGTTAGCCGAACCTAACTTATAGGGCTGGGCTCTATGGCTTTGAGTAAATGTGTACATGCAACGTGCAGAAGTCATCACATCAGCCCCAAAGCATATATTTTTTGTCAGGATGACCAGCTAAGTTTATATACCCATGGGCATCAGTTCATAAGTTTGTTTTTATGCAAGCTTGTCTTTCAGTTTTGAAGCTTTTCACAGACTGCACGTTGTATATGTAAGTCCGACCCGACAAGATTAGACAATTTAGTAACGATTAGTACTAGGAACGATAAGATTTTATTGTTATTTTCTACTCACGTATAAATAACACTGCAACAAAAATTATCTTCTTTAATTTGGAACGAAATAAAATTTTTATGATGGACTTGGGGCTCTAAAAATTGTGTTGTTACTACTTAAATAATGAGGTGCCCAGGTGCCGTGAGAATAGCGACCCAAGCCGGAGTGGTAGCCTTTAATTAAACTTTGTTTACTTTAAACTAATCATAGCTGACTAACAGTCTAACCGTAGAGAATTCATACCTGGTTACACTCATCTGCTACCGAAATATATTGGGCACTTTTTGCTAGCAAAAGTTTTTTTGGATCTGAGAACTAGGCTCAAAAAATTAAGTATCGATAACTAATATTACACAAATATTAAAATGTATACTTAATATGAAATGTATATTTTGCAACTAAAGCATGGACATGGTTGATTGCATCTATAAAAATATGTGAGCTCATGAAGGACGGATTATCCCAATTTTTTTTTTTTAATTTTGACCATATCGTCGCGCTCTGTGTGGGCCCACTGACAGAGTTCTTCGGATAATTTTTTTCTTCTCAAGCCAAAAGTAGACCACAATAAATATTTATTTATTAATGTATTTTCGAAGATATAATTATAATTTAACTTTTATTTATTTATTTAGAACTATGCTCTTTTAAGTTATCTATAAATTCATGTAAGTCAATAGCAAAAAATTGAATCCAGTCGAATTCGAGTCGCCATAATACCCCTTGGTCAGTTACTATATATTAAACAATATATTCCTGCATTCCGCGTATCATCTCTCCACCTAATGAGCAAAATTCAATCTATTCTTATACAACACACTCCTTTATATCTATCTCCCTTCTCTGTTTCCTCGCCAACGATGTACATATGTATGTACCATACGGCCGATAAATCTCCATTATTCCCAAAGAAGACAGGGCTGAGAAAGAGAAGGGCGAGGCAACTGTTTCTGCTATTTCGGTTTTTTAGTATTTGTGGATGAAACAGAATTCTTCGATTTGAGTGGGTGATAGGTTGTGGTGTCATAAATTTTAACAAACTTTTTTCAGTGTTATACCACACACAAATTCGATCCATTAAACCATAATAAACAATGATAATCACTTCAGTGATTTCAGGAAGGAGGACATGGTTTAAAACTATTTATTTTTAATGTGTTTTGGTATTGAAGTAAACAACTAAGACGTATCAACTTCAGTTGCAGTTTTCGTCAAAATCAAATTAAGATCGCATTCAGGAATACCCTAACAAAATAAAATATCGATAATATATTTACACAGCCCTAATCCTAAATGATGACAAATCACATTTCAGCGACCGATACTAAAAGAAAAAGAATAATACAGCTACATATGCATATGTACATTAAACTTCACTTTTATATCTAACAAATTTTATCCAAGATACAAAATGATTATCACCGTAAAAAATCTGCAGCAGCAAACCTTTACTATTGAGTTTGACCCGGAAAAAACGGTGAGTGGTAGTTTTTTCCATATATGTTCGTGAAACGTAAATATGTACACTTGCTCGCATATCTCTGCGTACACTTAGAAAACGAACTACATTTTCATGTTTAGTTGCGGATAACTTCTAATATAAGGCACTTTGGGCAACGATTTTTTTTTTATAATATTCTTTGCTTATTTCTAAACCTATCTACATTTGTTTTTTATTCAATAAAACAAACTTAATAGGAAAAAAAAAATCATTAAAAAAAACAAGACAAATTTGACACCTCAAAAGTCTGCGTACACTCTAACTCTAAATATTCAAATTCTGAAATAAATCCTTCAGCAGAGTGCCCAAAAATTACAGCTTGAAGACGACTTTTGCTGCCAACAGGACAATGATCCGACGCATACTGCCCACAATGTTAAGCTCTGTTTGCTTTACAATGTACAAAATGAGCTTCGATCGCCTCCTTAGTCCCCAGACCTGAATCCCATAGAACATCTATAGGATTTACTAGATCGCGGGATTCGTAAGCACACCATAAGCTCTAAAAACATGTTGAAGGAAGTTATCCTGGAGGAATGGGGCAAAATAACTGCCGAGGACACCAGGAATCTGGTTGACTCAATGCCTAGACGTCTGGCAGATGTTTTAAAACGATATTAAGATCCCACAAAATATTAACAACTTAGAATTTTAGTCGTGTACGCAGAATTGTTAGAGTGTACGCAGACTTTTGAGGTGTCAAATTTGTCTTATGTTTTTTTTAATGATTTTTTTTTCCTATTAAGTTTGTTTTATTGAATAAAAAACAAATGTAGATAGGTTTAGAAATAAGCAAAGAATATTATAAAAAAAAAATCGTTGCCCAAAGTGCCTTATATAAGAAGTAATCCGCAACTAAACATGAAAATGTAGTTCGTTTTCTAAGTGTACGCAGAGATATGCGAGCAATTGTATATGCCTACGCTACACGTATAAATACAAATAGTATGTGCATATGCATTTGCATTTATGAATAAAATTTAATTTAAAGTTGTAAGCACATTCTGAAAACATTTGTTGTATAGGTTTTGGAACTCAAGAAGAAAATATTTGACGAGCGCGGGGTAGAGTACGTTGCGGAAAAGCAAAAACTGATCTATGCAGGAGTCATACTTATGGATGACCGTACAATAGCGTCATACAAAATTGATGAAAAAAAGTTTATAGTAGTAATGCTAACACGCGATACAGCTGCTTCGACGGCTGCATCTTCAACTTCTGATACTCAGCCAAAACGGACAAACGAAGCTGAGGGAAAATTGTTTGAAAAAGAAAAAAATATCGAAAAAACTATAAGCAGTACAAGTGGATCTACTCCCATTTCTGGCGCTGTAGAGTCCGCACCTTCTGTGTCCGTCTCGTCAACTGAAACAGCAATACAAAGACCCTATTCCAGTAGCGATTTAGTTGGAGAGCTGGCTAATGCTTCATTGCAAACGCGTGCCGAGTCAAATTTACTAATGGGAGAAGAATACAATAAAACTGTTTTATCGATGGTAGAAATGGGCTACCCACGTGACCAAGTGGAACGTGCAATGGGCGCCAGCTTTAACAACCCTGAACGGGCTGTGGAGTACCTGATTAATGGTATACCCACCGAGGATGAAAGCCTATTTAATGCCGGTGACGAGACAAATAATCAAAATCCAAGAGCTCCTGGGTCCCAACCTATATCTGAACCAGCTGTCGATCTTCCAGCCCAATCTTCTGGTAACTTGATTTTGAAATATATCTATGCTATATAGCTAACTACGTACAATTTTCCTATGCATATATTTTTATTTGCAGATCCGTTTGAGTTTCTGCGTAGCCAGCCACAATTTCTTCAAATGCGCTCGCTAATATATCAAAACCCTCACCTGTTACATGCTGTTTTGCAACAGGTAAGTTCATCAACAAAAATAACATGAATTTTTAGTTACTTTTCGCACTTAGATTGGCCAAACGAACCCAGCTCTTTTGCAACTTATTTCGGAGAATCAGGATGCGTTTCTTAATATGCTAAACCAGCCAATTGACGGTGAATCCGCATCTGGCAATAACACTCAACGGTCTACGCCTCCTCGAATACAGTCTTTTCCAACGCGGACAGAAAGCTTGCCCTCATCAGCAACAGAAGAAGGGGCAGTGGCCAACCAACGATCATCTGCTGGTGGCATTGCTGCAGACCAGTTGCAAAGGAGAGATGTCGCCGACCGCGAAGTCACGGAACAGTCCGCCGGAATTCCAACCATTCGTCTAAATGCCCAAGATCAAGATGCTATAGAACGGGTATATAACATTTTCATAACATATATATAAATTTTGTACAATTTAAATTAAAAATTCCCATAGCTGAAAGCACTCGGATTTCCGGAAGCACTTGTACTGCAAGCTTACTTTGCCTGTGAAAAAGATGAAGAACTAGCAGCAAATTTCTTACTTTCATCCAGCTTCGATGACTGAGTCGGCCAAATGTAAAAAGTTATATGTATACCTATAAACCGAAATCGTTACTAATAAATTTAGAGGTTAATAAAAACAACGAGAAGTGCTGAGCCCCGTAAAAAACCAAAGTCCAGTCCTTCATGTTTTGACCCTTTTAGTTTTACCCTGTAGCATATGAACCTTTTTACAACATTTTGAAAACAACACGTGTTAAGCGGGAATCATTCCTTGCGGGAGAGAAGCCAGAATCTTTTCCGATCCCATACATATTTTTTTTAGAACTGCATTTTCAGTGCAGTCGTATTTGATGTCACACGAAAACAAGTGTGTATCAATATGGATACTATTACATATAGCCAGTCATATAGCCACTCTCGTCTCAAACTCCCGTCTCTCCTCCTGTATACCATAGGCGAAAGGTACTAGTAAAAATGGCCAAAAATTTTAAATTTGCATGTTTTATTAAACTTATAATAAAATACCTAAATTGAGATAGAACATATATAATTCGATTTAACTAAATTATTCAATTTATTAATCGGAGCTGCCTCTAAATTGCTATTGAACTAGCTTCTTATATCAATGACAACGCAACCACCATTTTGCCGAAATGGAACTTGATCGCCAGATCTAGATCCTCGACAAAGTCCTTCTGTAGTTTAATATTCAATTACAACTGCAATGTGTAATGGTTTTATTTATATAAGACATTACTCTTGAATGCCGAATAAAAAAGTATATGAAATGCCACTTTTACAGTACTTGAAATACATGTACTGAAAATTCATATTTATTAATCTTTGAAATTACAAACATTACAGAATATATCATCTTTTTTGAACTGTATTAACTGTGCCCAACTATGGGCAACAAGTGAAATTTATTGAATTGCATGTAAGCCCATAGATTCTATACACTAACGCGCGAACGACAGGAATGTACGACAGTGTACGTGTGCTTATTCTAATGCTTATGTCCAAATGTTATAATAAGCGGTAGCAGCGCACCACATATCATAATTACTAGCTCACTATATCGTAGAGCCTGTATACTATGACTCTGAGAGTTACTCGCGGCAGCAATACCGTTCATGTCAATAGTGCCGACATCTCGAGATTCCTCTAATACCCGATACTCGTACTGAGGGGAAGCGGTACCTTTATGATGATGATGGCCACCTTGTGTAAGCTCCGGGAGAACATGCACAGTGGCAACATACAAAAAAGTTCCGGCTGAAAATAGCATAGCTATCCCAGTAGCATTCACTGAATTCAAAGTCTCCTTTTGCTCCTGACCAATCCCGAAATACGTTAAAATCGTCAGTAGTGGGGCTGATAAGGAAAAAAGTGCCAAATGTCTACGAATTTGTTGTCGCTCGACTTTCTCATGCAACAAAAAGCTAACCAATCCAAATGCTGCAGGTGCCTTGTGTAACATAATGGCGAGAAAAACTATTATTTCAACGTCCTGATGACTCGTTGTTGCAGCAGCCCCTAACGCAATTCCATCAGCTACCCAGTCAAGCATGTAAGACATATAAAATGTAAGTTCGAAAAACACCTATTAAAAAAAGTAAATACCTGCAGCATGTACCACTAAGCCAAGCGTGAGTGTGGCAGTATTTTTCTCGTCACTACCGATATTGCTCCTCCGTTGAGAAACGTCAACCAGCATCATGAAGACAAAACCAAGCACGAGGGAAAGTCCTATAGTTTGCGAGTAGTCTTGAGGTTTAGGACCTGGCGTCAAGTCTGTCGTTCGTTCACTATCCATATACAATGAACGAATACCTTCTGGTATAATTACAGCTAAAGCAGTACCCACCAATAAACCAGCGCCAAGCACAGTGACACACTTCAACTTCTCCTAAATTCAGAGAATATTGTTGAATTAATGTACATACATACCTATGCATATGTAAATAAATGCTTGCGTAGAATTTGATGTATGAATATCTACCTCGCTTAATTTCATCAGCATTGGTATGCTTCCAGCCAGATAAGAGCCAACGAGCATCACTATCACCAATAAAATAAGAACTACAGTCTCTTCCGCCATGATTACCTGGTTTGTTTTTAATTTGGCACAAAACAGACAGACCGCTACTACATACTATCTATGTTCATTTTGTATGGATGTATTTTTGCCAACTCAACTACGGAAACTAGTGTTGGGGAACGAACTGCTTTCATCCCATCCCATACAAAATAAATACATTTTTTTGTAAATTAAATTCATTTTTATTCAGTCAGCTATGTTGTCACTTTAGCTAGTTCCATTCTGTTCTCTAAATCGTTATTTTATTTATTTTGTGGCATTTTGGATAGTTTTTCAACATCTCTATGTCACACACCTTGCAACTTATTGGATATGTTTCGGATACCGGATCAGATATTGTACACATCAAGGGTAAGCCGACTCTTTCGAAGTCAAGATGCAGCTTTTTCAGTTCCATGCGAAAATAGTATTATTATTAATAGGTAGGCGGCAAGGCCTTTGCACAATCGCATCGGTCGAGCGCCAGTCCCGATGGAATGCGATTTATCGCATTAAACTTCTGGCGACAAAAACGACCCAAAACTACTTGATATCGTAGAGAGTTAATCAGCTAGGCTCTGGCTGTTTTCCAATTTTCTTTAGAAATCAGATATATTGATGCTCCCGTTTCCACATTCCGCAAGATTTCTTCGATTTCAAAAGCGTACATCTTTATAAATAATTTTTTCTTAACCCAACCTCAAATTTGTGTCGGAAATAATTGGTCAGGGCAACAACAGTTTGCGGATTCGTAAAAATAACTGGCGCTTGTCCGATTTGGTTATCGGAACGTTGGCAAGAAATAAATTTTGGCGCATAACAGCACAAATGTGCTCAATATGTATCCTGCTATTCGCCGCTCGTCAGACATGTTAAATACACACGCGCACTTTCAGCCGTCGTTTTGCATCATAAAAGTATGCCTGAACATTAATATTTTATTTTCAAACCTCATAAAAAAATATTATACTGCAACGAAAAAATATACTGCAAACAGAAAAAAAAACACTTGTTACTGACCCATACAATTTTTAAAATAACTGCCACCACACATACAAGCAAGCCAATATATTATATATACATATATATATCGATGTCACTACACCACTAGTTACAACCCAGTCTAACAAACGTACGCTTGCGATAAACAATAATTTCTCGTTTCTCTAAAATGAAGACGATTTATTACCAAAGGTAAAATAGAATTAAGTCGACTTTTTTACAAGATGAGCAATAAGCCAAGTTAACTACTGAATTATTGGTTTGACATCTGATAAAAAGAAAAGACGAAGTGAAGATGAAAATCGAGTATTTAATCAGGATTGAACGGATTCGTTTGCAACACAGATGGCCTTCCGAATTGGCTGTATATGGGGTGGAAGTTTGTCTTGGGAAACGAAACAAATTTGGAGAAACTCTCCATTTCCGATTCGCAGGTTATACGAGAGCTGTTCAATAATTCCGTTACATTATAAATGAAACACAGTTGCATAAAGAATCAATTTATTGTTTTAACGAAGTCTGGTTTTACCTCTACACACTTTGTCGATTGTGAGCTTCGTGATTGTGAATAGATTTCACATACCCAATGATCTCTCGCCCTCTAAATCTCCGATCGTACAACACGATATCATGCATTTTTCCGATTGTTATGGCTGTGGAGACCTCAAATGAGCGACCGGACGTTCGACATTATTTATGCTTGTACGGCCACAATGATATTCAGTAAACCCTTTTTTGACAGGAGTCAACTGACAGAACCCCGTTGACAGAAGCACTGGTTTAATATCACTTAAGAGGCGGGAAATAATCCTAATCAAATAACATAATATTGAAAAAAAATTTGAAATTTAGGTATAGTAAAATAACAAGGTATAATTTGGGATATTTCTGAAAGGTACCTGAAAGGTATTTTTCTGAGATATAATAACGGTATATCGGTATATAATGGTATATATTGTCAATTTAATCAATCTATTAAATATCATTTTCAACGGTATATAGAAATCCAATAAAAGCAAATATTTAGAATAGACTGGCTTAGTAGAAAATTGATTCACTAATCGGATAAAATTATGTGGTCACTGCAAAATGTTTCATCTAGCTAATAATATTCGACGGAATATCAAAATTGAGCAATATGGTTTCCAATCCTTGACGGATAACGATTAAACCATTGTAAGCCAAGGGGATATTTTAATTAGCCACTGTAAATAATGAAAATTTAATCATTTAAGCAATTCAGGTGAGACATATTGTGTTTTTTTTTTTTTAAGTTTAGAGGAAATATGGAATGGATCTACAATAAAAATTTACAATCAGTAATATTTGCCGCCGTTTAAGTGGGTTAAGTTCGGTTTTTCATCATACGAGACGCTATATTGTTGCTTAGGAACCAAAATTGAGGCAAATTAGCCAGTCAAGTATAAAATAATTGGATAAGTAAGATCAAAAACGAGGAATATGTAAAATATAACTTGAATTCGTCAGTATATTTACGGTATATTTTTTAAATGAGATGGTATGTTTCGGTATATTTCAGAGGGTCGGACGGTATATTTTAACGATAAATCCGCGGTCACACTGGTCGTATAATTAACAATAGGTAAAATTGAAAAAAATATTATATTTATTGATAATTATTTAAGTAATATTATGTCCCTAAGACATGGCACTATGTCACCTTAGCCACCAAGGTTTTAATTCACATTTTGATGTACATATTATCGCATAGATACGTATATACACGTTTGAATACATGTACATGCATATGCACAAAGACGAATAATAGAAACTGAATTTTTGTGATTCGCATTCATATGTTTGCAGTGAAGTGCAATTATTGTGCGAAGTCAGTGTACATATAAGATAATGTGTATAATGTAATAAAATTTTGAAAATAACTACATAGATTAATTCGTAAATTTACGTTTATCATGTATGTACAGTGGCGTCGAAAAAAATAGCACTGTTTTGTACCACAGCCTCTATTGAACACTATCAAATCAAATATGTTTGCATTTTGCAATGATATAAAGTATGTTTACTTTACAAGTCTTCTCTTTGGGAGAGGTGTTTAGACTCTCACAACTCTAGCAGTTTTAATAATAAAGTAAAAACTTAAGGAAATTGTTCGAAAAATATGCGAAATGGAAAATTTTTAAGTTTTTTGATATTTTCTTTTGAAAAGTCTTGATTGAATAAATAATCGGTGGCTTGAGTCGATTGTCACAAGAAAGTTACAAAATAAAAGGAAAGCACTGTAGTGAAGAATCTTTAATTTCATAAGACAACACCTATGCTAAGGTGAGTAAATGGTCTGTTGCCCAATAAAATGATTCGCAATAATGTTAAATATGTTACCAACAAGAAACAAAGGGAAGAAAGGCCGTGATATCCCCATTTCTGATAAAACAAGAAGGACCCGTTTAAGCTACAAAAGGATCTTAAAAATCGGCAAGTACCAGCAAAGTTAGATCATGCTTGCAAGAAAATAAATTGAGTGCTCTTAGTACGAGAAAAATTCCACTTCTGACTGTAAAGCGAATTCAGTTTTCAAAACAAAACTTCAGTTTTCCTGAAGAAAAAGGGATCAAAACATTCTGTGGTCCGACGAAAGCCGACATTTATTTTTTGGTGGAAAAAGGTCTTGATCTTATGTGAGACGACTACCTAATGCAGAATACAACCCCCTGACGCACATATAAAATCATTAGACAGAAAATCAAGTATAATCGTATGGGCCTGAATTTAGTACTAGCAAGGTGATCCAATACATGTCACAAATCGATGATGGTTCACATGTGAAGTTAAAATATCTGATTCTAATGGGGAAACCAAAGGACAACCAATAAAGATCTTTGTGGTATCCTGCATTTCGTGGATCGATATCTCAAAGGAAAGATGCGAAAATTATATGAAATTTAATGCCGAAATGTTGAGCTGCTGTTGCTTCCAAAGTCTTTTCAACAAAATATTAACCTTTCAATACAACGAGTCACATATTTTAGTGACAAATTTGGAAAACTTCCTTGTATTTTATAGTTTTTTGAACTTTTTGAAACCAGTGCTATTTTTGCTGCGCCTTAATTTCCTGATAAATCCATTTCTGTAATACCATTGCTTTCGGATACTTTAGATTACACCTTACATCTTGTAAAGACGTTCTTTAAACAAAAACACTATAGAATATAGAATAAGTCCGAGTATCATGGTGATATTTTACCTGCCGCAGCTACTTATAAAATTAATAAACGCAAAGTTAATCTTTCTTTAAATAAAACCACCTTTACGATAAAACCACACCAAAGGATAGAATGGGAAATTGCTTGAAAATTAATAGTTCTGATGACATTTCACTTTTGCGAGGCAGTGAAAGTGTACACAGGCAAAACAGCGGACCTCTGCCAATGTTTCAGGTAAGTCCATAAAAATGGATTAGTTGCAAATGTATGTATACATACCTGTAGGTTCGTTTATTCTTTCAGAACGAGCAATATCAACAAATCTTTTTTCCATCGCCATCCACTTCCATCGGCCATGCTCCAATAGCAGGCCATTCACAACTTTCCGAGGAGGACCAAGTTAAAATAGCAAAACGGATTGGTTTAATGCAACATTTGCCAATAGGCACATATGATGGTAGCTCGAAAAAATCACGAGAGTGTGTTATTTGTATGGCCGAATTTTGCGTTGACGAAGCTGTTCGCTATCTTCCATGTATGCATATTTATCACGTGAAATGCATAGACGACTGGTTAATGAGAAGTCTCACTTGTCCCAGCTGCTTAGAGCCGGTCGACGCTGCTTTGTTAACAAGTTATGAAACAACATAGCTCAACTGCAATATGCCACTGTCTGTTAGTCAATACAGTAGGCATTGTAAAACATGCAAAACACCATGAACATTTTTATTGTTAAACTCTTCATAGTAATCATTGATTAAAAAAATTCTTTGTCTTCATTGTTACCGCTTGTGGGTATATATTATCATTTTTTTTTTTTAATGCTATTGATTCATTTGATATAAATATTTACATAAATAAGTTTAAAATGTAAAAATTGTGAGATCAAAATTTATAAAATTAATAGTACTATATAACTTACGTGTTAACTTTCAAAAAATACTATTAAATTTATAGAATAAATTATTATAAACAAAGCTAGAATAAGATTATTATAAAATATAAATATGACGGATCTATACAATTCGTTCAGTCATTTAGGATGGATGGTTGTTTTGCACCCAAATTATACTCGTAATTGCTTCTATGTACATGTCGTGTGTTTAACAAAAACTATAGTATGTCTTGTAAAAAATGAATTGAATTGACTAACTTAGTGCGTGTATTTCATGGAGATTGGGTTGTCTTGGTATATATGTACATACGTAGCGTGAAAGTGACCAAAAATCAAAGCAATAATACTAAATATAAATGTAATACCACGTTAATATAGAGTTGCGTCTTTTCGCACTCTGTACATCTTCTGGGGAATTTAACGATGATAAGGGATCTGGTTCTTGCTAAAGGTGAAATTGGTAGCTTCTAGGTTGAAGGAGCGAAATCTTTTAAAGAAAAACATCAATCGTAAACAAATAATAACACTCATACTTATAAAATACTAACTGAAGAGAAAGACACTTTCTGCTTGTTGTATGACTCTGAACCTCTCAATATTTAAAGTTCTATCTATCTATTCTACGTATATTAAACAGTTTTTAAATATTTTGTTCTTACAAATTTCAAGTTTACAGTCTCTAAAGTTTTAAGTTCTATTGAATATTGTGTATGACGTCCTCATATTCGTATGATTCTGTTCTATTTGGTACTTAAGTAATCGTTCGAATCTTTTTTTGTGTACAAGAAACGGCAATCTTAATACGATATAAACATCATATAAATTAAATCACATTTATATTTGGAAATAAAAGGGATTTTTTAATACAACATACGTATTTAAATAATAAATTGTTATACAAGAATTACACAAGTTATTAAATGTTAGTTTCTGCATTCTAAGTTAAGACGAACTAAAAAGTTTTTAAAAATTATGATACTGCTCTATATGGTGCACAGTAATTTTATGTGCATTCTATATAGTACATTCTATATATAAAGTCTGAATTCATTAGTGAATCCTACCATAGGTAACAATTGAAACTTGGAAATTTCCATAATAATTGAGAGAGTTTCTTTACCGGGCTGTATACAAAGTATAATTCAAAGATTTTGTTCTTACAACTTAGAAGTTGAGGGACTCTACGAAGTTTTAGGTGTATTGAATATTGTGTGCTCAAGAATGCAAAAGAAATGCATTATGACGTCATCAAATTCTAATGATTCTATTCTTTATATGTAGGTACGTACGTAATCGCACGAATCTTGTTTTTGTTTATAAGATATGACAATCTTAATATTTA
The DNA here is from genome assembly GCF_003369915.1 of Drosophila miranda. NCBI lineage: Eukaryota > Metazoa > Arthropoda > Insecta > Diptera > Drosophilidae > Drosophila > Drosophila miranda. The sequence continues at coordinate 1,454,711 of NC_046678.1, forward strand.
ATGATTTAAATAATTTATATATTGACAATAAAGGGGATTTTTTAATACAACATACGTATTTTAATAATAAATTGTTTTAAAAGAATTACACAAGTTATTAAATGTTAATTTCTGCATTCTAAGTTAAGAGGAACTAAAAAGTTTTTAAATATTATGATGTTCTCGACCAAAAATTCAGTTATCAATTTTTGAAACCACTTAGAAACGGTGTTGAAAAATTTACAAAATATGTACATATATGTCAATTTTTTCACACCGGCATTCTTACTGACTTGGTGTTGAAATGGACGCTATAACTGGATAACTATAACTATTAGTCGCTCATTTTAAGCAAACATACAAAGTTTTTCGTCAGTCGATAGGATAATAAATGCCAGCCGAAATAAAGAATAATCAAAAAGGCTAGCTTCGGTGGCTGAAACTTTTAACAACCTTACTATTTTTCATATGTCAGATATATAATAGTGGGATTCGTTCCAAATCCTTCTGATTGGAACACACAAATTTAAATTTTTATATATATTGTATATTCTGCGAAGGTTTAAAGGTTATTTGCTTTGTCGACTAGCGATTCTGACAATTAGTCTGTGCCCGCTCTTCCTCAGAAGTCTTACCGATTATTCTCTGTTGCGACTGCGACGACCCAAATTCATTTATCTGCAAAGCACTATGTTCCAAACAACTCTGAACTAAGAGTGACTATATTTTAGGAAATTCAGGTAGATCTGTAATGACATATCAATGATCGTTAAAAATCTGTTTTGTATGTTACTGACGGAAAAAATAGTTAAAAGCCTGATCAAAATCGGAATATCGGGTTTTGTGTTTGAGCTTAATTTTTTGTAGAAGTTTTAAATCAACACAAAATGTTTGTTTTAAACAAACTTAAACGTTTATACGGTCTATACCTCAGGATTGAGGAATTATTTTAATAGGTTTTATTCGAAAGAAGTTTGGAAGCTGTTTCGAGATGACTGATTTTATCTCAGTATATCCAGTATGACCTCTTAATAGAACTCAAACGAAATTTTACTTCATATGAAATAATTGCGAAATGAATTAGGATTAAGAAGCAAAGAAAATTCCAAATCTAAGCCACATACAGACAATGTCTGGCCTATAACGGGATCTCGTCTTGTCCCTTCCAGAAAATTTGTGGATATTGAAGAGCGTCATATGAACGATGGGTATCACTAATAAACTTAAGATCATTATTTCTTCTTCGAATCACGATTTGTCGCGTAGCTGTACGGTCGCCAATCATGATTCCAGCAACGTCGTCAATAACAGGTGTTCACTTTGTAGTTTGTGCATGTGTGATTTGAATAATTTCAGTAATTCATTGTGCTCATTTAACAGAGCGTCCAGCTTGCTGACGACACATGATAAACATGGCCTTTGATTTTGAACGTGGAATTAAATTGTTGACCGTTTGCAGCAATATTGTTAACTATTTCTGTTGCTCCAAATGATGTCATTTGGAAACATGAATTTAATGTGCGAATTGACTTCAGGAACATGCTACCATCTGAATCTGTACCGATAAGTAAACCGTGCAATGGTTCAGGTGGTGTTTCAATTTTGGTTATTTGTAGTTTACCTGATGAGCAACATATCCCAACTGGCACATTTTTAAATTTAAATTTTACCAATAACCACTTTAGAATGAGCATAATATTCAACATCATTCTCATACTGGAATGCTACTCGAAGAAATAAATTTGATGTAAATTCTCGATGAAATTGTTGGCGTTGTTGATCAGTTCCTCTACGTTTGTTGCGTTGTTGTTCAATTCCTCTACGTTTGCCGACTATCTATCTGCACGTTATTCTCCGTTCTAGTTGCCTTTGTCTACAGTTTGGTCGTCGCAACTAGAACTTGAACCAGTTGAACCAAAGGAGGATCTGAAGACACGGCGACAGCCTCTGATGATTGCGATGGGAAATGAGTGACAGGCCGTTGTGGTACTGTTTCTGATACTGAATTTTATTGAATAAATGCATATCATTATATAGCTAGCAGTGGTACTCTTATTGTATTGGCAGGAACGCACAGGCTCCTTGAGAGTGTGTATTTTTAGATACGGTGCACTTACACTGTGCGGGGGTTACATTCCAGTGCATTTACTTAGCTACTTGGCAGCAATAAAGTAAATAGTTTATTGCTTGATCCCCTTTGGTGGGTTCGAGTTTACAAGTGCTATTGTCTATTCTTAGTTGCTAATGTAATTTTCGTGTCGTCATATTCATTCAGATGAAGTGACATGGACAATTGTATTTATGAGTATCTGTGTATGAGAGTGCACTGTATATTCTGTAATATTAATTAAGTATATTATATGTCTGTGACTGAACAATCTCTTCTAGTAATTTATATTCGAATTCCGTTAAATTATGTTTTCGCGCTCATCTTAATTAAGCTCTGAGCGCATAGACGCACATACGTTTGTATGTCGCTTTCTTTCTCGTTGAGTTCGTTGAGGCACCTGTAACCTCAAATGTTGCGTTCTCCGCATATCCTCTAACTCCCTAATCCAAGCTTTCTGTTCCATTATTTAAAGCGTTAATTCATAACTTATTCGACGTGCAGGTTATATTTTTGGACCTTACAAGATGTGTGTAGGTATGTTATAAGGTGCTCCCTCACAATGCTGAGCTGGGGATATAAGTGATTTGCAGAGATGTTGCAGGTGCGGTGTTAATATTTCGCTGTGCTTGGCAGCCACCTCGGCAACCGGTTCACCCTGGGGCCCAACCCACCGACGTGCAGGACCGATTGGCTTTTCGGGCCTATCCACGCAACACTTGCTGCCTCAAGACTGTGAACTGGCAGAGTCTCTATCCTTATCATTTTTCAAAATGAAATCCAACAGCGGATAAATCTTTGTTCAGCAATTCACCAACAGCCTTTTTCAGGTGGTAGGCATCCTTATATGTTGTACATGAAGGCTGGATAATATTCCCCAACGATCTTTCTTTATTTGTGTTTTGGTCAGGAGACCGCTGACTTTTGCAATAACACTATTTTCCTATCCGACAAAAAGTCTTTTGGTCAGGAGACCGCTGACTTCTGCAATAACACTATTTTCCAATCCGGCAAAAAGTCTTTTGTTTTACGTGGGGTAGGGCGTGGCGCGTTGTCTTGCTGGTATTCCCCAATCCCCGTAAAAGTCTCCAACAAAAACATTAAAATACTTAATTTTAATCATTGACTCATTTATTTAATTTGTGTTATAATAATAGTAATAGCATTAATGGCTTGAGTATACGGGGCTTGATCGGAACATTCATGTGTATGAAATAATTATGAGTAGACAACATATGCATGGTTTATACATATGTACATGCATATGAGTGTAGTTCCCTTTTTGTGTGAAAGGTGTTCGAGTGATGTATTTATTTGTATAATTTGTTTTAAGCCTTAAATATCTTTAGGGCACTCTGATCTATTTTATAGAGTGTGCATTTCATCTTCTCCTAACATCCGCACATACGTATGTACAGTTAAATGTACGTATTCATATGCGTTGTCTTGTAAACCGATTTTTTATAAGTAGACTTCCGTTTCTTTGGAAAATGATATCCATAATACATACTTGTACAGTTGCGGTAGTTTGCACACTTGTATCTGAATGTATTTAAACTGATTTGACTTGATCCCCAAGTGTACGAGAATGTATATATGTATATATGCATAGGTATGTTTAAAGGGATCTAAACTGCTGTTTCGGTGTGACTGTGGGATGATAAACGCTCGACGTCGATTTCGGGTATAGTCAGCTCATCGGGTATATTGTCGGCATACTCAATGGAAGATGTTTCCGAAAGTCGTTTGCTCAGTGAAGTCTGCTTTCGCAGCACCTCTGCCAGCGACGTGTTGGTGTGTTCACCGTAACGGGCGTCAAGACCTTGCCGGAATGCGTTCACCACACGAATCTAAGTACAAATTAATAAAAAGAAAAGAACAACACCAATAACAGTGACAAGAGAGACGGAAACAACAGTATAAGAACAGTTTCGATCAGTCAGACTAAAAATGAAAAGAATCGAATGCAAATGCATAAATTTTGTTTGCGTACATAGATATGCACATACTAACATACAAGTATACATATGTACATAACAAAAAATAACAAACATAATAAACAGCATTTTCTTTCAAATGTGTACATAGTATTGACATACATACATATGCAAATGGAGAGCTAATAGTGGAAGCACACGTACATACATATGTAAGTAATACCCACGCAATGCAATCAGACGGACAAAGCAAAAGCGAAGGCATTCTATCACAGCGCGTGTATGCCATGGATGACCCATTAGAATATCGTGTTTTTTTTTTGCAGGAGATTAGGTAGTTTACAGATAATTTATTTGATCGACCTCCCCCAGAAGCAGGTTTTTCTATTACATTCACAACTTATCTATTCAAAATTCATGCAAAACTACAAGCAAATGTGTGTGTGTATATCAGGTAAATACCAAAAGTATACAAGAGTGCTAGAAAGGAATAATTTGAAAAAGGCCGAAGTGAAATGAAAAACTATGAATTAAGAGCTCAAACAAATACTAATATTGGGGTATTAAAAAAATAAAAAATGATAAAGCAAGCAATGGGTTAAACATAGATAAATCAAATTTTTCGGCGCACCGAAATTTGCATTATCTGTTTTTTAATCTTTCGAGTATGTATATATGTATATAGGTAAAGTTATATATGTATACATAAGTAAAGTTTTCTTAAGCTCTTGAAATTAGTGGACACAAATTGATATTTACTGGACTGCATCTTTAAGCAAATACTACAAAGATTGATAGATAACCGACAACGTAGAACAAGATTGCTCAGTTTCTCTTGCTTAATTTATAGTAAGGTTATAGCTTTAGCATACAGTATACGAGTATTTAGGATCAGACAAGCAGACAAGTGCATACAAGTGTATTATCTGTTTTTTTTTTGGCCAGAGGTTGAGCTTAACGCTTTTTTAAATTGTTTTTGTAATCAAAAATGTTCAATAAAATAAGAAGGGGCTTACAGCTTGATCAGTGTTGCTCTTGCTATATGGGACCGGAATCAAGCGTTCTTGCAATTCTCCGCCTATCACCTTTAATATTGAAGAGAGAAAGAGAGAGAGAGAGAGAGAGAGAGAGAGAGAGAGAGATAGAAAGTGAAATAGAAACAATAAATGGGGAAGAAAAATACAGACACAGGTTGAATTTCAGTTAAGTGTTGCTGCCATAGAAAGTGTTTGCTACAAAGAATTTAATATGAATTATACTAGAATAATGTACATACATATATCTTATGTATCTTTAAATGGATGGTAGGTACTAAATAAGCTTATGTTGAAAATTTAAAAATAGCACTAATTCAATATGTACGAAATAAAGACACAAATGCGGAACATGTTTTGGAATTTCCATGTCTGTACAAGTGTGAGTATATTGTATATTGATGTGAATGTAATAGGGATGGCCTCTGTCTTGGCATAGGGGGAATACTTTACTTAACCGCCCTCACAGTTTGTGCACGTTTTATGGGTACAGGTACATATTGCTACGTACATAATCGTATTCCTTATACGCTAAAAGTTATGCTCTTCACACAGATGTATGCTAGTTCAATGGGCAACAACTAATCCGTTTTTCTATGTATTGGTGTAAGAGGTAATGGAAAGAAGATTAAATTACCGATAAAAAATCCTTCATTGTAAAACCTCCTAATATCATTCTGGAGCAAAAAGCAAAAAAAAGGTTTGCGATTCTTTCAGTATACCCCTAGCCAGTTTTAAATTCGGCAACAGGATAATCCGGAGTCGCATTTAGGCATGTTCTACATATATGTATATGTAGTACTTAGCAACCACCATTAAAAATCCGTGTGTGTATCGTATTCATACAATATGTATAAGTATGTATACCTACCGGAAACGGACAATTGAGGGCCCTTGAAGGATATTGATCATTCATACAAACACTCAAGCCAGACAGACAAAAAATATATGCAAGATCCAGTTAGATGTACAGTAGTTAATAAAACGATTACTAAGTTATTATTATTATTTTTTTTTTACAAATAAACAAGGTAATAGTATAAAAAGCATGCTTAAATATTCTAGAACGTATAAAGTATTTTACTGTTAGATTGCATAATTATCTGGATACTGCAGACTCAGGGATTCTCTGAATTGGATGAGCAAAGCGCATGGGTATAGCAAGCGAGACAAAACGTGAATTACACGTATGTTTGTACTAATGCACTAAACTACCTGTAAGCTAATTAAATATTTGTTTTGGACTTATACGGTCGTTCCAACGCATTAATAGCTGGTTTCGTTTACTTCCAATCTTTCGATAAAAAAAATCGGTAAATTTGCATTTGATTGTCGTAATTTTATACTGGACGAACCGAATTGAATTTCGCATATGTATACATATGTAAGCCCCAAGAGAATAAATAAATAGGTTATTGGGATCGAAAAATGCACGAAAAACAAAGTATTTAAAAAATAAGCTAATACAGATAATAAGAACGAGCATTTTTAGACTATTGCAACACTGTTAGGGTTCAGGTTCAGAGTGTCATGGTCAGTCGGATTTGGGATTCGGTTCGAGAATAGGTTTGCCGATACCAATTCAAATTCAAATACGTGTTTGACTGACAGCCGCTGAAACAAGTAAGATTATTAAATTCGTGTCTCATTCTGTCCGTTCGAATGGTGCGTTTCATTGTGATTACTCCGCACTTGCTGTTGCAAAGTGTGAGCTATTTCGGAGAAACCTGGGGATATGGCAGGGACACGCGTAGATTGTGTGGTGGAGACCGGGCCGGATATGTTTATGGATGTAGTACGTCCATTGTGCAAAGTTCGATGCTGCTGCGGGTCTTCGTCAATATAAGATATGTCCAACGGCAGCGGGACGCTGGTCAGATTCTGTTGAGGCTGCGGCGGTGGTTGTTGCTGCTGTTGATGTTGGTGCTTGTTGTAATTTGGGCTCAGAAGATTGAAATTGTACAATGGATGGCCCCCGCCCACTGGCACGCCTGTCCGAGGACTGCGTAAGCTATGCAAGCTGTGCATCGATCGGCGTTCGTTTAGGTCTTCCAAGGTCGATCGGAAAGCACGAATCACGCGCAACTGAAACAAATGAAATTAGACAACAAACGAACAGAAACAGAAACGTAAAGAAAACTACCAACGCAATAGCAATGCAGTCAATACATACGTACTTATTAACTTTAGTACATATATACATACATACATAAAACATCAATTACGCACAGTAAAGGGAATTAATAATTAAATAAAAAATCAAAATAGAAATAAAATGCAGACTTAACGTAAGCTCTTAACTAAAATCAGATCAGTCTCGAAAAATTTTAAACTAATTAAATCACTGCAAAGTGCATCGCTGCATCGCCAGAAAAAGCTGTACCACGGAGTTAAAATTACGCATACTCGTACGTGCAGAGCTGAAGCGTCATGCGGGTGCGGGATTTTTCTGTTCGTTCATTGGACACGGACATTTGAAATAATGAAACTTTGGACGATGCGGACGAACGAGTGTTATAAATTTTCTGGAAGCTTTACCAATCATAATATGTATATTTGTAACTCACTATTGGCCACAGATACTAGATACGGGCTTTAAACAGCATTAAGCTAATCTGTGAGGTATAACTATCTTTGCATTCTTCCCTAAAAATGTATGCATGCTACTGCAGAAGAAAACTCTTTTAGGATTAGTTGGGTTTAGTAGAAGAAGCTGGGTAACACCGTAATATATGTACATATGTTAAGAAAAATAAACAAAAACTCTGTCTTCGGACTGCCGAATATTTCGTAACTTTGCAAAACGTTTGGATTTTACTCGTACAGCATAGTGGAGATATTTCGTGCTTTTTTAATCGGAAATACATATTTATACCTTATACATAATATTGGAATCACAGTATATTCTCATATAGGTATTTTAAAAATATTCCGTGATGTGCTGTCTTATGACAGTTACATATTTTAAATTTATTTTTGCAAGGATATGAGTATAAAATGCGTACTTCCAAAAATATATTTAAAAAAATAATAATAATGTGTTATGCTGAAAAATATAACATTTTCAACACTAGTTTTAAATTCAGCCGAATCAAATATCGAAATTAGATGGAATGAGAGAAACTCACCAACCTGCAGTTACCACTAAGGTCCCTTGAACTATGTCTGTGTCTACTTACCTAAAATATTGCTTTCGAAAAATAACAAGTGAGCTACAGAAATGTATGAAATGCCCATATATGAATACATATATGTAGGAAGAAACAATATACATATATTGACAAAATTGGTGACAACTAAGTAGATAACTGTGTCGGTAGATAACATACTAAACAAATAAAGCGAATTCAGATATTTGGCCTAATCATCGGTTGTTTTACAGACACAAATATTCAGTCATTCATCCAACATATGTACATACATATAAAACTATGTCCTTTGTCCTTTGTAAACTGTCTCAGGAAAGAGGCTAAGCAGTCCATAAATGTAATTCTGATTTAAATAAAACTAACGCACAGATAGGTACCGAAGACACATGTAGATACATTTGATGCATGTACATAACTCTTACACCCCCATGTTGATTGATTAATTTATCGCTTTGTTGCTTATAAATAAATTGTACTGAGGGGAAATAGCCTCCCCGGAAACAGTGGTGAGAAGGTCCAGTGCTCTCAATTAAGACACATTATCTCTGGTATCGGAGTCTGTGCAGTCGGACGGGTGGGGACGGTGGGGCTGTGTACGTGCTGCAAGATAGGGAGGGACAGTACGGGGCTACTCACTATGCTGAAAAAGTAGTCAACTATTTAGGGACACCATTTATTACTATGTATTTTTATCGACGTGCACAATGGTTCGTTCTTATACAGAGAAATAAAAATATAGTTACGTACGTTTGAATGCTTACAGGAAATAGAGAGCTGGACTTTTTTGTGTTGTAGGTAGTAGTAGAAGATAGTACAGTAGATATCAGAGTAAGAGAAAGAGTACGTAACATACATAATGTGGAGCGTAGCAGAAGACCCTTGTACGTTGTTGTGATGGTTGCTGTTGATGTTGTTTGTTGTAGTAGAAAGTAGTAATAGTAGTTGTTGATGGAAACTGTTTTTGTTTTGTGGTTTTATTGTGGTGCCAATATTATTTTTTCATTTCTTTTGCAGAACTATTCAGATCCAATTTATTAAAGTTTAGAATCTATACACTGAAGAAATTTCTACCGCGCGTTGTTACCATCCATGACATAATTGTGAAGGAAAATTGGCGTGTATGTTAACATATCATAAGTATGGGGATTTTGGTTATTGATGCATTTTTGTTCAGTTTTTAAAGTTATGCATACATACATATGTATATAAGAATGTATATATGCATATACATATTTTGTTGCCCCTTTTTTTAATAATTTTTTTAAATTATAAAAATTTATAATCGCTGCAAATCCTAGCTAAGTACGTATAAATCTACGAGTACATCAGTTTTTGATTTGGTTCTGTTCAATAGTAGCTGGGTACTGGCTAATTCTGCATTTGCTACCTTAAATATTATTTGCATCTTTACGTCTACCTCCATGTTCTCACTAAGTACCATCGCCGCCTATTTATATTCAGCTACGTTTATAACATTGTTATTATTGGGTATATTTTTTCTGTGTTCTGTTCCTTTTTAGTTAAGTCCTTTAGAACGCTTTAATTTATTATCAACATACTTATGGATGTTTGAATGAAATGATACACACAATTTTAATTTCGTACATTTTAGAGTCCCTGTGTAAATTTGAGTGTACGAGTGTGTCGAGTGCGAGTATAACTGCAGGTTAGTTTAGTATTTATATAACGTTTATGTAGAACGGTTGCTGATTTTATTGCAATTGTCAATTACACTTCAGTCTCTCGAATTGGTTCCGCCGGCTTTAAAATTACAAAAATTAACAACAAATATCTCATAATTACTTTAGAAAAAAATCATTTCAAATCAATTGAAAGCACTCAATCAATAGTTATAATAAAAATTAAAATGTTAAAGTAAAATTTTTAAATCAAATTCAAATGATGCAAGATGTTTCGATACATGTGTACGAGTATATGTATGTGTGTCTCTATTTCATTGGGTTAAAAACAGATAATACAAAATCGTCTGTAGTCACAGTTTCAAGAAAATCCTATACGAATTATATATAGTAATCAGAAAATAACAAAAGAGTAGGCTAACTTCGGGATCCAAAGACTTCGATACCCTTGCAGACTGACCGATCGACTATCTATGGATAAAACACACATAAGCTACAGTTCAACATGTACATTTGTTCCAATTGTCTTAACCAAATTTCTTTTCGCTCAACAAATGCACCTGGAGATGCTGATCATACATACATATCATATGTACATATACTCGTATGCTCTACTATGTAGCCAAACCTACCCCCTTTTCTGCGTTTCAGAAACATGCTCAGGTTCGAAGCCACTGCATGGTATAAGCCAGAAGTGTGCAGCGTCACACGCACAGAGTAAAAACATCGTGTGGTTTCGGGCTATTCTCAAAAGGAATAATTTTTCTGCAGGGCTGTGAGTTTCATTTTTCTTCAGCGCAAAATATGATTTTGCACTAAACAAAATGTTCAACAGACTGTCGGATCTTTTTTTATATTTTTAAGTCGAAGCGTATTGTTTTTTTTTTTTATTGAGAAGCGGTATAATGTTAATCATTCCCGCTACAAGGATCTTAGTGGGTTTAACGTTCTGCGAATTTGTTAGAATCAAAAGCTAAATTTATCCAATAGTATTTTAATGTACCCGCTGTTTTTTTATACCCGATACTCAAAATGAGTATTGGGGTATATTAGATTTGTGGTAAAAGCGGATGTGTGTAACGTCCAGAAGGAATCGTTTCCGACCCCATAAAGTATATATATTCTGGATCAGCATCAATAGCCGAGTCGATTGAGCCCTGTCTGTCTTTCCGTCTGTTCGTCTGTCCGTCCGTCCGTCCGTCCGTCCGTCCGTCCGTCCGTCCGTCCGTCTGTCCGCCCCCTTCAGCGCCTAGTGCTCAAAGAATATAAGATCTAGAGCAACGATGTTTTGGATCCAGACTTCTGTGATATGTCACTGCTACAAGTATATTTCAAAGCTTCGCCCCGCCCACTTCCGCCCACACAAAGGACGAAAATCTGTGGCATCTACATTTTTAAAGATACGATAAAACCAAAAACGCAGAATCGTAGAGGATGACTATATGTTCTAGAGTGTAAAATCTCAACCAGATCGTATAATTATTATAGCCAGAATCAAGAAAACAATTTCATTCTTTCTCGCTCTGTCTCTCTCTAACACACAGGTTTCATGGTCGGTTTTGCCAATTGCAAAATGTGAGTTCAAGGATCTCAGAACCTATAAGAGCCAGAGCAACCAAATTTGGTATCCACACTCCTGTGATATCGGACCTTGACCGTTTCGTGTCCAAATTTCACCACACCCCCTTCCGCCCCCGCAAAGGACGAAAATCTGGGGCATCCACAAATCTCAGAGACTATTAAGGCTAGAGTAACCAAATTTGGTATCCGCACTTCTGTTAGATCTCACTATAAAACGTATATCTCAGAATTTCGCCCCACCCCCTTCCGCCCCCACAAAGGACGAAAATCTGTTGCATCCACAATATTGCACATTCGAGAATCATAGATAATGACCATATCTATCATATTGCTGAATCTGGATCAGATCGGAACATTTTTGTAGCCAAAAGCAAGAAATCAATTTTCTGTGGCTACTCAGCGCCCGACGTCACGCTCAGACTGATTTTCTGTCTCTCTCGCACGCACTCTTTGTCGTGTCGTTTAAGATTAGCGGCGTCTGCCGGAGGAGAGCCATACTGACTTAGTATCGGGTATAAATGTAGAGTTGCGGTGTCCGCAGCAACTCACAACAATTTTAGATTTACACAACTACAAAATATAACCCCTATCGAATAATTTCGCCCCATTATTTTAGTCTAAATATCCGCTTAGATAATCGAACTCGAATAGGATCAAGAAATGTTGTTAAATATGTGAAATTGTTTCGATATCGTAGTACCTTAATAGAGTCAAATTAGGTACATGCATACATATGTACATACATATATACAAATATTTTAAACAAACCTACTATAATATATTTCGTCTATGATTTAATCTTTCGTACACACGAAAGAGAATGCCCGAGAATTTCAAAAACATCATACATTGCGTGGGCATGTCGCGGCAAATTGATGCTCGGCTCGAGACTGGGACCAAGAAGTGCAAAAGAGAATGCCATCGCCAAAAACACAAAGTGATTGGCGCCAGAGCGCACGTGTAGACTGACGGGGACTGCTGCGCCGATACTCGCCAAAAACAATATACATTGCGTGTGGCGAGGCAATTGATGCTCAACTCGAGTTTCGTTGATAAGACTTGTTTTGCTAATGCTGTTTTTTATTGTACATGTATACATACTACATGTTGTTCTTGACTTAAATTGCTTGACTCGGTTTAAGAACAGCATTGTCATTTTGGGTTGTCATTTTTTACCCTCAGTGCAAGGGATATTTAGTTGAAATTTTCGAAACTCGTATAGTTATATATACAGAGGTGGTCAAAAGTATTTACACAAAGAGTTTTTTTTCGCAAGTTCAAGTTTAGGAGTTGTTTTTGTTGTTGTTGAAATCAAAATACAAAAAAAAGCTTTACGGGCAAAAAGCTTGATCTACTAGGAATTGGTTGAAAGAAGAATTAGAAAAATAACTGTTAATGGGCTAAAAATAGAAGCATGTGAACTGTTGTCAAAAGTATTTACACAAATTTGCATTGCTTCAGAAGTATTTACACAATGCAAATTAGAGCTTATTCTTAGACTTGGTTTGACTTAGTGCAGTCGTTTTTTCGTTTATTGCAGTTGCAATAAGTAAATTTAATTTAAAATTTAAAATTAACTTAGTAAAATGGTGAAGACAAAGGAGTTGTCTGTTGAAACTCGATCCGAGATCGTTACAAAATTTAAAACCGGGGTTTCAGCGTCGGAACTGGCTAAAACTTACAAAATTTGTAGAAAAACCGTTTATAATCTGGAAAAGAAAAAGGACACGAATGGAAATTTACAGAATTGAAAAAGAAGTGGAAGGAAACAAGCGATGGATGAACGGGAATGTAGACGTTTAATTGGCATAGTCGATAAAAATCCGTCGATAAGCCCAGTTAAATTGTCTGCAGATTCGCAACAATTGATTGGCAAAAAAGTCTGTGATGCTACAATACGTCGGAGATTGAAGGCGATCGACATACGAACGTATACAGTGCGAAAAATAATAGAAATTTCCGAGGCAAATAAAGCAAAACGCCTCTCATTCGCATTGGAATACGTTAAAAAACCAAAGGAGTTTTGGTACAATGTTTTATGGACAGATGAAGTAGCTTTCCAGTTCCAAGGCTCATTCTGTAAAAGATTTATGCATCTACGACAAGCAAAAAAACAAAGTGCAGTGCAACCATTAAACAGATTTGGTGGAGGCACAGTGATGTTCTGGGGGTGCATGTCTTACTACGGATTTGGAGACTTTGTTCCAATAGAAGGCACTCTGAATCAGACCCGGTATCTCGTTATACTGAATGACCATGCTTTTGTGTCTGGTGACAGGCTATTTCCCATCTCCGACTGGATTTTACAGCAAGACAATGCTCCATGCCACAAGGGATCGGCACCTACAAAATTTGTACGAGATCTCAATGTGGCTCTTCTTCCCTGGCCTGCGCAGAGCCCTGATCTCAATATCATAGAACATGTTTGGTCGCTTATTAAAGGACAAAGAACAATTGATAAAAACCGAAAACGCGACGCTACCATCGAGGAAGTAAAGGAAATTTGGTCGAAATTGGAACTTGGATATGCTCGCCACTTAGTGGAATCAGTACCAGCCAGGTTGCAAGCAGTTATTGATGCCAAAGGTGGAATTACAAAATATTAATCATTATTATTATTATTCATCCAACAAATTTAAAAAAAATCATTAAATCATAATAAAAAATTAACTTAAAGTTTTGTGTAAATACTTCTGCAGCATTAAAAATGTGTGTAAATAATTTTGACAACTGATAAGCATCACTTAATTTGCTTCTCCTTATTCGTACAAACAGTTATCTTTTCCAATTATTCTCTCATTCAATTGCTAGTAGATCAATCTTTTTGGCCTAAAAGTTTTTTTTTTAATTATCTTTCAACACAGGAAAAAGTTCCTGAAATTTAACATGCAAAAAAAAACTCGTTGTGTAAATACTTTTGACCACCCCTGTATATATAAGCACAAAACAAAAAAGAAATGGTGTGGCTGCACAAAAGATGTCCACGTGTCAGGTTTTTTGTTTTTTAATTTAATAAAGGCTTGATAGGGACATTTTATTTTCAATAACGATGTATATGATATTATTATAGCCCCCCTTCGAAACAAGCAACCACACTCACACAAAATGATAAAAGATGCTACGATTGAACAATAATGTTTTGTAGACATGTAAAACCATTAAGTATGCCGTATTCCAGAATACTATAAATTTCATTAGTTATGTATTTACAGTAGCCAAAGCAAACAAAACTAGTCAAAAAACACACACAAATGAGTGCTGTACGTATGTTCTTTATAAATAAATGTATGTTGTTTGTAGCGACTCTACTCGATATAGTGAAAGTGGCAGAGAAAAATGCATACATTTGTAGTATACTAAATATACGCGAAAACATTCAACAAAACGTCGATGTCTAGGTGTGCATGTGTGTAATTGAATGGGAATTGAAAATAAATATAATAGGGAGCAGGATGGGTTTTGTTATACAAAAAACACTGTCTAGCTGCCAATACATTAAATCATATAGACAATTCTTACCGGTACTGAAATCTGGTCGTTAGTTGAGTTTGCGCGAGTTTTCAATTATGAAGCACGGTTTTGACGGTTTGGGTTATCAATTCATCAATGTTTATGATGTATGTATTACAAGATTCAGACGTCAGGTTATTGTTTGATTATTTAATTTTTGTTAATGTTTATTTGTATTATTTGTCGATATATTATATGATTTTTATTATAGTAGATACACAATTATTTTTATTGATTATTCGTTCAATCAAACATTCAGGATTGGATTTTAGCATTTTAAAAGGACGAAAAATATGAAATGAATATTATCAATTTGTATAATATTTTAAAGTTTTTTTTGCATAGGTTTGAGGAGACTAGTTAATTGTTATGTAGGTTGCCTTGTAGGTCAGATTTGTAGTATACTCTTTTATAAATCCACAAAATAGTTTCAAATGTTAAAAATGCATAGGATACTGCAAGACCACACATAAATATATTTAGATACATAGTGTGTAATAAAAGGGGTGTAGAGGACCGGAGTTCAGGACTCCTGAAAAACGAGTAAAAACTGGAGTAGGAAGACTACTGTGTATGTACATTTTTACATACAGCCCTCGTACTTTTAAACTTCGGAACGCTGCTTTATACATCGTACTTTTAAACTCAATATGGAGGGATATAGGAAAGAGTATATTTAGTTTCGGTAGTGCCGAAAACAAATACATTTATTTGTTTATATTTGGTAAGATTGTGGAGCTGTACATTGTGTATATAGTAGAATATGCAAAGTATACAGAGAAATGTTTGTTTTCAATAACTGAAATACTAATCATCATCATGAAATACATGCATCTATCAAGGAATTTAAATTTAAATTTTTTAAAGGACTAAACAATAAAGAAATAAAAAATACATACATATGTATAACTGAATCATAAATCAAACCTGAATAAAATAATATAAAATCGATTAAAAAGTTGACAAGTTGGATAGAAAGACATGAAAGTTATCGAAAAATGAAGTAAAGTAAGTAATGCCGAGCAGATATAATCTTTTATAAGTATAACGGATACATTTACTGAAGTCTCAGTTAATGCTAAGCCTTCCTAATGGTGTAAGAGTGTGCTTCAGTGGTTTCTGTCACTCTAGTTGAATACGTGTGTGCGTGTATTAATTCTCCAATCACACAATCTAATCACGTAGTAAATAAAAAATGATTCCTATAGGAGGATGCATTTCTTTGCTGGTCAACTTGAGCCAAATAGTGAGTAAATTGAAATAGTTATGTATGAACAGGCATACATTAATGGTTTATTCTATCTTCACGCACAGTGGGCAATTTCTTTTGGTTTGATTTTATATTTCTTTATGAAAATTGTCGGGATAATCGGGAATCGTATTGTTTATCAGTTATGGAGATGTGCAAAATGCTTAATAAATGGCGGCTTAAAAACTACAAAAGGAAATGTGTAGATCCAGACGTGATCCATCAAAATGTACAAAAAACAGACAGAAACGAGTCAGACGTGGATTCAAAGAGAATGGCAGATAGAGAGAAAGAAAAAAAAGGGGTGGAAGAACAAGAGGGAAAGAGAGCAAGAGAAAGGGCTGTAGATGCAGTGGCTGGTGATCAAATTTGTCTACTGCAACAATAAGCTATACATAAATCGAACTACAAAGTTTTGGAAAGATTATAGTAGTCAAAAGCAACAAGATTGCACAACACAATTTCCAGGCCTACCCTAATCAATAATTTTACCTCAAATCAATAGAGCGGATACAATTTGAAACTTCATTCGCAGCATACATACATGCATACATATGTACATATACAGATGCCTGACTGATACGGGTGCATTTGTATCTATTGTGTTGAAGCTTAAGGAAGTGAATCAAAGACAATCAATTCTTCGGCATGCCGAATCGGAAGATCTCCTTTGAACTTACTCCGCTGGACACACATGTATGGACATGCATGTAAGTTTTACTTTTCAACAAAATTTCCATGCCTAGTTATCACTTCTTTTTTTGTATGTATGTATGTATGTATGTATATTTATCCTATTCTGTCTCCTCTGTCTTGGCCGAAAACCCACCATGTGTCTATGCTGCGCAGTAAGAAATGTACCTACTGACAGAACACATGTACATATGTACATACTAATGAGCACAAAAAATAAGTTAAATAACGAAAATGGCAAATCATAGAACATACAACATATTGTATACCAATTTTTAACAAAAATAACTTAATTAAAGCCAATTAATCAAAAGTTTGATTAATACAAGTCGACTATTTGACTTTTTTTCATTGATTGATCCGTATTATCTGTTGAATATTCTATATCAAATATAACAGAAAATCGAAAGCAGTCGCATTGGTATTCGCCATGCGACCACAATGTATGTTTTTTGGAAAACCAGCCTTAAAACTAAAGTCAAAGACATATGATGTACGTATTTAATATGTCAGCGTCTAAAAAAATCAAAATAAATAAATTATACCTAGGCATCTGTGTAAAATATGAGAATGTTATATGAAAAAGGGCACATAAAATACCCATGTAATGTAAATCAATTTAAATATATGTAAATTTAACGAAAAATCCGTGAATGAATTATAAAAAGCGAAAATTAAATTTATAAATTAAAATATGACTACACACGTTTAAACTCGTTAGTTAATCGAAGAGTAAACTTTAATTTCTCGACACGAATATAAATGGACAAGTGGAAAGTGATACTTACTTGAGTCTGCAAGCGAGTTAGCCCACGAATCCATAGAATCTGTCCAGCTCTCGGCTTCTTATCGGAATCAATTGAGTCGAAGCGTTCCTCGCCTAAATTCATGGCATCTGTGTACTCCTCGGGATGGCCGCGACCCCACCTGAAAATTACATCTATTTTATTGAGGGTATTCAAGAGGTGTCTGGCGGGCCAACAAAAATGCCTAGTATAAAAACCCTAGCTTCATAACGATAATATAATACAGTGATCCGATTTGTATCATATTTGTATGCATATGCACATACATTTCATGTTCATGTTCATGTTAAAAAAATTAAAATGACACCAGTTTCTTTGCATTATCTTTAAAAAACTTTTGCGACCAATCGTTCCAAATTTTGCTGTATTAAATATAATGGTACGATCTTGATAGACAGACAAAGAAACATATGTTCATACATATGTATTTACATGATTAAATACTCGGTTGTTGATGCTTATTAATAATACTTATACTATATATAGTACTTTAGTAACTTTACAAGATTCACGTTGCCTAAAGTTTACTTTTGCAAAAATAAAACAGCTTACATCAAAAAACGTACTGTTGCTCGGTTCAAGGTAACTGGAACCGTGGTCGGCCAAAAAAGCACCGTTTAAACTCCTGTTTTGGTCTTGGGCAGTTTTGGGAAGACTAATTTCCAAAGAAACGAAATGAAAGCCGTACGACAATTCATAATAAGCTTAAGATAAAAGTTTACTAAAATAAAAAAATCTGTCTGACTGAGGGTACAAAAAGAAATTTCAAATGACGCAAGCAGACAGTTACATTCTGCGAAAAGAACATTCCAGCTTTATTAGCAATTGAGAGGTATTAAAATACGATATTTTTTATGGTCTTGGCAGCCGTATCCGCTAAAATTAATTTTTTTAACCGAATACTAACTAAAGAAAATATTCCGAAAATGATAGTAATTTCTTTTTTCTAATTTCTAATATATATATTTATATATATAAATATTCAACCGAAAAACGAACTTTTCTCTGAAGTTAAAAACTATGATATGGATCAATAAATCTCCGTAATCACTCCTAAGTAGAACTCATTCCAAATAAATTGCTCTTTTAGAAAGTACAACATGTTTTAAAGGGTAAGAATTTAATTTCGAATTAGTTTTTATCAACCATATTCACATGACTATGCTCCGAGCCACTATTAAAAGTTTCTAAAACAAAATATTCCCAGCGAACAAACTTAAATCTCTGCGCTTGACGAAAAAACATTTACCACCAGGGTGTGTAGAAATTATAAGAACACGTTGGACATCACGTATCCCTCTAGAATTGATCTATATTTACAATCAATTTTAAAATCGGAAAGAAAAAACATGTTTTTCTGTGTTAAACCGGGGAACTATTGAACCATTGGTTTGGTATATGTACATTTTGTAAATCAAAAATTGAATTTTTGGACGAGCGATTGTTTTAGTGGATTCTTCAAATATTACAAAATATTTATTTACATAAAATGTAAAAAAGCATCAGCACATGTTTGGTTTGGCAGATGCAAGTCAATTTGAAACTTCAGAGAGTGGTGGCAGTACTGACTAGATATTCATAAATATATATGTAAAAAAATAGGTACGAGAACGTTATACAATATGCTATACAATTTTACATACGAACACGAAAATACAAAAGGGAGACAGACTAATACAAGTATAATACAATACAAGGGAAAATCGTCATGTAATCAATTTTGACTTTGGGACTTAAAAACCACCAAAATGTCTGATATTTCATTAATTTCAAAAACTTAAACATACTTACATATTGGGCAATTGCTTACAGGAATTTAAGTGAACAGACTACGCGTACCTTTCATCGTATACTGCCTGCATATATTTTTTAGAACATTTACTGTACATACATAAATGTTTTGTCAGCTTAGTATTAAGCTAAAAGTAAACGTGTTAATGCCTTAAAATACTTATTTAACAAAAATATTAAATGTAAATGTTTGAATAGAATCGCCGATTTTTGAATACTTTTATTGTGTAAAATCTAAAATACTGAAGCATAATACATAAATATACATGATATACCTTAAATAGTTATATTCGTAACGATTCCAACGTGAACAGAAACGAAAAAATAAATACAATATAGAATACGTATTCCAATATAGCTAAGGCTGAGCCAAAGGCAAAGAAGCAGTCCAACTTCCAAAAATCTCTATTGCGAGCGATAGCTAAATAACAAATTTTACCTAAGCACGGCACTGTTTCGATTAATTAATCTACATCATACTCGTACATAGGTAATGATGTTGACGGATTCTCAGGTTAGGTATTTGTGCTGAAGTCATTTTCTTGATCCGTTCGGTTTCCTAATTCTTATTCAAGTGGAGTGGCTTTGCACATATGCACTTACATCTGTGCATATATGGAATTATCTAACTTTTTAAGCCGAGGTCCATTGAAAAGCGTGTGTTGGTCTTATAAGCTTTATAACAAGGAACATTTACTCACGATAGTATTTTGGGCAATTTTCTCGTAGGCACAGAGGTAATTAGTTGTCCCCAAACAAGTGTACCGATTCCAAAAAATACACACCAGAGCCATTGGTCTAGCGATAGAGCTCTTGTTGAGAAAGCCATTTTTCCATATTGAATGATTAGAACCTTACAGTGAATAGATTAACCAGTTAACGATTTCACATATACATATCCAACAATTAGACAATACGACATACCTGCGATATCATAGTGAATATCCAAATAGTGTAGAATATGGGATTCGTCAAAAGTCCCTCAATGACGTTGCGCTGCCCATGGATTTTTCTGGCATTTATTTCATTGAAAAGGGTCATCATGACAAACGTATTGAAAATAATGGTAAAGTGCTGTGTTGGGCCAGCGTTAAGCTCTTGGCCGCGACCGGATTCAATATCGAGTATCAAATCGCCTACAATTAGTTTAACAAATTAGTCAAAGATCTATACATATTATGTATATAGAGTATAACTCACCAACGAAGAGCAGCGAAAATATTATAAACAGCTGATAAAGTGCCTGGCCCAAAATGTTTTTCATCATTGTGCGGGAAATTAAGGGTTTTGTTCGACCATATGGTTTACGGAGTAATAGATCTGGTGTCGGAAGCTCAGTGGCCAAGGCAAGCGATGCTAATGTATCCATTATGAGGTTAACCCACAACATTTGCACTGCCTAGAATGAATGATTGGATGGAGTTTAGCTTAGAGTTTATTGCCAGGACAGTTCTTTACAAAGACATACTTTGAGAGGGGAATCCTGCACAGCGCAGGCGCCAATAAATGCAACAATAACAGCGACCACGTTGACTGTCAACTGAAACTGCAAGAACTTCGCTATGGAGTCATAGACATTCCGGCCCCACATCACAGCCTTGACAATACTGCTGAAATTGTCGTCGGTTAGTATGATATCAGAGGCTTCCTTGGCAACGTCTGTGCCAGCGATACCCATGGCAAAGCCCACATCGGCCTTTTTTAGAGCTGGACCGTCATTAGTTCCATCGCCTGTCACAGCAACCACTTCACGATTCTCACTTACTGCGCTGTCAATGATACCTATAAAGCAATTGAAGTTCTATTTGTGATAAAGCAGAACTCGTATCTACTGTAAGCTACTCGGAATTCCAATTGGCATGGACTTTTTTTCGACTGTTGTACATACCTTTAACCAATGTATATTTGTCAGTGGGAGATGAGCGGGCCAAAACGCGTAATTTGGGCCACACTTTGTCTATAAGATGTTGTTGAATCTGTGCGGATGAACAAATTAGTTGTTTAATTTCGAGGGTCAGAGGCAGAGGCGTAGAAGGGCAACACTTACATCGCCATTGGTATCCCGAATGCGCCGGTTGAACTCTTTGCCTTCCAGAATGAGAAAGTCATCGTTGGGACGCAAGATACCGCATTTGCTGGCAATTGAGCGTGCCGTATTGATATTGTCTCCGGTAACCATACGGACAGTAATGCCAGCACGCTGGCACTTGCGGATGGCGTCCGGGACTTCGGGACGCACTGGATCTTCAATGCCAACGACGCAAAGGCAGGTAAGATTTGCCATGATGTTTTCCTCATCGTCCCAGTTTGGTTCGCCATCAATGTGGACTTCGTTCAAAGCTGCTTTCCCAGGCACAAAGTCTCGATAGGCAACAGATATGGTGCGCAGACCATCGCATGCCATTGGCTCAATGACTTCGCGTATCAATCTCTCCTGCATGTCCCTTGTAAACTTCTCCAAGGTGCCCTCGTGGCCGTAAATAAAAGCACATCTGTAGACAAAAAAAAAATTATAGCAAACTGACCGAATTAGCTAGCCGAAGCTAGCCGAATTATACACACTTTTTCATGATAATTTCTGAGGCGCCTTTCGTGTACAACCGATAGCCACCATTGGGTCGAGGTATCACAGTTCCCATGCTCTTGCGAACCGAATTAAATGTATAGACGCGCGTGAATTTATCCTCTGGGATTTCGTCCCGAATAGACTGATACTTGACTCCCAGTGCCTGGACAAAGCCCAAGAGAGAGCACTCAGTTTTGTTGCCAACCTGAATCGGTAGGTCGCCAGGGTTTTTTCCGCCCTTTTTACAAAAGAAGAACACACCCAATTTACAGTGGATCATTTACAGAAAATCATTAGTAAAGAATATAGATAATTACCATGATATTTGAAGTGTATGCCGAGTTGACTGATATCCCCATTGTGATCAAATTTCCCACGTGCTGTGGTATATCGCTGAGTGTGGGCAAGACCTTGCATAGTTTTTCACATATATAGGATTGCACCACGGTCATGCGATTGGTTGTAAGTGTGCCAGTCTTATCTGAGCAAATGGCAGTGGCATTGCCCATAGTTTCGCAAGCATCCAAGTGACGAACCAGGTTGTTGTCCTTCATCATTTTCTATTGACACGAGAAAAGAATAGAAGACAGTTGTGAAACGAGTACATGTGTTTGATGTGACATCCAACTGACCTTGACCGAGTAGGCCAGAGACAGGGTTACAGCCAGGGGGAGTCCTTCGGGCACCGCAACTACTAATACTGTGACACCAATTATCAAATGCTTCACTAGGTTATTGGCATAGGTGTTCTTCCAAGGCTTCTCGTCAATTACAAACGTTTTAATGCAGAATTGAATTATCAAAATTATAACCGTCAGCACGGCAATGGTTGAGCCAGCGTAGCCGATCTGTATAGCTAGTTTCGTCAGCTTGGCCTGCAGCACAGACTTTTCCTTCTTGTGTCCTGTTTCAGCGGGTGCGGATGTCGAGGATGATTGCGGCACATGGTTTCCATCTGACTCGGACTTGGTTCCCTCGCTGACTGGCTGTCGCTGCGACGACGCTTGGGTTTGGGTCCCCTTCATTGGGGTTCGACCATCGCTTTCACCTGCGTGGTCCGCAAATAAGTATTATGTTCAATTATTTACTACATAGCTTCTATCACATACAACTTTACGGATAAATGACTGATAAACAGGCTTACTGTACAGTATACTCATCTGCTTTCAAATCGTGTAATAAGTAATTTTTGCAATATAGCAAGAGCTTTGGCAAAGTATCGGACTGGGGTGGGGTAACGGACGTCCATATGTATATACAGTGATGGCGAAAATAAATCCGGTTTCAGGTGTAGTTTTGAAATGCTCTCAAGTTTAGCATATTCAATTCTATTCTTAATACAAAAGAATACCTACGAGACAGAGACAGTCTTAGCATTCTGTATGCACTGTCAATATCAACGATTAAATATTGGATGGAGCCAAGATCCTAGATCGTCTTGGACGATCGATTAGTAGTGTGGTTGCGCGTATTGCATGTAGATTTTATATTTTCCAAAGCTAAGAAGGGGCTTGGTTAAAGATGATTTCGCTCAACTAAGCTCGTCTCTGAGGCAGAAAGTGATATTTTCTCGTTTTGCCGACTACTTTAATCATGCTTCGTAAATAAGCAGATTAGGCACTTTTTTGGCAGTAAAGATTTCACTTAAGATACATATGTACATGTATATGTATATAGGGCATATAGGGAACCTTATCACTGTATATACATATGAGGTAAGATTACAAACAAAATCATAACACGAAGATAATTACGAAGTGATTCACCTGTCAGACTCTTGTTTGCTTGTTTGCTGGCCTTTTTAGCTTCTGAATATCAATAGTGATTTGCATGTCGTTTAGTTATTATTCCATTTTAGTCAATTCGATTAATTTTATTTGGGGTTTATTAGATTTGTATTTTTGTTGGGTTTTTGTTTATTGTTTTGCCCGAGTCGAGATCGAGGTTTTAATTTGGTACAGGTACATTGGTTGGTAGATTGGTTTATTGGTTGATTGATTGGTCGGTTGGTTGGTTGGTTGATTGGGGTAGATGGAGGAGTTCAATGATGGATCAATCAATTCACATCATGCAATTCGCAATTCGTATGACAATTGGAATATGAAAAAATAGGAACAACGAAAAATAAATAAATAATAAATATATGTATAATATAAATATTTGTAGCAGTTTAGTGAGATAGGTTTTACTATAGCTAATTCAAATGTTTAGCAATTTCCACAAGATTTATGACGTGTTTTACACTAACATACTAGTACATTCATACATCAAATGATTGGTTTGGAATTGAAGTTATAGCCAGATTTATCACATTTACCTTTCTCAATCACTGTCGATCTTATATGAAATACTATTGTGACATATGTTTTGTGATACATACCCTTCTTCATCTTTTTGATTTCAGCTTCCTGCTCATCGACAGCGGCTCCAAGGAGTGTAAAAATAATACCCGCTTGAGAGTTGACACCAACAGCGGTGACAATCATTTTTCCACTGCCTTCCATCACGTGTGTGCCGGATAGAACCATAGGATCAACATCTGGGCCTTTCTTTACATGATCAGATTCACCAGTTAGCGAGGATTCATCAACCTTTATGGACAACACAAGGGCACATTAAAATACATAAAAGAAAATCTAATAGGAAGTAGCCTTACCTTTAGATCATTACTTTGTATAAGGCAACCGTCGGCTGGCAACAGATCGCCATATTTAATCTGTGCAATGTCGCCTACGAGAATATCACCAACCGAAATTTGGCACACTTCACCCCCTCGGATAACCGAAAACTTGTGCTCGCCCTCAATGCGGTTCTGCAAGCCCCGGAACTGTCGTTCTTTTGAGTAATCGTTAAAGGCTGTCACTATCACAACTACAATAACAGATATGAGAATGGCCAAGCCTTCGATCCAGCCATGGTGTTCTTCCTCCTCTTGTAGTACAGCTGTGTCAAAATACATATATAGAATCGTTAGATTCGGCTGCCAGCTGGCAACTGCCACAGGTGGGATCAAGAAATCCAACACTTACGTGCTTCATCGTCGGCGGGTTTATAAAAAGATAGACCAAGCGATACTAACGCAGCTACCTCTAAAATAATAAGTGTTACATCCTGAAGTGCCTCCCAGACCAGTGTAAGAAAGGTTTTTGGTGGCTTCGGTGGTATTATATTCGAGCCGAATGTCTCGCGTCTGTGCTCTTCGTCAGCCTTCGAGCCACTTAAACCTAAAATGAATATAACGTGAACCTAAGCACAGTGTGTACTATGAAAGTACTTTCCTTCATTCGGAGATGTGTATAACTTTTTGCAGAGTTCGTGAATACCACCAAATTCACCAATCATCGCTACACCTTCCCGTCCGCGATGCTCCATGAGCTCGCGTAATTGCTTAAGTGATATTCCATATTGCGCCGGTCTTCCATCTATGGTGGCCATTTGTTATTGTAGAAACTATAAATGAAACTCGATATATTAACATCATATTAAGACTATTTCCAAATTTATTCCCTGATTGTTGTTTGGGTAAGAGGATAATTAAAAATTAATTTATAAGCTCTTTAGTTTACAAAAAAATTACGACTACAAATTAAAGACGAGCTGGAACATAAAGAGCCGCTCCTAGGTCCGCGGCTTTTCTTTATACCCAGTACTCAGTAAGTAAACATACATATATTTGAGTTTATGATTTATGTAATTTATTCAGAATAGTTTATGTCGTTTGGTGATGCGAAAGAGAAAAATGAATTTTTTGGCAAAAACAAAACTTTTATAAAAATCGGTCGAGCCGTTTGCGAGATTTGTATACATACAAAAGTGTGAGTACATACTCATAATCACTGACTTTAGCCTCCCATAACAGGCAAACGAATAAAGCAAAAGAAACCAAATTTCTGCCCCATATAAATACTTGTATTCTTAACAAATAAACAATAATTACAAGAACGAGTAAAAATTTTTCAAAGAATGAAAAGTAAAAAACCAAAAGAACTCACATGTACTCGGTTTTGCACTTTTTCATAAAAATTAAAGTAAATCATAATATTAATATTTTGCGCATAGACCCATATTAGATAATACTTTTTTAATACGGTTTGGAATGTTCTCTATCAAATTCCCAAAAATATCTTTTGAAATAGGATTGCACTCCGCATCTATACATCCCCAGAGATCGCCTTGGTTAGATGGCGCTGATTCGTAGTGCTCAAGCCGTCGTTTCACGATTGACCGTAGGTTTTCAATCGGATTAAGGTCGGTTCTTTGAGATAACCACTCCAGCAATTTAAAATTTTGATTAACCAGTCAGATCATAATATTTCAATATTTCATATTATTCCTTATTACTATGGTCTGAAGCTGCTTTACATGGTAGCACGTTGGTCCTCTACAAAAAATTTATGTTATTCAGTTCAGAGAGGACTATTTACAACTTCTACAAGCCTAACTTCTTAATTTTCCGGAGAAATGTATTTATCCTGAATTTAACTAACTTGTTTACAAGACAGGAATCCGAAGCAAATTGCGAAAATTTTTCGAGAATGACTGGTTAATCAAAATTTTAAATTGCTTTTTTTCTTTTCTCACACTAACATCAGGCGTTTTATCTCGACAGAGCGCGTGGAAGGCGTTGAATAGCCACTGAAATTTAATTTATTACTTCTGGCTATAATGATCCATTCTAATCCAGATGTCAATCTGCTAGACATCATCATTTTCTAAGATTACGCGTTTTTGGTTTTCGCGTATCTTCAAATTTGTAGATGGCACTCCCCCCCCTTTGTGAGGGGGGACCCAAATTTGGAAATACACTTGCAACAGTAGTCAAATTTGGTTGCTCCAGCTCTAATTGTCTCCGGCATCTAGCATCTAGGCTCTCAGCGGGGCGGACGGACGAACAGACAGACATGGCTATATCGACTCGTCTATTACCAGGCACTACGTATTTAAATACATATACACTACTGGCCAAAATAATAAGTACACGCTTATGAGCTTTCTTTCACGTCCTATAAAAATTTTCTTATAAACATAATTAAAAAATCAAATTTACTTTTAGTTTTCTAACCTACAATAGACTAGAAAAATGTTTATCATAAGCATTTTTCATTTCAAATATATATATTATGACCGATTAAACCTTAAAAACATAAACAAGGGCTGGCCAAAATAATAAGTACAGAAATTCTCCAAAGCGAAAAGCTAAAAGCGTATCAAAATTTTTCCATTTTTTTCTTATAATTTATAATCTGTTACTAGTATCCTATATAGCAACACTTATTTTGGATGACTTCGGGCCATTCTTCTTGGCATACTAGCAATAAGTTTGCGGAAAGTCTCCACTGGAATCTCACACCACGTTTTTTGCACAAATTCTCCACAATTTTTTTTTGATTCGAAAAGCATTTTTACCAATTCGACGTTTTAAGTCACCCCAAAAGGTTTTCAAATGGGTTTAAGTCAAGAGACTGACTTAGCCAAGCCATAACGTTTACATTTTTTCCCGTAAACCAAGCCTTTATAACCTTTGAGGTGTGCTTTGGGTCATTTCCGGTAGAAAGACCCATCTCAAGGGCATGTTTCCCTCAGCATAAGGTTGGATAATGTCTGTCAATATGTTTTTATACCCGAATCGGATCACATGATAGGTTATGCAATGTATCGGCTCAACGCCATGCCAAGAAAAATAGCCCTAGATACCTATACATCGGCCTCCGTTCTTAACCATTTTCTTTGTGTACCGGAAGTCGAATTCTTTGCCTTTGGGTCGATGTATACATCTTCTGGAGTCATTATCAAAAAGAATTATTTTTGTTTCGTCTCTCAATAATATATTATTCCACTTTTAAGACCCATCTGACCCAGACCATGCCAAATGATTTTCAACGACTTTTTGCCTCATCTTCAAATTTTTTACTCAGAGTAAGGGAACTTTTCGACTATACGTCCTGTTAGGTCTGTATATTGAAGTCTCCGACGAACCATCAGACCTGATTTTTCTTTGCCAATTTGAGCGTACATATATGGGCTTGGAAGATATGAACTGATCCTTTTTTGCAAGACTGATGATGCGGGTGTCCGTTGTTTGTAAAGATTTCTTCTTCCATCCTCGATTTTCAATAAGCACTTTAGATATTAAAGCATTCTGAATAAAAAATACCGAACGTCCAGGATTTTTCGCAATTTCCCGGAGAATTTTCCTTTCTTTTTGACGACTTATGGAAACTTCTTTTCTTCAGCAGTACGGCCTATCTAAAGAATTTTTTTTAACTCTCATGTACTTAAATATGAAAGAACTCAATAAAAACCAACAATCCTAGACCAAATCCTTTAAAATTTATAAATAACACCAGTGTACTTATTATTTTGGCCAGACCAAAAATGCTCATCCAACAAAAATTTAAGCATAGAATTTTATAAAGGTGATTCCCCACTTTAATTTTTGATTTAAATATTTGGCAAGACTGTAACCATTCCATATATAAACAATTGGCATCCATACATTTATAAGAATTCAAGCTATACCATAACAAACTAGCACGACACCGATATACTTATTTTTGGCCAGTAGTGTATGAACTTCATGAAAATGCATGGCACATTACAGCGACTGCTATAGGAGATTATGTGTGCACATCACATCCTGTGACAAGATCCAGTTTGCTTAGGGTTTTGAACATACCGAAATATCATGCATTGAAATCATAGCGATCGGAAGCGGGTAAAACGACAACAAATTGTCACCATCGGATCTTTATTATTAATCCGAGAATGAGGAAAACAAGCTGCCAGATGTTGCTGACCTCTATATAGAACACGACCCCTCTCTCCACCCACCTCTCGCTCGCTCCCGCTGGTGATCGTACTCGTTCACACTCTCATTCCCACACCTTGAATGCAAACTACATGCGTATTTCGCCTCTTTTTACTTAATATGTAGATATTTAAACGAAAATAAATTGAGTACCGGGTGTCTGAAGAACAACTACTTAGAGTATATGTATGTAACTTTCAAATCTTTTTAATAAAACGAATTTTTTTTTAATTGCTCGTGAAAACAATTTTTGGGTGCTGGGTGCAGATGGTATTTGCATACCACATAGATATTTTTAAGGTACTGAAGTTACCAAAGTTCTAGCACGAACTATTTCGGACAGTCTCATACTCGTATTTTATTTTGTGTAAAGATAGTGAATGACAAAATGACAACTATCTAGAACGAATTGGAACGATCCGGCTTCGTCTGTTGTGCGATAGCAGAGATATGGTTTTCGTTTAAGATAATGAAGAAGTGTCTCACAATCAGCTGTCTTCCACAATCTAATGACGTCAAACAATACCGGTACTAACTAATTCCGAACGGTAAATACCAGACGAATCAGTGATGAGGTATCTGTATCCAAAAATAGAATTACGTCCTTATGCATATACTAGTTTGTGTATGTATGTATATAAATTAAAGGTAAATAAGTATGTATACTTGTCATTGCTTGTTCAAGCTAAGGCGGAATAAAATTCTTGCAAACGCATGCACGTTTGTACGTATGTACATAATAAATATGTATATCTAAGAACTCTACAGCAGTAAGAAAGGTCAGCTTCGGCCCGGACCGATGATTTATGTAGATATGTACGATTTCAGGTGTAAGTGACATATGGCAAACAGATGGCCATTCCGATCTTTTCTTAAATGGAAATTTATTAAAAGAAATATTCCTAAACCTTTTCTCAAATGTACTTCACGGTTGCAAATATTTTCTTTTCAGCGTTGCATGGTTTCGTAAGGGAATAAAGATATACACATGTATGCGCATATTTGTGAAATGTACATACATATGTATGTATGTACCGTTTATCCGTCTTATATATTATAAATGTATGAATATATACTTAAGCGCGTACACACACAAATTATTATGTACATAGAAAAGAGTACCACGCCTTGTAACAAAAATATACATATGATGTAGAGTCCCGTAATATTGAATGCGTTTTCTTTTGAATTGTGTTTTCTAATCACATGCACATACCAACACACTTAATAAGTTTTCAATTTTGTACAAATTTTTGCACTGAAAAGTGGCGGCAACGCAAAGGACAACACAACCCAGCGATATGTCATCGACACCTCAGACAGAAACTTACGTCATACGTCATGACGTACATGTAAGCGTACCCTGCGTATTTGCAGTGGTATTGGCCACATTGGCATTGGAATAGATATATATATGTATGCATGAATAGATATCCATACATACATATGTACATATGACAAGCCTTTAAACAGATTACCCTTATACACTCGAATATATTGATTCTGATACTAAAAACGTAGCTTCAATTTTATAAATGGACTAGTTGGTTGTATGCGTGGGCGTGGACAAGGGGAGCCACTTGTTTATACGAATATAGATGATATCATATCACATCACATCAAGTTCCGTTCCTGACCGCATTAAACATCTAAACTCCTTGACACATCACGTTTGTAAATTTTTATGTTTTTTAATTATTAACATACACAATAAGATGGGTTTTTTATGTTACACGCCTAAGTAAAAACGCCGCGAAACGGAGTAACTATTTAAATTATAGGAGTCGAGTTGCTATTTTCTTTTTTTAGATTGAGCAGGCCGACCGTCAGAAATATACCGAAACATACCGTCTCATATTAAAAATATACCGTAAATATACTGACGAATTCAAGTTCTATTTTACATATTCCTCGTTTTTGATCTTCCGTGGAATATTACTAGCTAAATAGAACTTTCAGCCATGCTCACATAAGTTTATCCGATTAGTGAATCTATTTTCTAATTGTCTGATTTATTTTAAACACTTGCTTTTATTGCATTTTGCGTAAAAAAAGGTTTAAACGAAATTGGTCAAACAAAAAAAAAAACGAAAGAGGATAGTCGTTCCAATTGCGCAATTTAGAGATTCCGTTGAATAATTCTGTCTAACTAAAACCTTTAGTTTTGCCCACGTAATTTTAGGCCATTGATGAATCAATTTTCTACTTAACTGGCTAATTGTTAGTCCTTGCTTTTGATGTATTTAGGCTAAAATAAGGTTTAAACAATATAGTTCAACAGAAAAAACAGTCGCTTGTACACCCTATTTCGTAAATTTCATATGAAGATAATACGTAATTTATAAAGACCTGTTCTCAAATTGATATGTTTTAGACATATTCATGCACATATATTATTAGTATCTTGGATATATTTATCTCGATCCTGATACCTACGGAGCCTGGGATGACAAACATTTTCTCAATTCTATATTCTATTCTATTTCCCTAGGGTATGAAAATTAGTGTTGCCGGGAATCATTGTTGTCAACCGGTTATTCACCAATAAATACTCGTTTTTGATCTTCCGTCAAATATTCCCAGCTATATAGAACATTTAGCAATGCCCACATAATTTTATACGATTGATGAATCAATTTTCTACTTGATTGGCTTATTCTAAATATTCGCTTGTATTGGATTTCTATATAACGTTTAAAATGAAATTGAATAGGTTGATGAAATTGTTCGGTTTCAATTTTGACCTAAAAAAATACCGAAACATATTAAAAATACCGTAAACGGTCACCCTGGAGTCGAGTTGCTAATTTCTTTTTTCAGATTGAGCAGGCCCCATTTTACGATAAAACATGCGTCAATAATTTCAAAATATACCGTAAATATACTGACGAACTATTTTTATTCAAGTTCTATTATATTCCTCGCTTCTGATATTCGACTATCATCTCAGAACTCATAATTTTATCCGATCGATAAATCAATTTCCTACAAGACTGGTTAATTTTAAGTTCTCATCTTTATTGGATTGTTTATAACATAAGGAGACATGGTGTTTAAACTGGCAGCATCTTACGTTACCCTCAGAAACATACCGAAATATACCTTCTCATTTTCAAAATATACCGAAAAATACTGATGGAGAAAACTTAGCCCAATTAACCCGCCTCTATTTAAACAAGTGAAAATCTTTAGTTAAAACGCGGAAAATATTACTGTTTTTAAACCACGATATTTTTCACCTGAACTGCGATAAAATTCTTCAAGCTTAATAATATTTGTGCTTGTATATAAATACCCGACTATGGGTTATGCGGCTCCTTCTCTGATCGGAATTTTGATATTCTGTTTGATATTACTAGCTAGATAGGACACTCAGCACTGAACACATCATTTTATTCGATAAATTGATCAATTTTCTACAAGATTTGATATTAAAGGCTTCGTTTTATTGGGTTGTGTCTAAAATAAATAAAACGTAGGGAACAGATACCGAATCAAACCGAAGAAGATAACCAATCTCTAGAGCTGCGCGCCAAAATATTTACGTACATTTTTTAAAAGGAGAATAGAGCACCAATTAATAAATTAATATTTAATATATATACCAGTCTGAAAAAAAACCGAAGACGAATATGCTCTTCCATGCGAATATGAAAGACTGCAGTACTTTGTTAATCGACACCGCTATTTGTAGAAGCTTTGAACAGACTCTGACAGCTGCTAGTCTAGGTTATCATTATCTTATCTCAGTTATTCTGCACTGCACTGCGGCGTTGCGATAAAGTAGCGTAGCACAAACATTTTCATACACTTCCAGATAGTTTATCTTGCACATGTAAATAAAGATTCTTACCAGATCAGTACGTATAATATTATTATTATTTCCATATCATGAAACTTATATATATCTAGCTAATGTGCCCATTAAGCTGACGCCCGGTTTTTGATGACTTACAGTGTGGTACTTTTTATTTTTAAGCCGGTGGTGGTTTGTTTTATAATTTAAGTCTCTTAAAATGGCTTTGGTCCTCCGAATAAGGCGGAGAGAAACTGATTTTGCGGAAGAACGTTGAGAACTATAAGGCTAATGGTTTTGTCACATCCTGACCCCTTTCTTTAATACTTTTAACATATTTTGTTTCTTTAAAAATAATCACAAACTTCAGCAGCTCTGTTTGGACGGACGAGGAAACGCGGGTTGGGATGTCAACCCAAACGTCGGTGGAAAGCGTGACTGCTACCACCGGCGGGCACGGGGAGGAGCAATCTGCGTGTCGCCATCGGTCATATCTCGGACTTGGCGAGAGCAGGCCAGGTTAGTTGTAAAGATACTGCCCCAACAAAAACTTAATCGGCACTCCGCAATATAGCCTTTTCTGTTCGCCGGAACCAGGCACCATCTCCCTGCGTAGGGAAAAGCTGATTGTTCTAGGGAGGAGATGTAGGCAAAAGCACAGTATAAGGCAGTTCTCAAGTTACTGAGCCGGCTCCAAGGCAAGTCGGTTATCTCGCACGAAGAGAAATCTTTGCTTGTCTTGGCTGAGCAACGGGTAGAAGAGGGCCGCAAACACCACGCGCAGCTGACCCAGAAGAAGGCGGCAAATGGTGGATTCGCCAACAAGGTGGAGAGTGCTGTCAAAAACACTCCAGCGAGCAAGCGGCAACGCGGGCCCAAGGTAGCCACCCTCCAGCCGAAGGCGAGTAAGCCTAGCCAGAAGGCCATGAGCGAGGTGTCCAAGAGACACTTCATTGTGGACTTGATTGATCGCAGCGTCGAGAGTGGGAAGATGATGGCGGTGCAGTGGAAGCTACTCCACGCGCAGCCTGTTGAACACTTCTCGCGAATGCTAAGTTTTACATTAAGCTAGCTTACACTTGAAATATATACGAAAATATCGGAATTGTAGAAATTGTAGTTGTTCCACACCCTGAAGTCTTTTCTTTCCCCCTACTAATACGGGCATAGTTCAATGTGCCCGAAGACTAGAAAAAGGGAAGGGACCAAACTGAGCACCTCAACATATATACGGACGGCTCCAAGATGGACGGAGGAATTGGAGCGGGCCCAGGCGCAAGTTTGTGCCATCAGGAAAGCAACAGAGGTCGCTCTGCTTGAAGAACGAGCACACGATGCGGTCAACCTATTCATCGACAGTCAAGCGGCGATAAGATCCATGCAGTCGTCCTCGGTCAGTTTCAGAAGTGTCTTGGCGAGCAGGGAGGCTCTAGACACCCTAAGCACGACAAAGTCGGTGCGGATATATTGAATTCCCAGCCACCAAGGTATCGAGGGAAATGAGGCGGCAGATGCTCTGACTTAGGAAGGCGTCGGGCTGGCGAATTAGAGTACCGAGAATGTGCCTGTCTCCCTTAGAGCGCCACAAAGCGACTTAGAGAGGCAGGTCAGATAATAAACCGAAAGCAGGTGGAGGTACTCCTGCAGAATAACGAAAACCATGTGCAAAGAACGCACTGCAGGCTGTTAGTGCGAATACTCCCAGGTCCCTGTTTAGCTGCGGCGCACGCTGCAAAGGAAATGTGATGAACCTGTCCGGCCCTCTTAGGGGCAAGGAGAAAATAGCTGGGCGCCCCGCTGCTAGCATAACTGGAAGATGGCTCCAAGATGGCCACAGCAACTACTGGCCAATACCAAAAACACCGCGAGTCTCAAGGACTTATAGATCCCATAGGCACTCCCGCGACGGTTCATAGCCCTATCCGAATAACTAAGGGTCTAACCTATATATATTTTTATCAAAACAACTAGCATTTTTATTTATTTATTATAACGAATTCCAGATCAATGCGATTATAATAGGGAGGCTTAGCGATACGGGACTTGATCGATTTAAGACGGTGTCGATTGAAGACGCGGTGGGGTCGGTTCAAGACTTTGTCGGACTGAAGATTGAAGAAGTGATTTATAGATCAAGACTAAAATCAAAGGCAGGCGGCTAAATTGCCCGTGCCCTAATGCAAGCAAGAGCGCGACAGATTGACAGGGCGATAGATAAGACGAAAGAAAAAAAGACGCGATAGAAAGGCTGGATATTCTGCTGCCTTGAGGAAGCACATGTTATGTACGTATAGGGTGGTACAGTGGGTACAGTAAAAAAAACGAACCATGATAGGGATTTACATTATTGCTGCACCACTGGCTGCCATTTATAAATTATTGGGAATATTGGTCTGAGTAACATCGTCCTTTTAAAAAATTTTTAAATCTCTCTATCGGACTAAAATCAGCTGAGAATATGTTGTTTATCGAACAATGCAAAATGTAGCAGGTTACAATGGTTGTACAACGTCTACACTGCTCGGCATTTTTTACATCGCAGAGTAAAAAGGCGTACTTCAAATTCGCCCTGCTTGTAGGAAATTGATTCATCAATCGGATAAAGTTCAGGGTTGAGGTTGCTAGCTAGCTAGTAATATTCAACCGAATATTAAAAACGAGGAATAGGACTTGAATACAAATAGTTCGTCAGTATATTTTGAAAATAGTGACGTATATTTCGGTATAGTTTTAAGGATATTTCGATATTTTTAAAAATATCGATGTATAAAATATATTGACATCACTAGTGCTTCGTTGTATGGTTGTATGGTGTATGTTCGTTCGGCTTTTTTGCACATTTTAAATAGTGGGTTTATTTAGTGAGCTGTATTAAAACAAGCTATGCATTATTAGCATCGTTGGAATCAGGAGTTTGGTAAGAGACTGAAAAATATGAAAATTAAGCAAGTGATATGTAAACAGTTCGCACCTAAATTATGAACAGGCCAAGTGCGAAGCGTCCATTCGCAGCATTGCCAGGCGAAAATAAATTGGTGCGCATATAGATGCTTTCAGTGTATATCAAAAATATTTTGGTATTTTTAGTCTGAGAAAATACCTACAAAAGCAATTAAATTTGTAAGTAAATATGTTTTTTTTTCATTGTGCATCCATGTATAGGTACGAGTTTTTCTGCAATAGTCAATGTTGAAACAAATACCAAATGCTGCCAGACTTCTTAAAATTTTGATAATATAAAACATAATGCATATGTTGAATAAATTTTGATTATTTTTAGGTGAATTCGCGGTTTTTTATGAAAAAGAATGAATCCTTGTTTCGTTTCATTCTACAATTATTAGAATTATATAGTGTAAAGTGTAAGAAAATACCACGACATGGAGAGTTCAGATTTCGCGGGGCCAACCAAAGGAGGAGTAGCAACAGCTACATCAGCTGAATCCGAAGATCTAAACAAGGAGCAAATATTGCATTCGGAGCGGCAAACACCCAATGATATGGATACAGAGGAAAGTTTAGAAAGTAATGTAGCCACCAACTTGTCTGGCTTTCGGTGGAAACGTGTTCTTAATCCGACAGGACCACAGCCGCGTCCGAGACACGGCCATCGTGCAATAAACATAAAGGAGCTTATGGTTGTTTTTGGCGGTGGAAATGAAGGAATCGTTGACGAATTACATGTTTATAACACAGGTATTTTTAGTACAGCATAACTTAACAACGTGCATTTTCTCACTAAAACTTCATGTCGTGTCTTTCATCACATTGCAGTTACGAATCAATGGTACGTGCCAGTGCTGAAAGGCGATGTCCCTAATGGATGCGCTGCTTATGGGTTTGTTGTTGAGGGAACTCGGATGTTTGTTTTCGGTGGAATGATTGAATACGGAAAGTACTCAAACGAGCTTTATGAGCTCCAAGCGACCAAGTGGGAGTGGAGGAAAATGTACCCTGAATCTCCAGACAACGGCTTATCACCGTGTCCACGCTTGGGACACAGTTTCACAATGGTTGGCGAAAAGATTTTTCTCTTTGGTGGACTTGCAAATGAATCAGACGACCCAAAAAACAATATTCCAAAGTAAATAGTAGTTTCGCTAGAATGTGGACTCTGTAACAAATTGTTTTGTATTTGACTAGATATTTGAATGATTTGTACATACTGGATACACGGGGAGTTCACAGTCACAATGGTAAATGGATAATACCAAAAACATATGGCGACAGTCCGCCACCCCGCGAGTCCCACACTGGAATTTCGTTTTCCAGCAAAAACACTGGAAAATTGAATCTATTAATATATGGAGGAATGAGTGGCTGTCGTTTGGGGGATTTATGGTTGCTTGATACTGGTAATATCACTTCATTTTATTAGCACTTGCTTAACGATTCTCATGGTATCGTTTGAACTATTTATTGTCAGATTCCATGACTTGGTCCAAACCACGCACACTCGGACAGGCACCACTGCCGCGCTCATTACATAGCTCAACGATGATTGCCAATAAGATGTATGTTTTTGGCGGCTGGGTTCCCTTGGTAATCAACGATTCCAAGTCGACAACGGAGCGCGAATGGAAATGTACAAATACGCTTGCGGTCCTGGATTTGGGTACGTACATATAGTGTTTTTATATCATTATTATACATACCTTCTGCATTTTGTGGTAGATTTTAAGGCCCATAAATAGAGTAAAACTTTAATAATTAAGACTTAGCTTAGCTAATTCAAATCTAGCTTTAAAAAAATAAAATCGAAATTTGTATACCCGATACTTAAAATTACTATAGGGGTGGGGTGTGGATGTGTGTAACGTCCAGAAGGAAGCGTTTCCGACCCCATAAAGTATACATATATATTCTTGATCAGCATCAATAGCCGAGTCGATTGAGCCATGTCTGTGTGTCTGTCTGTCCGTCTGTCCGTCCGTTCGTCCGTCCGTCTGTCCGTCCCTATGGGCGCCTAGATCTCAGAGACTATAATTTCGTCCCACCCCCTTCCGCCCACGCAATGGAGCTAGAGAAACCAAATTTTTTATCCACACCTCTGTTAGATCTCACTGTTTCAAGTGTATTTCAAAATCTGTGGCATCCACAATATTGAAAATACGAGAAAATTACGCCCACAATCATAGAGAATGCCCATATTTACCAGATTGCCGATCAGATCGGATCATTTTTATAGCCAAAAGTAACAAATCAATTTGCAGTGGCTACGCAGCGCCCGACGACACGTTCAGACACGTTTTCTGTATCTCCCGAACGCACTCATTGTCGCTCAATGTAGCCATACTGAGTATGTATCGGGTATAAATGTAGAGTTA
This sequence comes from Drosophila miranda, assembly GCF_003369915.1. Taxonomy (NCBI): domain Eukaryota; kingdom Metazoa; phylum Arthropoda; class Insecta; order Diptera; family Drosophilidae; genus Drosophila; species Drosophila miranda. Next base: position 1,492,684 of record NC_046678.1, read on the forward strand.
CGGTCGCAGCAGCAACTCATTTGTATTGAACTTTTAAACAAAATTTTGTTTTATTTTTAAATTAATTTTTTAAATATATATAAAAAAATGAATGCATTAAATTATTTCTAAAGACTGGTATCAAAAAAATAAATATATAGAATCATATTCTGGTTGTGGGTTTCTCCGATCCGAAAGCAGAATTACCATCTGATAAAAAAAAGGGATCCTTGCTAGAATAACCGTTTTATCCCCTGTGCTATTGTCCAATTTGAATGAAATCTTAATGAGTTTTCTTATAACATCTTAACACTCAAATTTGAACGTCTAGTTTGATTAACTTCAGTATGTACGACTGACCGCAGCTTATAGGGAACTTTTCTTAAAAGCCTCCAATAAAAATGTTCGAGTTTTCAGTTTACATATTTCACCGCAGCGCGCTACAGTTTCACGCATCGAGGGATGCGATTTGTTAAGAATTTAGAAAATGTTATGCCTCGAATGTCACGGCTGTAGTACTACATCTAATAAAATTACACGGATGACAGTTTCAAAAGCAACCAAAAAAAATCATTTTTCAAAAATTAACGTGATGGTCTTATGTATGTATCTGTGAGATACATTTAGATCTGTAAAAATAAAATTTCGGGCGACGATGACTACCCAAAAATATTTTATAAAATCAATAAAGACTTATTTGAATATAATTCTGTCCCGATAAAAGAATCTAAATGTATTAACAGTTAACTAATTTAACGAATTGACTTGATTATTATACCCGATACTCAAAATGAGTATAGGGGTATAATAGGTTTGTGGTGAAAATGGATGTGTGTAACGTCCAGAAGGAAGCGTTTCCGACCACATAAAGTATATATATTCTTGATCAGCATCAATAACCGAGTTGATTGAGCCATGTCTGTTTGTCCGTCTATTTCTGGCAGGCGATAAATTGGGCAAAAAAGTTGTATTATTTACCATTTTCATATGTCAATAATAAATATAATATACTATGTCCCCAAGTACAGTAAACGCTCGAAAGACATCACAATGTTTATTATTATACAAACAAAATAGGTTAGGTTAAGGTTAGGTTAAGGCGGTAGCCGGGAGGGGGGGGATAAGAGCCTCCCGCCCCCAAGCTCACTTGGACCTATAAAAGGTCCGTTGTGTTGCTACAAACAAAATAATAATTGAAAAATGTAATATTAATTCGCAGTGGCTTTTAGCTTTCAGCAATCAGATCAGCCGACAATGTACGCACCTGCAAGCTGATTCTGCCTGAAAAAAGCTCTCAGATCAGCTGAGCTTTCAGCTCCGATTTCAGCGCCGACTTCAGCTCCGCCTTCAGCTATAGTGTGCGCGAGCCCTAAGTGTAGAATTGCGGTCGCAGCAGCAACTCACAACGTTCCTCCTCGTTTTTTGATGTGTTAATATCAGCTAATGTTCATTTTTGAAGTGCTTCTAGAAGTGCTTCACGTCTTTCCTTATTATTATTATTTCCTTGCCAAATTTAACCTTAGAGTCAATATGACTAATTAAGAATTATATGTGAATCCCATTGTCAAAATATGTCTGGAGACGGCATTATAAAATTGATCACATGTTTTTAGCCATCAGAAAGATATAGAATATATACACACATAATTCTATATATTCTGATTAAGACGACAAGCCGATTCAATCTAGCTATTTTCGTCTGACCGTCTTTTTAAATGCACTTTAATTATTTTTAATTTTTTTAGACACTATGACCTGGGACAATGTCACCTTGGATACTGTGGAGGAAAACGTACCAAGAGCTCGTGCCGGCCACTGTGCAGTTGGCATCCAAAGTCGCCTGTATGTGTGGTCAGGACGGGATGGCTACCGCAAAGCATGGAACAACCAGGTTAGGGTGAGATATTCTCCTGTTAAAGTTTTGAGAAACTCGTTGCATTCGAATATAATATTAATTGATATACAACACACTCTCCTTCACAGGTTTGCTGCAAAGACCTGTGGTATTTGGAGGTGACGAAACCTCTTTACGCAGTTAAAGTGGCACTTGTGCGCGCATCCACACATGCTCTTGAGCTCTCTTGGACTGCAACCACCTTTGCAGCCGCATATGTTTTGCAGATTCAAAAAATAGAGCAAGCAGCAAATCCGAGCTCGAAGCAATCAGCTCAAAGTCTGGTGCAATATGGAACAACGTCTACAGTAGCCCCCCCAGCAAATGGCTCCGAAATTACACCGTCAGTTGGAGTCGAAGCTGCAGCTGCTTCATTAAAGTTTGAAAAGAGTCAAATTTCAGTGCTGCATCATGCGGCGGGGGCTGCGAGTGCATCCGAAGCAACCGTTCAGCCAGCAACAACTACGACTAAGCCTGCATCGGTATCGGGTAGCGTGGGTTTCACTGACATTTCACAATCTCCATCACCAAACACACAATTGCAAATGAAACCCATCTCTCGATTGTTAGTCGAAGCTGCTGCTGCTTCATTGAAATTCGAAAAGACTCCGGGCTCAATGCTTCAACATGCTGCGGGTGCTGCTAGCTCATCCGAAGCCGTCGGTCAACCACCATCAACTGCGACTAAGACTGCATCCGCACTGGCAAGCGTGGGATTCACTGACGTTCTACAATCGGCATCACCAAACACACAATTTCAAGTGAAACCTGTCACAGCTGTGGCCGGAACTTCTTTTACTGTACCAACATCGACGGTCGGTGTGCAACCGCAGATATCCATAATCAGCAGTACTGCGGTTTCAGTCGGAGGTAATGCTGCCACCACCAGTAGTAGCAGTGGCATGCTGCAAAAGTTTCGTCACAGTGTAGCCCCTTCAAGAACAGGTTCCACCACAACAGCAGTAGCAACAGTAGGCGGCGGTGACACTATGGCTGTACGCGTGTCTGGTTCAATGCCATCGAACGTTGTGCTTAGTTCTTCGGCTTCAAGTGGCAGCCTACGCCTAGTACCCAACGTAACTGCATCTCAGACACTGCGCATAGCAACCACACATAGCACTGGGGGAGGCGCTGCAACTAATATATTAAAAACAGCACTACCGAGCACTGCTGTTCAATCGCAGCACACGGGACAGGCGACAACGTCAATAGGTGGAAAGCAGTACTTTATCCAAAAACCGCTAACCCTGGCCCCAAATGTGCAGCTGCAGTTTGTTAAGACAAGCAGTGGCGGTATGACGGTTCAGACACTACCAAAGATGAACTTTAATATAGCCAAAGGCGCTACTTCACAGAGTCTTTCGATTGCAAATCAGCAGTTGTCTGCTGGCTCCGCTCAGATTCAGGTAAGGCAAGAAACTTACCAACCAAAATACATTACTTGTAACTGAACATTTTTTCTTAAAGATTACTTCAGGACCACAAAAGTCGGCGTCTTCGGCTGGTTCAACAGTTTCATCAGTGGCAGGATCGACGACGTCTACTAGCCAGCATAATAAACCTATTGTATCTGGAAACGTACTGAAGCTTGTTTCGCCCCACGCAATGACCAGTGGCGGCAAATTAATCATGAAAAATTCAAACATACTGCAGATGGGCAAGGTGACGCCAAACGTAATGGGCGGAAAGCCCGCTTTCGTTATAACAAACAAGCAGGGGACGCAACTGGGCAACCAGCAGATCATTATTGTTACCACTGGCGGCAGTCTGCGAACTGTTCCTGCCAGCACTGTGATGAGCACAGCTGGGACAGGAACGGGGACAAGCATAGTTAGTATAGTAGGCTCTACGTCGACCACCACTAGTACACTACAGGCGATTGGTGCGCAACGAGCCGTGATATCCAACCAGAGTGGCGTCAAAATGATACGCAACATATCATCAGCACCGGGATCACTAGCGACAGGTCAGAAAGTGAGTAGCTCTCCTCTACAGCAAAAGACAGCACTATATATAGGCGGGAAACCGGTCACTGTAATGAGCACGAATGCAGGCGTTGCTGGATCTGGCAGTAACTCAAATAAACTAGTGGTTTTACCAGGGACAAGTGCGACCAACGTGGGTTCTACTACGACACTTAGCGCCAGAAAAAGCTTCGTTAACATTTTTAATGCCGGTGGCAGTTCGCGTGCACTGACATTGGCGACCAAGAGTGTGCCAGCCAAGATTGTGCAGTCGGCACAGGTACAGGTACAAAAGGAGTCTGTAGCCGAAAAGAGCGCTCCGATTACGAATATAGCGGATACTGATCCGATGGACGATATAATAGAGCAGTTGGATGGTGCTGGCGATCTATTACAAAAACATCCTACCCATGATGCCCAAGGGAGATCTGAAGAGGGGGTGAATGACGACAATGCCACATCTACGTCAATGTCAGCGTCAGGCCGGTCTGAAGGCCAGTCATCTGCAAGTGGCTCAAGCGATCACAATCAAAGCATAACAGACCAACAAGTGGGCATTGTTGAAGATATTACCGGCGTTAGCAGCACTACTGATGCCAGGGAAACACCGGCGGAAAGCACCGAAAGTGTTAATAGCACTGAATCCGGGGAAGATAAGATGAATAGCATTGAGTTTACGGTAATTAGTGTTTTCTGAAGAGGATATGACGGCATTTCTCATTATTTTTTGTTTTTTTTTAAAGGCGAATCCTTCATCATCGGACAATACCTGCAGCCGACCGACAACGTCTGAGACTGAAGCCGCCACTATACTAACAAACATTAAAGCTGGGGAAGCTTCAGTTTTGGGGAGCGCAGGAGTCGGAAAGGATCCAGCCATCTCCACTACTCGTGGGGCGGGGGCCGACGGGGCTCGAGATACAGATGGCGATTTCAGTCAAGGTCATATATCTCATCAACACCAAAATGGTTTGTAGCCATTCGTCAGTGACATGGCACTGCTTTGATATTCATGGTATTTTGTCGTTTTAGTGGATGGCTCACATTTGGAGGCATTAGCTTCAGCAGCTGTGATGCAAGCAGCCACGGCAGATGCTACCGCTTCGATGAACTCTAGTCAAGTGGTCAAAATTTTGTTTGAACGATCGGGTAGTGGCACACAGCTAGCAAATGCAATTACTGACAATTCCCAAACCAATGTTGGTACCTTGACAAGTGCTTTACAGCAATATGTTTATTAATTTACCTCGACTGCTTTTTAGGATCAGCAAAACGCCATCGCCGTTGCAGCGCAAAACACCTCACAGAACGAAAACGATAAATGGCAAACAGTGGGGGTATTCAAAGACCTCTCGCATACAGTTACCAGCTATATTGACTCAAAGTATTTCAACGATACTCTTCTCGAAAGTTTAGATGCCGATAACTTACCGGACTTTAATCAATATCCACGTGTCAGCTTAGATCCGGGAACAGCTTATCGCTTTCGGTTGGCTGCTATTAATTCATGTGGCCGTGGTGAATGGGGAGAGGTTTGTTTTAATTTAATTGATTTAAATTTGTATTTTATCTATTGCCAAATGCCTTCTTACAGATATCCAGTTTTAAAACCTGTTTGCCGGGCTTTCCAGGTGCCCCATCGGCAATAAAGATTTCAAAGGACGTTAAGGAGGGCGCTCATTTAACATGGGAGCCGCCTCCGGCACAGAAAACAAAAGAGATAGTCGAGTACTCGGTATACCTGGCTGTAAAGCCCACGACGAAGGACAAGGCGTTGACGTCTCCACAACTAGCTTTTGTGCGAGTATATGTAGGTGCAGCCAATCAGTGCACAGTGCCGAACGCCTCGCTTTCTAACGCACATGTGGATTGCTCGAATAAGCCAGCTATTATATTCCGGATTGCGGCGCGCAACCAAAAGGGTTACGGACCAGCGACTCAAGTTAGGTGGCTGCAGGGTAATTAAAGATTTAAATATAAAAATATATTTTTATTGTAGCACCAATAAATGGTATCCTAAAATTTTTTAACTTCTTGTAGATCCTGCTACAACTAAACTACAGACGCCCGCAAACACGCCAAATTTAAAACGTGCTCAGGACAAGACTTTCAGTGGCACAGGCAGCCCGGCAAATTCGTACTGTTCACCGCAAAAGCGTGGACGTAGCGGGGGCTTGCAAGATTGATCATCTAATTAGATATAGTCTATAGATAGGTGTAGAAATAAAGGGGACATGTCACCATTAAGATTTACAGTAAATACAACTGCCACCGCCGCAAAAAATACAAACTAAAATCGAACCCATTTCAAATATATGTATATATTTGAGAGCTTGGGTAGAGCATTAACATCGGTGTGAATATATGACCTCCTGATGCGTATAGATGTTAAACACTTGCTATATAAGATGTTCACTGATTAACTTTGTGTAAGAAAATGACAAAATGAGAATTGATGAAATATTAATTATATAAAACTAATTTTGAGAATTAATTTTAACTGCTATTTCTTTTGCCGGACCTTTTGGGGGGAACGTTAATTTCCAGTGAATTTATTAGATGCATGTCAGGAATTCCAAATTTCGGATATCACCCTGTTCAGGCAAGAGGTACATGGCAACTTAGTGCTCCTTTTATATGTATATATACATACATATATAGGAGATCCGATTCTGACCTCCCGCGGACCCAAGCAAATCCATCTACAAGTGATTTATTTCTTTAATCTTATAAACGTAAACATAACACAAAGGATTTTTTACATGATTTCTAATCTGTTTCCGATAAGTGACGATCCATATAATATTGCACACTGACTTACGGGCACTGTTGTAAGTACATACAAACGGAATCGCATTTACATATGGAAATATGTACCTCATTTATAGTATATAGTATATTCATAGAAGTTTGCACATAAATATATATATATATATATTTAATTCTATTTTAACTGCTGCAATCGACGCAATTACGAAATCGTTGTACTTGATTCTGTATTTCTATCTGTACCTATCCTACTGGGCTCAATCACCGCCAAGCTTCATGAGCTCGACGGTACTTGTTGCTCTTGCTGATGTGTCGGGAATCGATGCTGTTCGTTACTGTTAGCACTGACATTGCCATTGCCACCAATTGACTGTTGCTGTTCTGATTCGCTTTTGACGCCGGTACTGGCAGCCAAACGAAATGCCACCTCATGGGAGCGCAGAATTGCTTCGGCCTGCTGGTGCATGCGAAGAGCGGTTTCTGGATGGTGGTGACTGTGTTGTGAATGGGCTTGCTGAGTAGTAGGAGCCACTGCGTGCTGTGAATAAGTTGACGCCTGGTGATGATGTTGTTGCTGATGATGGAGGGCCTCTATCGGATTCATTCCTCCTAGTGTTGAGTCTGGTTCTATGGAGCCACGCATCATGTTAACGTTCATGTTCATCGCAACGGACGACGCGTTAGCTGATGACTCGTTTTGCATCTGCAAGCTCGGCACATTTATGTTCGGCGAACGGCGGGAATTGTTCCCGTGAGAGTGCCCGTGCCCTAACAAATGTGACAACTGCTGTTGATGGTGCTGTGGTGTCTGCTGTTGCTGAAGATGATGAGGGTGCTGATGGTGGGGTAAAGGATGTTCGCCGAGCTGCGAATTGGGCCAAAACAATTACGATTAGTATTTATAAAACAAATCAGGCAACACTTACTGAAAAAAGAGATGAGCGAAAGTCACAATTTTAAGATTTTAATACTTGATTTTCACATTTCGACTACTCGTATGCAATGACTGCAATGGCATGCCAGCTTCGTTAATCTCTTATTTCAGTTACCATCTCTTACATGCTGTTGGTGCTGGATGGAATGGGGATGCGCGGAGTGGCTTACAAGTGCAGTAGAACCATTGTTGGGATTGTTCATACGCATAGCAGCGGCAAGATTAACCACAGCAGCTTGGACGGCCGCACTGGGAACATTCGAACAGTCAATCCCATCCTGTGGTGGTCGGGATGCTGCTACAGCTGCGGCTGCTGCTGCCATTAGTGACATTCGATTGGCAACGTGCAGCCCGGTATCCATATTGTATTGACTCGAATTCGGAAGACGCAGCTCGTTCATTTTGCTGGAATTGCAGTTGTTGTTGTTCGCGCAAAGGGTGTTGTTATTGGTGCTGCTGATATTGTTGTGGCTACTGTTCTCGGTTTCACTTAGGCCGTGATCGTGATCATGTTCGTGATCTTGATCGGAAGTTGATGACGATGAAAGTCGCCCGTTCGACGAACATTCCGAGTTTGCTGATGGTGACGGGCACTTTGAGTTGGATCCCCCTGAGTTTGTCACACCCATAGGCAGCACATTTCTCGCCTCTCCAACTCCGATTCCACTGGCAGCACCACTGCCGGCAGCTATAGTGGCCGCTAGTATGCTCTCTCGCTCTCGTTGCTCTGCTGCCGCTCGGGACTAAAGTATAAGTGTTATATATACAAATATGTTATTAATTTACGAATAAACCTTATTTTAAACAAAAATTGTACTTAATTGTACTTGGCTTTAAAGAACCACAAGACTGAATTTGCTGTTCAGTTTTTGAATATATTTAGTTATAAATTAAATTTCGAGAGTTTAGTTGGAGTATCTTCGCAAACAGAATTGATTTCCACACAAAGACTTGTTTTTTGATCGCCACTCCTAGTTGTCCGATTTTGTTTTTATTTGGACGAGTCAATAAATACAGGAGACCGTTTCGTTGTTTCTTACGTTTGGGGTGGACCTAATATCGACTGTTAAAAACTGGGTTTCCTAAGATGAGGTAAATTTGCTTAATAGTGTAGGGAATCGATCGGAACTTTTTATAGAAGCATAGATCAGCAGTGGCCCAAAAATTAGTATCAGAATTAGCAGTAGTTTAAATTTCAGGCTTTAATTTGTTTATTATTCGTAGCATACCAAGACGTATTGAGCCGCGAACTGGTGCTTAGGATCCATACGCATCGACTCCATATGGGTAAGCAGGCCTGTGGGAGGTTGAAATATGATTAAAATGCCGCGAAACCATTTTTTTTAATACCATTTTCATGTGTGAAAACAGCCTGGCACACACTACAGGGCCACATGCGGAGGCTATTTGGGAGCTGGGAGGTCTCGGCGTGACAAGCCAGATGCTTTCGCAGAGAGCCTTCGTTGACGTAATGCTTGCCACAGACTGGACATGGATGATTGGCAGTTCTTCTTTTTCCCAGGTAGCTGTCGCTGAGGTTTGGTCCACTCCCAGTTGGGGGATGTGTAGGTATCCTTGCACAGGTGGATTCGGATGTACATTGTGAGCCAATTGGTATTGGCCCGCCCCCAGATACATTGTCATTTCCGTTGCCACCCGCACAATTGATGATCTCACTAAAGTGGGTTGCAGCTGCGGGTATTGGGTGTTTAGGAACTTACATATATTACAACTATTAAAACTCTCCGCTGATCTCACCTGTTCCACTTGAAGGTGGGCTCTTTTCTTCATGGACGTGTTTCATATGGTCCATGAGTGCTTCGGTACCAAGAAAGAGCTTATGGCACACCGGGCAGGATGTTGCATTGGGACCACCGATGAGTGCCGCATGCTGCTGCAAGACACCAAGATGCAGCTGTAGCTCCTGTCAGTAATATGCGGCATTTGTTGATTTGTTGGTTGTGATGATGTTTGACACGTGCATATTAAAAGGACATATGAGATCGATAGCCATGCCGATGTCGAAAGGTAGAAAGTAATAGAATGCCACACGGACGACACCGTAAATGAGAGTGAAAAATGTAGTTATTGTTGTAGTTGTGATTGGGTCAATCTTTACTATTGCATTATTGGATCAGAACTCACTTTGGATGTGTGCGTTCGCAGACTGGACTCAGTGGCGAATCCCTTTCCACAAATATTACAGTGAAATGGACGATTCTTGGCTCGCTCCACTTGGGCGTCATGATTTCGGAGATGTTGCTGCAGATTGGAGAGCTGTATGAAGGCTCGCCCACAGTCGGGCAGGTGGCACTTGTAAGGGCGTTCTCCTGCAATGTTATATGGTAACGAATGAGCAGATTAAGTAGGCTGGCTTTTGTGATGTCATGCCGGATTGACTGAATATGGTTAGTCCGTGCTCAGATTTGTTTGGAGCAACACATAAATTTTTTCGAAAATAAAGCCTTCCTAAATAGTAGAAAAAAAGTCTCTGCCTCTGTCTCTGTTCCTCAATCCGGAATAAGAATCGTCGAAACGCAACAATATATTTCTGAATCATTAAATATGCAAATCGTCATTCTACAAAGGCACATAAGCTTTATAATAATATTGGTAATGCTCGAATTATTAAAGCAAATACTGTCGATGAAACGAGTTTTATCAAACATTTACGTTCAGAAGCTAGATGACGCCCGTAAAACTAAAGAAGAACTAGAAGTAGTCAGGAAATCATCGTAACCATACTAGTATATACATACATATGTATGTACATATGTATGCATGTATATTATTCAAGTAACAATCCAGATACTCGTGAGTAATTATAATTACTAAAAATAATCCAAAAAGTGTACTCCAAACATCCCCCACCCGCACAGTCTAAGAAGGAAAAGGATATTTTAGGTAAAAAAATGTGTGGCCTTAATGTGATACTGCCCGAAGACGTCGCCAAAATAGCTAAAGGCGCGTAATTGACTGATTGACTTCATTTTAACGAGATTAAACAGCAAGCTCTCGAAACTGACGTCTAGACCGTGAGGAAAATCCCTTTGGTTCCCAACCGAGTCAGTGCAACTGGGAAGCTTTTTAAAAAGTTGCAGTTCTCCGGAAATTACGCATTTTAGATTTGAAGCAAATTTAATTTCATTTGAACGCGCAATTAAATGAAAAGTGGAGGTCAGCGACAGGGACAACGACAGGCGACGGAGAACCTGAAGTCTAAAACGTTTAAGCTACTTAGAGTCACTTTTCTTTCCAGTGGCATTAAACACAAATAAATAGTTACAAAGTGCAGTCGTGTAGATGAAGATGCGGTCACCGTCGAGACACCGTCAGACATAGCAGACCCAAACTCCTCAGAGTAAAGCCACCGGCAAAGAGACTGGAAATTGCAGCAGTGTTCACACCTTGCGGCACGTAGTCGCTGCCTTAGCGCCACTTCATTTGACCTGTCACTTTAAACGCCTTTAAATATGCGATGGAGTAACAGTAAAGTTGACTAGCTTGCACCACTTTATGGCTCGCTTTCCATTATATGTCGCGGTTGTTAGCAATGATGTTTTTCCTTTGCGCCTGCTTAACCTTTAAGAAACCGCCTGAGACACTATTGTCTAATTACCCCAGGACCAACACAGCGGCCCAGGCAGGCAACCGGCAACCGTCGTCTATAAAGAGGTAAAATACGACATCATAGCAGAGGTTGACGTTGCCGTAGCCGTAGCCGAGTTCCGTTCCCTGCCTCTGTCGCTATGCCGCCGTTATCGTGGAAGGGCGCAAACTGGTTTATAATTAAAGCGTATTTGATTTCTTTTACAGTATTTTTACACAAAACAAAATATAAAAAAGATGCGAAAAATACAAAAAAAAAAAAAAAAAAACAGAAGGCAATTGTAAAGTTGCAATCAGGTGTGATATAATTTGGTTGAACAGAACGGAAGACGGTGGAACTTGAATGGCTCAGGGTCTGGGTCTATCAAATGACATTGAATGCAGCTAATGACGTTGAATAATTTCAGTTGTTGTATCGCCGCGACCTGGCATGAACTCATATTCATAGACCTATCCTATTCATTCTTTGCAGCTGTCTCCGTCACAAACGGGCTGGATTCAGGCACGGGCGCGGGCGCTGCCTCGAAAAGCACTCAAACTTTATTTAATTATCTTTGTCATTGGCATTTGCATTTGCATTTGGAAATGGGTGCTGCCAGCTTTAAAAAATATTTGCCGAACGCAGGATACACGGATACGAATACGAGTACGAACTTGCAAGTCCATAAGCTAGGGACAGCGCCAATGCTGAGTGGTGAGAGGGAGACAGTGACAGTGACCCATGGCAGTAGCAGTAGACGACTGAGTGCCGATGAAATTATGAGTCTGGGGCTCGGAGTGGGGCTGGCGGCCGTTTTTAATTAATCAAGAACGAGCACTAAGCATTTTTCATCAGCTTTGTAATTACAATTAGAATGAAGAAGATCAACAAGAAATAAGCACATAATAAGAAAAAGAATAAATTGCGATATCAAAAAGTATGGGATTGGATGGGATGGAATGCAATAGATGAAAAAGAAACGGCTTTACGATTTTGTGTTCACTACGATGATTCCTTACTTCTCCTTTTTTTTTACGACCTGAACATATGTACATACACACATACTATACATATGTCAAACTTACCTGTGTGCAAGCGCGTGTGCTGTTGGACATGGGACAGCTGCTTAAATCTACGATCACAGTAAGAGCATTTGTACGGCTTTTCTCCAGTGTGGACACGAATGTGCTGCACGAGCTGGTGATTGCTGGAAAAACTCTTCATGCACTGTTGGCACTGATGTGGCTTGGTGTCCGTTCCGGGTGTAGCATTGCCACCCAAGCTAGGCGTGCCGGTAACTCCGTGCGTCGCCAGTCCGACGCGAGGAATTTGTTGTTGTATTTGCTGCATAGCGCTTTTGTGCATAAAAAGCTGAAAATGCAAGTAACACGTTGAAACAGTGCTAGTGAGTTGAAAATAAACGCCAGGAGGCTTTGCACTTCCCAGCCAGCCCCTGCCTGCTTTAGCAGAGTAGGTCCCTTAATTCATTAGATCTCAAACTTGTTCCTGTTTTATGCACATTGTATGTAGGTACGAGTATATTTAGTATGTATTGTATGTTGTATTGTATATCTCAGTGAGTAGGCAAGGTTATGGGTTATGAGTAGATTGGATTGCAACATTTAGTCCCTACCTCCATGTGCAAACTGTCTCCGCGGCGGTCTCTGCCGGTTCCATTTATAGATTATCTCGAGTAAAATTTATCATTTTGTGTGCCCGTGTAGTATATGTTTTTTTAAAAAGCGATTTTTATAAAAATGTGTATCGTTGCATGTTATACAAGTTAAAAACATGTCAGCAAAAGTTGACCTTTTTGTTCAAAATCGAGAATAAAGAAAAGAAACTGAAGCTATTAAAGGTAAATAAACAATGCTATCAATGGTCATCGGTGCTGCTCACCTTGCGAGGCCGCCATAATTGCTGATTTTTAACAAATTTTTATTGGGGCCAAAAAAATCCAAAAGCAAATAAAACAAGAAACAATTTTTAGCTTCGGGCAGAAAATTTAGTTGCTCTCTATCTCGTATGTCGGATCAAATCAAGTATTTAAGTTAATAATAAAGCTTGGTTTTTATTATCAAGATTAAAAAATCTTTATTTTGAAATATAATTCAACTAATATTTCAAAATAAAGATTTTTTATTTCCCGAGCTCACGATATAAACGGCTTGCTTAAAACTTCAATCGGATAGATTCCATATAAGGGGGACTATTTAGAATGGAACGTCTCGGGTTATTTGTGCTCTTCTGCCTCCGCCTCTGGCCAGAACCATATCTGCAAAGCTATAATAAACGAGGGGGAACGTTGTGAGTTGCTGCGGACACCGCAACTCTACAGTTATACCCGATACTAAGTCAGTATGGCTCTCCTCCGGCAGACGCTGCTAATATTAAACGACACGACAAGGAGTGCGTGCGAGAGAGACAGAAAATCAGTCTGAGCGTGACGTCGGGCGCTGCGTAGCCAGTGCAAATTGATTTGTTCCTTTTGGCTATAAAAATGATCTGATCTGATCCAGATTCAGCAATCTGATATATATGATCATTATCTATGATTCTGCGTTTTTAGTTTTCTCGTATCCTCAATATTGTGGATGCAACAGATTTTCGTCTTTTGTGGGGGCGGAAGAGGGTGGGGCGAAATTTTGAGATATACGTTTTATAGTGAGATCTAACAGGAGTGCGGATACCAAATTTGGTTACTCTAGCCTTAATAGTCTCTGAGATTTGTGAATATCCCCAGATTTTCATCCTTTGCGGGGACGGAAGGGGGTGTGGCGAAATTTTGAAACAAACTCGTTTCGGTCCGATATATTAGAAATGTGGATACCAAATTTGGTTGCTCTAGCTTTTATAGTCTCTGAGATCTATGCGCTAATGTTTTACTCTAAGCAAAGCCGGCTATGCTACGTGTGTGTTAGAGAGAGACAGGGCGAGAAAAAATTAAATTGTTTTCTTGATTCTGGCTATAATAATTATACGATCTGGTTCAGATTTTGCACTTTAGAAGATATAGTCATCTTCTACGATTCTGCGTTTTTAGTTTTCTCGTATCGTCGAAATTGTGGATGCCACAGATTTTCGCCCTTTGTGGGGGCGGAAGTGGGCGGGGCAAAGTTTTGAAATATTCTTGTAACAGTGACATATCACAGAAGTCTGGATCCAAAACATCGTTGCTCTCGCTCTTATAGTCTTTGAGCACTAGGCGCTGAAGAGGACGGACAGACATGGCTCAATCGACTCGGCTATTGATGCTGATCAAGAATATATATACTTTATGGGGTCGAAAACGATTCCTTTTGGACGTTACACACATCCACTTTTACCACAAATCTAATATACCCCAATACTCATTTTGAGTATCGGGTATAAAAAATGCAAATTCCCAAAAAAAAGTATACAAAAATTATGAACATACATACATATGTATACATTAGATCATTAGTAATCGATCAGGATAATGGTAGCTGGGACTAATATTCGCACATATAGAGCACAGACTATTGTGTTGGCTTCCCCTTCCCCTTCCCCCCTTTTCAAGTCCAAGCGGAGAACGATACCGAGTCCGATACCGATAGCGGCCCTTGTTCTCCAGAGAGGTAAGGTAAGTAGGAGAAGTGCAAGAGCGAGGACGAGGCGAGGCTGCTTTCATACGGCGTTCTCTGGTTGGTTGGCCAAGTGGCCGATGTTTTGTTTTCACTGGTAACGGCGGTAACAACCTCCGTCGTTTCGCCACAACCACTCGTTTTTGGCCGAGACAGACTGCACTTTTTATTCATTTGGCTCTGGTGAGTAGTCGTACATGCACAGGAACAGATAGAGGCGGACACAACTACAGGCGTCTTTGCCCCTTCGCTTCGTTTGTCTTTGAATCGCATAAAAATGGCGAACGAACTCTACAGGACTCTGCTGTGTCCAGAACCAGCCAACAGCAGTTTGCGAATCGCCGGCAAATGAGATTGCTTGCGATAATAAACGGCGAGTGCGATAGAAGAACAGGTCCAGCACGGCATGGCGGGGCGTTTCTGTGTGGGTCCTCGGCCTCTGTGTGCGCGTGGAATAGTATGAGTATGAGATGGACGCGAGCCAGAAGATGAGAATAAAGGAAAATAGCGAATAGATTGTGTATATATGTATGTACATACACACAATTTATGTGAATATACACAAAAAATTCTCACGAAAACGTAACTGTATTCGAGGTGATGGAGCAAGTACATACATATGTATGTACAGACATACTCAGGCTGTGAAAGTTAAAAAAACTAACAAAAATTCTTTCAATAACTTAACAGACTGCGAGTATAAGAGCTTGCTGGAAGGTTTTTTTTCTCTCTCCCGACAAAGAGAATGAGTCGAGTGTACTAGTATACTAGTATGTAAATATGTATGCTTGTACATATGTATGTGGATACGTCTGGTAAGGCTAAGTTTATACTTTTAAAAACAATTATCTACTTTCATTCCGTAAATGTGAAGTCCTTTTCGCATTTCGAATTCGTTTTTAATGTCCACGTTTTTTTTTCTAAATTCAAGTCTTCGACCCCAATCTAAAGGGATGGACCTACTATCAGGGGTAGTATTCATGCATTTACAAGCCTATACCGTCATTCCCTATAGCTTAGGGGTAGCAGGAGGCGGTAACCACTGTGAGGCATGTGGTCTAAGGTGAATGGAATAAAATGGTTGCAAAAAATGTGTGGGGTGATTATATCGGTGTTGTGTAAGGGCAGTCTCTATGTATGCGTAGCAGTTCTATAAGAAAATAGATTGTTTCGGTATTTGGGGACGTTACAAAATTAAGGCCTTTTGCCTTAACTATATATGTAGATGTGTAACATGCATTTATTCATATAAATAACTAACTGACACCCTTGAAAATGTACCGATTTTCCATTCACAGCTTTGAAATATCACAGTATCTCAAGGTCACGCAAATAATGTAACATATGGTAAATTTGTATTCAGGAGATTCTTGCTAAAGCCATATGCGTCTTCGAACGGAAAAATATTCCTCTAGAAACTTTTCTTTCATAAACCTTGGCATAAGGGTCTAACAAGTTCAGTACCAAAATTGTTCTATTTATGTGGCTACATTTCTAAGTTCTTTTTAATATTTTGTGAAATACAATTTTTCATTCACATTTATTCAAATTATTTTCGCCGAACAAGAAGATGTAGAGTTCATCATCGATTGATTTGGATATGAACATAAATACGTACACAACATATAAATATGTATGTACATAAATATGTTTATACAGTATGTAATGTACCAATCTACAGCCTTTTTTCCTCTCTATTTTTTTTTTAACATTACTCTTTATAAGCAAGGGGGTCATAATATAGAAATAAAAAATTAAATTATTTTCTTTGATTTTGTATTCGATTAAAATGGGAATATTTGAGTTGAGACGCTAAATTTTCTGACAAGCGACCATCCTAAGTGAATATCTACAGAGCTCATACAGCAACAGAATTACTGGTCACTGCAGTAAGGTTAGTAATCCAATAAATCAGTCATCAAACGATGGGACAATGTATCCCTATTGGGGGGTCTCTGTGAGCGGCGCCTATATCATCAAAGTACAATAAGAAATTAAAATGAAACCAATTGGATGTAAAGTAAAGTAAAACATTGCAATATTGTCAAGAAATAAAAAGTTTATTGCTACAAATTTAAGTATAAGCGGCTACTGTTTTGTGGCCAGTTTTTATAGAGACGAGTAAAACTTAGGCTAGAATATAAACTAATAATCATAAAAAACTTAGGATTATATCTCTCACGTTAATGTAAGATTACATTACATTAATATGTTCACTGTTCATTATTGAAGCATATCAGAATCAGAAAAACGGTGCTAGTACGAGTACTTCTTCTAAATGGTCCAGATCAGCGATTCTTACTTCGAGCTTAGTTTTGCTAATGTTAATGTGTGTGTGTGTGTGCCAGAATGTGTTCTAATCTGAAAAGTGTTGTGTTGGTGTTGTGGTGGTACAATTGCTGTGTGTTTGTGTCTTTGACGAGGAAGAGTACTATACACAACGGAACAGATGCCAACTCACTCGTTGCAGGGTTGACCAACATTCTTCAAGGGTGCGTTCACTGATCGCGGCTGCGCTACTCGACCGGGATAGCTGAAGCTGCAACGGTATAAAAAGTTTAAAAAAAACTATAAATAAATGTAAATGTAAATAGTATGTACATATATTTGTTTATGTACATAAATAAGTACATATGTTCATGTAAGGAAATGTTTATCTTTTCGTTTTAATTTGATAAAGGACAAAAAATAAATAAAATACGTTTTTAAAAGCATGAGACTCGGAGTTGTCTTCCAAGTACATACATACATATGTACAATATGACAATACATATGCATGTACATGTGTACGTGGTATGAGGAAAAATATATGGATTACAAGTATTTAAATGATCCTATTAAATTAAAATGTATTCTTGTTTAGCTTCAACTAGCATTTCCCTAGCACCATCGACAAATCTTACAGTATTTTCACAACAAATTTTAAGTTTATTAGAATAAACAAAAATATGTACATATTTATTTATACACATATGTACATATGTATGTATCTGCATGCCAATAATGGGATAAACAATATATATTTATATATAATATATATATATTTAAATAAACATATCGTTCTCCGAATTGGCAAGCTGAGCATTTGAGAATGGCATTTTTAATTAAATTTGTAAAATTAAATCAAATTAAAAAAACCTGTTGTCTATGAAAGGTAGCTTAAACTAAATAATATAAAGCTTTAAAAGCTAAATAAATAAAACTTCCAATCGCCAACGAAAAGAAATCGTGTAGGTTTTATATAAAATTTTGAAAAGTTAGGTTTCAATTGAAAATTAAAAATTACATCGTGCTCCTCTTCATAGTCAAGTGTCATTGTGTAAACGATCAGACCAATCTAGTCAGCCGATCGTAAAACGAAACAAAACGGAACGAATACAACACAGCTCTCTGTTAATTCTTTATTTTGTTGGTTTTTGTTTGATTTTTAGAATCGCGCACGTTTTTCTATGTTAGTTGTCGGATTGGTGTGGGTTTGGCTTAAACTGGCTTGGTTATCTACACAATTGAATCTGGTAAGGTTAGGTAGACGTAGACTGCACTGGACTGGATAAGATTGGTGCTATGAATTAAACAACCGAAGGCAAATCCATCCAGCACAACAATATGCCCTGCAGCTTGTTTATTTGTGGTTTTACTTTTCACTCATATGCATATGAATCAATGCACTGAAAGAATTAAAGTCAAGTCAGAACTTCTGTTGTACTTGTCGCCACTTTATTGTTTTAATTTTTCGGGGTCGGTATTTTTATTTTGTAGTTCATAGCGTTGTTGTCAATCAAATTTACAGTTTCTCGCGACCACGACAACTTTGGCGAACGGATTTATTGAAGTTAGAAACGCGGAATCACACAACCTTACGGTCCGATGTCCTTTGAACTTCTGCCGGTAGTCGGTAGTGTAGTCCTTGGCGGTGTAGAGACGCTGCGCTTATCATCCACAAACGGGACACTGTGCCCATACCAGTGTCTTCTTCTTATAGTATCGCGCCGTCGACGCTGTCGCTGTCGTCGACGTCAGCTCCTAATTCTGCGTCTCATTCTCTGTTCCTATACAACTAGTGCTCTACGCTATTATTGTTTTCTTGAAGAAAACATGCGCTGCGCGAGTAAAGTTATAATGAAAAAAAGACAGACCGGACCCAAAAAAAGCTCCCCAAGAATGAGAATAAACTCTGTCGCTCTCTCTTTCTGAACGCATAGAATGGGGAAAAGACAAGGCAAGAAAAGCCAACGAAAAAAAAAAAACGAAGCGTCTGGCGTAGGAACAACGAAACGGGCAGTGTGTGTGTGTAGTATAATACTAAACTGCGCCCCCATTCCCATTCCAACCCCTCATCATAAGTTATAACTGAAAGCAGTTAGGGATTCACACACACACTCACGCAGATAAAGGAGGAGAAATTGCGAATGTTCATAGAACGCAAACGAACACTCACGAATGGGGTTACTTCAAGAAAAAGCACAGCGCAAAAAACTAAGCAAACGATAAGAATATACATATTCTCGCTCTCTCTCCCTTTCCCTTTTTCTTTTGCTCTTTTTCTCACTATCTATCTCTCTCTTTTGCTCTCGTTTCTACTATATCACTCCTTCCCTTCCCTGCTCAACCCCTTTTCCAATTTCCATCCCCTTTACCCAGACTAGTCGAAATATTACATAGAGAGGGGTTTGGTCTGGTCTGGTCTACTTGTACAGATGCTCAGAAAAGGAACAAGTCTCAAGCGGTGCAAGAAACGGGCTGTTAATATCATTTAAACGCCAAGAACGCCACGAACATTTCCCCCTTCGGTTCAGGGTTCAACCGAGAGAGGAGAGCTTTTTAATTTCCCTCCCAAAAAGGGGTAAGAAGGTAATATAATAGCTAACCATTGTTTGCTGTTGGGATATTTTGAGAGTTTCTCTTAATGTTTCGAACGTCAGGTTAGACCTTAGACCTTGAAAAAGAGAACGCTCGGATCAGGAGCTCTTTGGACACTGGAAAGTACTCGTACGTGCTCGTAGTCGTGCAATACAATAACGCACATCGCATCCCTACGAATGCGTCAAGATATCGGTGGTCAAAGCCGTTCACTTTGAAACTTTCAAGTAAGAGTAAAAAAGAAAAATAACTTTCAAGGACATTAATAAGGAAATCTACTGGTCCACGTAGTAGGTATATACATACATACACACTCATACACACTCCACTCATGGTACATTTGTACGTACATCAGTAGAAGTTCTACTCTTCAAGACAGGACATACATAGCTCATATTTAGTCATCCTCAGTATCTTTCTTTCTTTTCATATGACATGTATATACATATATATTATATATAACGTTACGTACAGTATTGCAGCATGCACCTTTCAGACGTAATCCGAACTGACTTGGCTAAAAGCAGGCTCATCATTCGACCCTGGGAACTTAAAAATTTTGTGGCTGAGGTCCAATATTAAATTATTAAATCCGATTCGACAGTGTTGAAATTTGAAAAATATTAAATCAATTCTAAAATAGGATACAATTCCGGATAGGCGATGTTTTATATATTTTTCTGCTGAAGCTGCTTAAAATAGGACAGATCTATGCGGAAAAAGGCTAAGGTGGGATTACTGACTTGCCTAAATGGGATGTACATCGCAAAAGCTATGCACCTCTACGCTCTTGTTCTTTATTTTAAATGCAAATATTATTTTTATAGGTATTACCTGTATCTCGTTGGCCATCTTGTCGTTGTTGAATTTAATTTCAGGAGTAGAGCTGCCACCAGATGGCGTTATTGAGTGCTGCGGCGACTGCTGACCTTGTGATAACGGTTTGTTGAGCATTACCGTTCCAGGCCCTGGACTCTGTGTCTGCCGGTGGGGTTGTGGCTGCGGTTGCTGAAGACCTCCTGAAGTCTGCTGTTGTATTTGTTGATTGGATTGCAATTGATCAGCGCCGACGCTACTAGTACAGGTAACACTTGCAGAGGCATCCGTGCCGGAGCCTGGGGCGTCACCCGCGTCGTAAAAGTCACCAGTGTATGCCTGCTCCGTCTGCTGTTGGCGGTTTTCATCAAGACGCGGCGGCTGTTGGTCAAGCTCTTGTTTAGGCTTGATGACGGGATTTAACGGATTATGGCCATAGTTTCGGAGCATATTGGACTGATCTGACGGGGGCGAAATGTTATTCTGTAGGGCTGTAGACTTGAGGTGAGCTGCGGCGGCAGCGGCAGCCGCGGCGTTGAACAGCAGGTGATGATTACTTAGCTGCGGGGCTGGCGCCGAGAGCTGACCCCTGAAGGAATCGGGGCCGAAGGGCTGCTCATGGTGCTGGTGTTGCAGAAGGTGGTGATGTTGCTGAGGCCCGCTACATTCGATTTTAGTGTTTAGTGACGGGTTGTTGCTATTGCTGTTGTTGCTGGCAGCCGTGCCATCTGAATTGGCACTGGGGGTTAACTGGTGATCATGCTGTTGCGATATTGTTGGATGGTGGGACTGGTGGTGCTGTTGATGGTGATGTTGATGCTGATGCTGATGGTGGTGGTGCTGCTGCTGTTGTTGGTTCGGAGGAGTGTGTTGATGAAGCGCCGAGTGAAGTCCGAATGGTGCGCGGGCCTGCTGCCAGAAGTCTGCGGCGTCCATTTTGAACATCAGGATGATGGCGGCCGGAGATTTGTATACTCGTTTTCTGTATCAATATCCTATTGCCGACCGATCTTTGATTGGGACTCCCAAGATTAGAACTGGTCAGTCCAGTGCGATTCTTTAGCGGTTGCCCACAGCATCTCGATTTCATATAATATCACTGCCTATAAAGAAAATCAAATACATGTATCCGAAACTATGCAATATGTATAAATAAGTATGTAGGCTTATTTTGAATCAAACGTATTAAAGTAAACTCAAAATAAAAGCAAAGGACAGGCAATAGAATCTAAGATTAAGGCAGTGCAACGCTATGGAGCTTAATTTTGCGTCATATACAATTTATTCCACTTTTACATTAAGTCCCGAATAATAGGTATAAAGTGAGAAAGAAGTGAAGTTTTAAGCCTATTTCAACAGTCTGCCATTGCTTCATATCCAAAAATGCACATTATTCATTCTAATTTATATAAATTAAAAAAATAGGACAATTTTGTGAATAAGAGTTCTGAAATATTATTGTTATACTAAATCTTCTGAACGGGTTTTTGAATTCAACAGGCGTACCAAAGCTGGGATTCGTATTGAAGTATCCCTGATTGAGCGAATTTGCTTTGAAGTCCTGTTTGCAAAACAAAACAGTATTGCGACGGTAGATAGTAGATACCAAAAGAAGATGTCGGGCCATGGGCATTAGAAGGGACATTACAAAAGTATACATAACCAATTTTTCTTTTATGACGTCTAAAGAACAAAAAGTTAGCGCTTTATTTTGGTCTCGCAATTTGAATTTATATTCCCGTATTTTCGAATATGTACGATAGAACTTTTCAATCTGGTTAGTTTTTAGTTTTTTTGTGAATTTATTATCAAGCTCATCTGCTCATACAGCTCATCTGTTTGTCGGTTTGTCTAGTCTCATTTACGTGTCATAGGCTACAAAATTGGTAGAAGAAGAAGCAACAATTGGTGGAGCTTTAACTAATACATAATCGAATGTTATGTACATATGTACTCGTAGCTTCAGCTGAAAAGCGTGTTATACATATACATATGAGTACAGTAGTCCCACTTTGAGGCACTTGGTGAAAAAGGAAGATCGCCTTTTTTGAAACTCTATTTGAAAGCAAATATTTCGTCTTTTTTTATTATTTGATCATGTTGTGGTAAAAGAGCACTTCACTTGTATTTAATAGAATCAACTGTTAAACTTTGATGATCCATTACATACTCATACTCCAGCAACTGGGAACGGACCGGCTATTTTTCAATCTAAAAGCCAATACACATATGTACATATACTCGGATACTTTTGTATGCACGGCCACGGTTACGGTCATTAGAAACGAAACGGACACCGACACGTCTATAAAGTTGTTCCCAGTTAACTACACTACCGATAACCTGGCGGCACGCGAGTCATTGAAAAACTAATTTTGTCGCCGCCTCGGCGAAGTATAAATATGCTGTTGCTTGGGGTTCAGTTCAGACACATCTCGCTTAGAAATAGAACTTGTACTTGTACACAAAAGCGTGAGTCGGCCCGGCCTGAAGTAGAGTTCGTTGGCGATGCAAAGTAAGCCAAACGTCTTCGTTTTTGACCTCAACGTTAACATCTTCGGCAAAATATCTTCGCCTCGTCTTCGTGCCCACTAACACCAACATCACATCTGCGCTTAGAAGTTTTCAGGCATCCAGGCTCTCTTAACTTGCTCTTAGTTGGGCAGACAAGCAAGTCAGTCCGCCAGCAAGGAAGCAGCAAAGCCAAATGGGTGCTTGGTATTTGGCTCCATCAGGGCTCTGCATTGCAAAAGATAGATCGATCTGACTTACAAAGATATCAGCCGGGAAAACCATTGACTTATACTTTTCAAACAATTCTCCAAAAGAACAGAGCAAATCTAGTCGTTACGAGCATTTAAGGCGAGTACTTTTAGCTCTTAATTACTAAATACATATATTGGATTTTCATTCAAAAACTTACATGTTCTACTCACATTCCTGATGCATTGCAGTTCCTTTTCAAAATGGCTATAGCGCCAGCCATTAGATATAATGAGACTATAATTCGGATGATACTCAAATAGTATCCCTTGGTGTAGTTATTTTCACTTGATTCTTAAATTTAGTTTTTTTTCCGTATATGTATGTGGTTTATTTAGTTATGCATTATTGAAAGTTATTTGAACATAAGGCCGGAATAAGGCACACGTTGCGGTTTCGCGATATCGTAACTTCGTAATGGTAGTTTAATGGTGACCGTTTTTTGTTCAAACTCGTTGATTGCTCGCTCCAATTTAGTTTAGACTTGGATAGTTTTAGTTTTTTTTAGATTTTTCGTAAATTTTACATCACAATTTGTTGCCTTGCCCGATAACTTTGCTTATTTTTTGTTCGTATGACCAAAAATATCACCCAAATTTTTAAATATATATTTCTTTTCTCCTCTCCTCAGGCATATGTTGGTATAAAAAATATAATTAATTATAATACAAAACTCTAGGCTTGTCTAGCTTGCCCTTGCCGCCCTCAAGTTCACTCTGAATATTTTTTTTTAAACTAAAACAGAGCTAACAATTCGATTCAGCCGATTAAAGGGTTATGTTATACTCGTAATATACTATGTACCATAAGTGATGTCTTCTTCGATTTACGAAAGTAACTAATACTACACATATGGTAAGGGTTACTTAAGGGTTATGTTATGGTTATGTGCTGAAAGTAGTTGGCGTGTCTGTTTTTTAGTTGCTATCGATTAGTGAGTGCTGATTCCTACTGCGTTATGTATGTATAATCAGCATTCATTATTAGTTTATGTATCAATCTCTCTCCAGATATTATAAAAACTTTTCTGAAATCTTGTTTTATACTAAGGTTTATGTTAATGGTTTTTCTTTCAAATTCAAATTCTATTTACAGAAAGTGAGGACACATGTACATATGTGGGTGTCTATGTGGGTATGGTTGTTGGTTGTGTCTAGCTTTTGTGGAAAACGCTAGCTATAGGGTAAGTGATATTCCAAACTGTCTGTTCCGGTGTCAGTGTGTCTTGAGTAGGCATTCAAAAAACGTATTTTGTTGCTTTGGATAGTGTACCGTCTAATAGGTTCTTTCAGGGTATGTGTTCAAGCCCTATATACTTCAAGTCTATTCCTTCTACAATACCTGGTAATAATACAACTTTAAAGATTTATCTACAAGTCAAGTCGAATTCTCTATATCTATTTACTAGGCCTGATAAATAGTCTAGTCTCTTATCATCCCATCCCATCTCCTGTTCAAAAATCTCTTAATCTGTTATCCTTGGTGAGGTGAGGCTGGAAAAGAGTTAAATTTATGATTCTTCAAGATTCCTTTTCACGTGTATTTTTTTTTATTTTTATTTAAATTTTTTTTAAACTCTATTCATCCTTCATTATATAGTTTTGTACTTTTGATTTCAATTTCGCAACTTTTTGGTTGTTAATTATTCTTTTTTTTGTTTTTTTCTTTGGTTTTGATTGCCGAATGTTCAAATTTTTGTTAGATTTTAAACGGCTCGATCTGATTCTGGTTCTCGTTTATTTATTGTTTTTTGAGTGTTTGAGTTGAAGTTTAAGTTTGAAGTATTATATGCTTGCTTTTTTGTTGTTGTTGTTTTAATTGATCAGGTCTAGAGTTGATGTTGTTGTTAATCCCTTTTGTTGTAATGAGTATTGCTAAAAAAATCAGAAGAGTATAACTGCATCCGTTCTATTGCTTTTAAAACTGAATGGTGGTTTGAGTTAAGTTAGCGTTGACTTCTATGGTGGCTATAGGTATTAGTTTTAAAAACGTATTTGGTCTATTGTTTTTGTTAAAATTATGATGATCTGAAATCAAATGGAAAAAAGGTCAACATTTATATGATAAGAAAATCAGGGTAGGGTTTATAAACGATTCCCGACAAATTCAATTAGTTTGAACTTAAATGGTTGGTCGACTCTTTTTATTCTAATACGAGTTTTTTTTTTCACAATCCACATATTGTATTTGTATAAGTTTAAAAGCTATGTTATGCACATTTGAGAAATAAAAATGCTCCGCGAGGTCTGGACGATCCGCAGTCGGCTGTTCTACTCCATGGAATATTGCGTTTGTGAATGCGCCGTCGTCCAAAATAATTGAGAATAAAAATCTGCCATCATCGCCGCTGCCCCAGCGCAACGTCGACGATGCATTGATGGTTAGGAGAGGGAAGGGGGGAACAGCGGTTTGCTTATTATGAGATAAAAATTGTGTACGATAAACAAAAAGCGACTGCAGCAGCAGCAGGAGCAGCAACGGCGGATGTGGATACAGATCCTTTCACTGGACCTGGGACCCATCGCGAATGCTATGCCAGCGCCGGCGCTCTCGACAAAATGCAGTTGCAGTTGCAAGTTGCAATGCCAGCTGCAGTCGTCGTCGCAGTCGGTGTCGCTGTCCAGGCACAGACTTCTCCTGCTTTGCCATGTTGTCTCATGTGTGTGCTTGTATGTATGAGTACGAAATTCGTCTGCCCCGTACCACGTTTCGCATGCATTTTCGTTCCATCATCCCCTATACCGCCCACGCCCACACTCGGGTAAAGTGCGGCTCAAGTGCAATTTTTGGTTGCATTCAGCTCTCCCGCTGCACTTTCTGCAGTAACATCCCTTATATGACGGCAACAGGAATGACCAATGCAACAACCACCACGTAGTCCCGCGCTGCCCACCCTCCTGAACCCCACCCCTTTGCAGCAGTGCCTTCTGTTCTGCTATGTTGCACCCACAGTCAGGTCCAGGTTCTGGTCCTGGTCGATGGCATGCAAATTTGTGCACGATTTAATGTCTACTTCAAGGCCTCTCTCTCGCTCTCCCTCACACACACACACACACACGCACACACGCTCACGCACACAGACTCACACTTTTGTTGACTCTTTCTGTCTGGCTCATGTTTATGTGTTGCACTTTGTGCGTGTGTGTGTGTGTGTGTGTGTGTATACGCTCTGGATGCATTTCCGGTCGTCGTCATGGCGCTGTAGCATGCACATAAATGTTTATGCATTTATGTATGCATTCTGCTATATATTTATATGTATGTACATCCGATAAGCATATCCGAACCCTTAGACGCATGTACATAAGCATGTGCATATAGATATACTAAGTATGTACACAAAATAGACACACACACGAGAGACATACTGGAGTTCAACGCTGCCACTGCTGCCATTTCATTGATTTTCGTCCATGGAGTGTCCAGAACATGTCGAACTATATCGATTTTCCTTAAACGTATGGACCTAAGCTATGTTACGTGCTCGTACGTGAACAGAACAGCAGAACTAATGTCTTAACTCTTTCAAAGTAACTTATGCTACCAAGGTCGCGTTTCAAATGCAAAGAAGAGCATGCAGGCGGAGCCTAACCAAAGAAATAAATTTGCTTATGTGCAATATAAACAGTTGTCCATACAAAAAAAATTAATCATGGGTGTTATGGCAATGCTATAGTCGATGCTGGAGCTTACGTACGCTATATAATCAATATTTCTATATATGTATGTATGCACTGTGAAATGAAGAAAGGGGCATCAACATAAACATCCACATCCACATCTGCATAAAATGTGCATTTATTAATTTATATTAATTCGAATAGCGCTGCCCCCTTAGAATGGAAATCCAGAATTATTTACGTGAACCATCATACATATGTATATGTACATACATATGTATTTAAGTACATACCACTAAGTACATTAGCAGATCTATGCGCCCCAAAAGTACGAGTGCAAGAACGAGTAGGAGTTTCAGTTTGAGTATGAGTATGTAATTCAAAAGCAGCTCCTGGGCAGAATATGGTTAGAGGAATGTGAGAGTATCGCAAATCAGTTTGAGCCGACAGGCGCCCAGGTTGTTTTTGATTCAAAGCCTTTTTATACAGAAGCGACACACTTTACTTTGCAACAGTATACATAAGAAAAATTTGAGATACAATATTTTATAGTGTAAGAATAATTGCTGATCGGTCATGTGTGGCTTGGAGAAAAGATATTTTAAAATCTTAAATTAAAGTTGTGCGAGAAGATCTGTATTTTCGAATTAATTATTATTCCAAACTCATTTAATTTCCTAGAAAGTCCCCATGAGCCCAAAATCTTTAAAGAATGATAAAGTTGAATAAATTAACTTTAAACTTTACTAGTCGTTGAACTGTAAGGGTACATAAATAATTTCTTATGTACATTATATCCATAGCCTTGCAATTTTAATCCAGTCATTCTTTCTAATAAAATGTTCAACTTAAAATAGCTCGTAGGCGGATTGCGTGCAACTTTCAGTCGAAATTCGTACTATACATTTTTCAGAAGAAGCCAGAAGCAGCGAATATCATACCGAATAATATCATGTACACATGTGCACTACGTATCGTATCGTATCGTATGTGCATTTATTTCAGAATAAAGCTGGATGAGAGAAAAGCAGCGACGCACTTTCACCCTACATCACTACTCGTACATTCTGTTCCAAGCCGCTCTTCACATTACCCTCACGGCCGCCCTGCGTCAATTGCAAATACAATTTATAGGGAATAAATAATTGCTAAATGAACAATGAGAAAATGTAGCTCTGAAAGTTCACTTATTCGTGCGAGGAGCATGTATATTCATTCATACATATGTATGTATTTATTAATGTCCAAATACTTATATACTTATGCGTTTTTGCGGAACGGTTGGCGAATTATGTATGTCCGCTTCTCTTCTTCATCTGTGACAATTTTAATTTTTATATATTACGTTTTAAGTATACTTGGAGATAGTATGGTCTGGATTCACATCGTAGAATATAGGAATTTTATAAGCATTTACTAAGATCCATTCGGAGTCACCCGCACCCACCTTTTCGGCAAAACGCCACTAGTATGTACATATATGTAGACACTAATGACGCGACTGATGACTGAGTGGTCATAATTATGTGGAAGTTTCTCGTCTGGGCTGCTGGACCACCTGCCATACTCGTATCTGCCGCTCCATTGTACATTTCCTGCGAATATTTGATTTCATTTAGGCTCGAATTCACGAACTCACACTCACCACAATCATCGGTTTAGCAGAATTACAATTATGTACATGCCATGTATATATATATACATATATATATATACCCACATCACATACGTAAATTGTACATAGTCGCGGTCGTTCCTGCTTAACTAATACATGCATATATACAGCCATATATCTATGTATCTGCATACATCTGGTCTGGTCTGTTCCTGTTTAACTTATATAAAACGATACATGCGAAAGTATATGTATTGTAAATATGTTCAAATATAATTATTTATATAATAAGGCACATACAATTGCTCTGTTCTGTTAGAATTGTTAGTGTCAATATACACAAGTATATATACCTCCTTTAGTAGTATGTGTCGAATGCGTCTGGATTTGAAATTGGCAAAATGTCAAATAGATACCTTTATAGAACTGCATACTTACGTGCATGTGATGCGCCAATGTAATAATAATAATGCAAGCAGGATGACATACATATGTACATATCGAGAGCTCTTTCAATCATTAATTTTTCTAAAGTAGGTTTTTCAGTGTCTTTTTTTCTGATTTAATGCATCGTTATTACACTCAACTTATTACACTTCATTTATATTGTAGAATAAACACATGCATTCTTTTGTTTGGTGTTGCTGCCCCTTCCCTTTCATGTTATTATGGGGAAACTGGACTACCTCTGCCTCTTCTTCTGCCTCTGCTCTTCCTGACAGCCTTGGCACGATAATGAGAAAACACTTGGCATACTGAAACTACAATTTACAACTAAAGGGAAACTAAGTGGAGTAGCGGCATCGGATCGGTGGCCGTTGCCGTTGCCGTTGCCGTTGCCTCGGGCAGTCGCGATCACGATTTGCGGTCAGAAGCAGATGGTGTGCCACTGACCCACCATTGAGCGATTGCGAAAACAAGCACACACAAAAGAAATACATAAATTTAGCAACAGCCCAGATGCGAATGGAATGGGGGGAGGGTATAGCAGACTCGTAAATATGCATTTATGTATCTGCAAGTGCACATCTGCTCCCGCGACATCCTTTTGGGGCAGGGCAGGCAAAAAAAAAACAAGAAAAGAAAAGGCCCGTCTCCATCTCTCGAATAAACGCCATTCATGGATATTTCACATCGTACCTATGGTACATCTCTTTGAAGAGGATAGGCTACGGCAATGCTATAGTTGTTATTTTACTACGAAGTCTGCCAAAATCGCATCACACAAACACACCCTCTATATTGGTGCGCAAGCTTTACCTACTCGGAACCCAGGACAGATGCAGGACAACGGCTAGCGGTAAATAATAATAAAGCAACTGAGATTTTGATAAAAAAAATACATTTACAATACACACATACATATGTATACGTATCTGTCATGGGTCAGGCAGGCGCAGACAGTTGCGCAGGCAACTAGATGCATCAGCAGCAACCCCTAAAGGGGTCAGCCCCAAACCATTATTGTGCAGCTCAGGATGGATGGATGAGCCGTTCACATTTCACCAAGAGCCAGATGGTGTTGGGTCGGCGCAAATACAGCTCCAGTGGATAACGGGACCAGGACCGGGACCTGTGATCAGCGTCGTCGGCACACAGGGCAGGGCAGGGTCGTTGTTGTTCATTAATTTATGCGTAAAGCGGACAGCGAGCAGCGAAAGGGACATCAGGAGGGACTGTTGGACAGCCGCTGAGGACAAAAAAGCAATCATTTAGGCAGGCATAGGCAGATAGGTCACGGAGCCGAAAGCCAAAATTCTATATTGTGGAAGGGTTGATGGTTGGACACTGATTTGCCAAATACTTTCCATCCATCCCTCGAAGAGATCATTTACATATCACGTGTTCTCTTGCCGGATGCACCCATACCACCGAGCCACATTTAACGAAGATTCAAATGCTCGTACGTTATTAATTCGGACGAAAAAAAAATGTATCGGAATCTAAGGTCACAGGGTCAAAAAATATTTATTTTAGTAAGAAATAGTAAAATAAAATGTTATAGCCCGATTCGACAATGTTTAAAGCTGAAAACTTTATATTTGAACAATATATCTTAATGAGGAGGGGGTCCCTGTACATATACATATACACAATTAGTATTTTAGATAATAATTCCTCCACAACATATAATAACGTATAGAACCAACCCTGTACATATGTATATAAGTACATACATACATCCTCAAACGTATAATAATACTATAGTGAGCTTAAGGCCTCAGCAGCTATAGCCCCATACCCTGTTAATACCTAGTTTTAACTATTTATTAGCTTTATATAATAATAATAATAATAATCTTAATGATCTAAAACATAACAAACGAGGGGGAACGTTGTGAGTTACTGCGGCGACCGCTACTCTACATTTATACCCGATACTTAGTCAGTATGGCTCTCCCCCGGCAGACGCCGCTAATATTAAACGACACGACAAAAAGTGCGTGAGATAAAGACAGAAAATCAGTCAGTCGTCGAGCGCTGCGTATTGCACTGCAAAATGATTTATTCCTTTTGGATATCAAAATGATCCGATCTGATCCAGATTCTGCAGTCTAAAAGATATAGTCATTTTCTACGATTCTGCGTTTTTGGCTTTCTCGTATCCTTAAAATAGTGAATGCCACAGATTTTCGTCCTTTGTAGGGGCGGAAGTGGGCGGGGCGATGTTTTGAAATATACTTGTAACAGTGACATATTACAGAAGTCAGGATACAAAATGTTGTTGCTCTAGCTCTAGCTTCCTTCTGGACTTTACACACCTCCACTGTCACCATAAATCTAATATACCCCTATACTCATTTTGAGTATCGGGTATAAAAAAATGGTCTGTAACATATGTGTTCCCTCCAGGAAGGGGTTGGTTCGCTTTGTGCAGTGCACATTAAAAGACAGAAAGCTTTAAAGCTTTCGATTGCCTAGAAACCTAGAAAGACAGGTGAATGGAAAGACTGAATGATGATCGAAAATAAATAGACATATTTGAGAGGTCGCAGAAGCTTCCTTCAGTACGTTGCGGTTAAAATTTCCACTGATATATTTATAAAAGTGTAATATCTATCAGATTGCTGAATGTGGATCAGATCGGATTATTTTTATAGCTAAAAGGAACAAATCTATTTGCAGTGGCTATGCAGCGCCCGACGTCACGCTCAGACTGATTTTCTGTCTCTCTCGCACGCACTCTTTGTTGTGTCGTTTAATATTCGCGACGTCTGCCGAAGGAGAGCCATACTGACTAAGTATCGGGTATAAATGTAGAGTTGCGGTCTCCGCAGCAACCCACAACGATCTCCCTCGTTTTATTTTAGTTTTTCGTGTCAAAGCTGAGTAAAGCATGTACGTATATTAGAGAATACTTGAAGTCTGTGCTGGTTATTCGATCTCAACAACTCTTTATGAATTAAGTTATGGTTCTAGATTTAATCAATTATAAAGTATAAATAATCAATCACTGGTCGCACAGAATAGCAAACTGTCGGAGAAATTCTAACAAAACCTCACCGACCAAGCGTGGGGTGGGATGAAACAAAGAAATTCATGAAATGAAAAATGAAAAAATAACATAGCAAGAAATAGGAAAGAATTGTATACGAAACACTGCCATTTTGTCTGTGTGTTGTCTGTGTGTGGCTGCAGCCCCTTTTCAGACTACCCCCACAACCATTACACTCCGAAACTCCAACCCATCGACCCGCTCACGTTCACCCTACTCCCACCCACCCGGACTCAGTCATCGTTAGTTTTAGTTGCCCTTTTTTCCTTTTTTTCATTTTTCGTTTTTTCTTTCAGTTTTGAATAGATGTTGGCATGGCGCACTTCCTTCCGTAAT
The DNA here is from genome assembly GCF_003369915.1 of Drosophila miranda. NCBI lineage: Eukaryota > Metazoa > Arthropoda > Insecta > Diptera > Drosophilidae > Drosophila > Drosophila miranda. The sequence goes on from NC_046678.1 coordinate 1,524,924, forward strand.
GGCAACAACAGCAGCAACAGCAAAGCTCCCGAGTCGGCCTTGATGGATGGGATGGCGATGGCAATGGAATGGCCGTGCTCCAGGACAGACAGAGACGGAAGCAAAAAAAGGGGATGGGATGGAGATCCCGCGCAAATAAAATGTAATTGAGGGGAGAACCAAGCCCAAACCAACGCCAAGACCAAGACGATGCTGGCACTGACAAAACTTTGGAAGGTTGGTTGGGTTGGGTTGTTCTAAAATGGGGGGATGGGGTGTGGGATTGCGCGGTTAAACTCCCATTCTACGAAACCGGACTCGGCCCAGTTCTCAGCAGTGCTAAAAACAATTTAAAATTTAATTTTCCCGAAAAGCAGAAAAATCAACAGAAAAATGCGTCCGAGCAGGATGTGGCCTGGCCGGGCAAGAAAACGCGCTCACTTTCTTTCGTCGCCTTTTTTTCTGTACATCAGAATCGAAGGGTATTTTGGTTACGTTCTCGTTCTCGTTTTTGACAAGAGAATTACAATTACATTGTAGGAGATTTGGCAGTTTCAAGAAGCCGAGATTACTTGCACTTCAAGTACAAGTCCAGATTGAGGATTCTTTTAATATGTTCTTTTTGTTTCTGTTTCTTTTCCTTTTTTCCTTATTTTATCTCTGCTAGCTTGTTTAATTGTCTGAAAAGTGGCGCAGTGGCCGTGGAGATGTGGGGGTGAGAGTGAGAGTGGGTGCAAATGGGGAGATGCGATGGAATCGTAATGTGAAGAAAAAACGAACCAATAACTGGAGGAAAAAAAACCAAGAAGGCAACTAAAAGTCTTGCAAAGAACTCGACGAAGGCAAGGCTGTTATGGCCGGCTCTATGCGATTGGCCATTTTACTTGTTGGTCGACGACCATTCATCCACCTTCTCATGGTACTGTATGGACGTATTTATATACTCACTTGGTGACATATATTTTGTTTATCATATAACCAGAACACTAGAAAGGGGTATCGGTTTTGGTCCCGGTCTCGATCCCGGTGTCGGTCTCAACCCAAACGCAAACCGCAAACTCAATTTTTGTAAACATTTTTTAAATAAGCAAACCAACATATACTATGCCATTAAATTTTTACATTTTATACCTGCAAACGATACGAATCAAACTGAAAAAGAAACAAAAACAACAACAAAAAATAGGCCTACAAGCCACTTACTACGAGTATACTGGTACTACTTATAATTATATAGTGCAACATACCCCTTTCACGCACTTTCCATTATACACCACACACACATACGGATATGCCCTTGATAATGATGATTGCACGTTTTACCGCGGAAGCACTGTAGCGTAAAAGCGTTACCGCTCAGCTCAGTGACGTCAAAGTTGCTTCCCCTTCCGATTGACTCTTTTCAGGTAACGGCAAATGTACGTACTCGTGTCGAACGTTTTCTTTCCAGGAATCAAACCTTGTCATAAGGATGTCCATGGTGGTCCATCCACGAGCTTTTTCGTGTACTTGAGTTAAGTTAAGTTAAATATTTAATTGCATATCTTATATTCTTTGTCCCCGGTAATTCGTAAAAAAAATGCAAAAAATTGAATGAAAATAACCAAATAAAAAGTAATCAAAACTTTTCGGGCTGCGACTCGAAATATAAAGTTTTCACGCATACTCGAAGAAAGGCAATCAAAAATGAGAAGCGAAAAAGAATTTTGTTTGTCTCTAACCAACTTTTTAACATCACAACGCAGCAGATACATATAGTTATATAGCTACATATAGTCATCGTCAAAGAATTTCTTACATGAAACATACAATTTCTACTTATATACATAGGTTCAAGAATTATAGAATAAAATAAGAATTTAATTTCGTTCAAAAAGCCGTTTTTTGTTGGGTGGGGTTGGGTTTCACAGAAAATTTACAAAAAGAATTAAAAAAGTCGCACGAGACAGTCGTGGGAAAACTCAAAATAAAACACATTTTTATATTGACAATACATTTTATAGTTCATCTTAAAAATCTTTTCTATTTTACCCAATTTCGCACGGGACAAACAGTTCTTGTTTTATTAAAAGTTAAAAATATGTTACACTTTACTTTAAAAGTTAAAATATACCGTTAATCGAGATAGGCCCATTCTTCGGGGAAGAAATTTTGGAAGAATCATCTTGAATCATATTTTTATACCCGATACTCAAAATAAGTATTTGGGGTATATTAGATTTGTGGTAAAAGTGGATGTGTGTAACGTCCAGAAGAAATCGTTTCCGACCACATAAAGTATATATATTCTTGATCAGCATCTTGATAGCCGAGTCGATTGAGCCCAGTCTGTCTGGGCAGTCTGTCACTGCAGCAAGTATATTTCAAAACTTTGCCCCGCCCACTTCCGCCCCCACAAAAAGGGCGAAAAACTGTGGCATCTACAAATTCAAAGATACGAGAAAACTGAAAACGCAGAATCGTAGAAGATGACTATATCTTCTAGAGTGCGAAATCTGAACCAGATCGTATAATTATTATAGCCAGAATCAAGAAAACAATTTCATTCTTTCTCGCTCTGTCTCTCTCTAACACACAGGTTTCATGGTCGGTTTTGCCAATTGCAAAATATGAGTTCAAGGATCTCAGAACCAAATTTGGTATCCACACTCCTGTGATATCGGACCTTGACCGTTTCGTGTCAAAATTTCGCCACACCCCCCTTCCGCCCCCGCAAAGGACGAAAATCTGAGGCATCCAAAAATCTCAGAAACTATTAAGGCTAGATAGAGCAACCAAATTTGGTATCGGCACTCCTGTTAGATCTCACTATAAAATGTATATCTCGAAATTTCGCCCCACCCCCTTCCGCCCACACAAAGGACGAAAATCTGTTGCATCCACAATATTGCAGATTCGAGAAAACTAAAAACGCACAATCATAGAGAATGACCATTTCTATACGGTTGCTGAATCTGGATCAGATCAGATCATTTTTATAGCCAAAAGGAACAAATCAATTTGCAGTCGCTACGCAGCGCCCGACGTCACGCTCAGACTGATTTTCTGTCTCTCTCGCACGCATGTTTTGTCGGGTCGTTTAATATTAGCGGCGTCTGCCGGAGGAGAGCCATACTGACTAAGTATCGGGTATAAATGTAGAGTTGCGGTGTCCGCAGCAACTCACAACGTTCCCTCTCGTTTATATGATTACATGGAGGAAATCCAGCTATAAAAATAGCCAAATTTCACATCAAAGCCAATGAAATAAACTAGCTATGTAAGTTTCAATAAATGAAAAACATAATATCGGTAAATAATACATATACAAGGTAAATGTATTTTTATTGAATTTTAAATTTTTTGGTCACGGTGGTACTTGTGTAAATGGCCATATATTAAAAATAGAGTATTAAAAATATACACGATTAGCTATACTCATTATAGCTATAGATCATCACTCATATTAGCGTCTATGTAGTTACGTTACGTTTTGTAATCCAATGATAAATGATCAAGAAACCCCATCTGAGCTAGATTAGACTGCCTTTCTGTAGATCAGTGTATTATTCAAAAGATATCATAAGAACTCCACTGCAACTACATAGGTCCTTGGAATATTTTGTCAAACATTTACTTAAGGGCTGTGGGTATTTTTCAAATCACCATTTTGGTGATACGGCCAAAGTACTGCGCGTATCCGATTGATAGTTCGCCGGAAGACCTCGTCCGATTGATCTAATCGATTTTATTTGATAGCTTTGCTATGCAAAGATTGGTTGCTGTTTTGTTCAGTTGAAATTTGGTTTTGTAGCCCTAGTACCGACTGTTGCAAAAACAGACGAGATAACAACGTAACGTAGCGTCATTCTATACTATATTAATTGATTAATTAAGAGTATATGATAATTAATTTCCATATACATATATGTATTATATCAATTTTTTTATTTTATAAAAAATCCGTAGGTGGATTACGGGATCACGACTACGTAATATAATTTTCGATTTTTATATATTTTATTTTTCTTTATTAATGTATAGTGGTTCCATCATCATTTTACATGATTATAAAGATAAGGAAAGAATGTAAAATGTAAATGTAGTGTAGTTATGTTATTGACAACGGAGGCAACGCAACATTTTGTATCAGCGACACCTAGCGGGCGGCGGCTTCACGATCGATTTTAAGTGATGAGCATTTGTAATCTTTTTAATTTTTAGTGATGAGCATATGAAATGTTATGTTGATGTTAATTTAATGTTAATACTGATTGGATCTATTTTTCAAACTGTTAAAATACGTGTAGAAACAACAGATGTCGCCACCCTGCCGTACATAGTATGTATGTTGTTTGTATTTTTTTTCAGCCCCCCGCCGCAGAGAGACCAATTGGGCCTGGCTAGCGGCATTATTCAAATTTATAAAAACGATAATTTTTTGTAACCAATCTGTAACAGATACTTAGATTCGATTTTTAACGGTTTTTAATAAGCTCTGCGAGCACCTGATGGTCAACTGTGGACTGTGGGCTCAGCAATAGCATTACCAGATTTGTTCTACATTGTACGACTTGTTTTCTATTCCCTGTAAAATCTATAATCTGCTTTATTGTTTTAATAGTTTTTATATTTACATTAAAGTACGTATTACATAGAAAATCAGTGTTTGTAACTGGGCTATATATGTATATATTGCTTATAAAACGTAGTTGTAATTAAGTGTACTCACGATGAGCCCATATTAGCGTACAACTTTTTTTCGTGGAGTATAACTTACCATATTCATATGGATTCAGTCCAACCTTAATTTTTTCTGGAAATGAGAATCATTGTGCGTCCAAACTGTTTAATATGAGAACTGCTACAACTGCTACTTTAAAAATGATGCCATTTTGTTGGCACAATACGACGAAGCGATATCATACCCAAGAAGATTTTCGCATGAAACACTATGTATTTGATATTAGCTCTACAAAAACTTAAGTATACGCCAAAGATGCAGTGCGAGATTGGTAAAATGCTTTGAAATTGTTCTAGAGGCTTACTCAAAAGTGGAAAAACTTTGGTAGAAAGTAGTTTAATATAATGATCATCTATTGCACGTTCGACGTCCAGAAAAATATCTTTCTATTTGTAGATGTTGGACATACCAGGTACACATGGAATTTACACAGAACTTTAATTCAAAAACCATTTTTCCCTTTCAATTTGTATATATGTGTGATGTCCGAGGAAGCTCTTGAAGCCGAGAAAATATGTCTTTCGAAACAAACGTGAGAACATCAGACAAAATTCCAGGAAAAAAACTATGGAAGATTAAATACATGACCAATGGGTCTTCAATTTTATTTGTAAAAAATGTTATTATGAACAAGGATGTTAAGAGCTCACTTTTAATGAAGCACCTGGATTTGCCTGACACTGCTTCCAAATAATATTTTTTCTTCTTCTAAATTTGATTGATTTATAAAATATGTTTATGGAAATTGGAAAATATAAATTAATTCTGAAATGTGAAAAAGGGACTTAAGATATCTATTTTTATTTTTATTTATTTTTCTAAATAACACTAGCGATGCTTAATTGGCCACTGTGCGCCGTTTCATACCCGTTGCAGAAGAACGGTGCGTCATCCTGTCCCCACTGTATCATCATATAAACACATTCTCAGCAAATTGATTTAAAAAGTCCTAAAGCCGCAAAGCAATTAATTTACTTTTGATAGCTACGTTCTCTTACGAGCGGTGCGGGTGCGGGTGCCGTTCAGCGAGAGGGAAGGAGAATGCCAATGAAAATCCGATTTACCTTTGAATGGCCATACAAACAAGGGCGTAAAAAAATGTTCGAAGAGGGAGGAGAAAGTACCAACCCAACAGCAAAAAAATGGTAAATGTGAAAAAATGGAATAAAATTTCGCATGGGATCAAGACAGTAATTGCCGCGATTTGCCGCCTTTTAAATTGTTTTTTTGTATTCTTGTTTCACTTTCCACACCCACTGAGGGATTTTTTTTTATTTTTTTACACCCATCCCCACTGACGGACCTTGGCCTGTCCGGGGACCAAGCCAAGCTGCCCATTCACTTGGCATTTAAACAAACACATTATGTTGTTGGACAAATATTGTGCGGCCTACGACCGCGGGGGCTTGGCTCTACCAGCTTCAGTGGTACAGGAGTACCGCAAAGTCATGTTAATTAACATGCGGCCAGTTAAGAGCCAGAACCGAATACTGGGTTGGGGTCATACCGTACCGGCAAATTCGGTAACGGTCGAAACGGACAGCGAGCCAAATGCCAATGTGAATTGCTCCTGTTGCTTCAGCTGACGCCCAATTTTGAAAGTGTGAAAAAACTTGGCTAAAAAAACGGTGGCAAGGACAATAGCCCCCACACCACACTCTTCTCACAGGACATGGACATGCATTTTTTCGAGTGTCAGAGTTAGTCGTTTTTTCTTTGCGTGCGCCCGCACACGTCCAAGTCAAAGCTGGCAAAGTATTTTCTCTTTTGTGGCTTGCAGGGACTGGACTCGCATGTTTCCACTCCCCACCACCAACCGCATAGGGGATTAGCTTACGTTCTCGTTATGCAACCGCATCGATTAACTGTTCTCGCCTTGTTTCGATGTTATCTAATGATGTTATTATTCGCCGTTCAATATACTCCTAAAGATATCGGATTGATTTGCATCTTGCATTTGCAGTATCTTACTCTGGCGCCGTAGTCTGGAGTATTAAAGATAAAAAAGCTCTGGATCCTACGCATGTTTACAGAGTCCAACATCAGACTTCATCCGCTAACAGGAAACAGGATAACTTGGCTTAAAAAGTTTTAACATTCTTCCTAAAATTTAATTAAATGGGACTTGGTTTCTATTCCGTTCGGTTCCTGTTCTTGGCTACACAAATAACCAGTTCAAAAGTTGTGTCCAAACTATTAAACGATTAATAATCAGTTAGTATATTAGTAATCTTATGATTAATTTACCGTATATAATATATTTTATACGTAAGAAATAATGGTGTCAATTCTTGTACTCCGTCTATCCTCATTTAAACTAATGACCAAAATTTTAGTTGTTTCCATATTGCACCGTCCGTTTGATATTTATTAGATATGTAGACACCAAATTTGGTTGCTCTTGCGCTAGGTTTTATAGATTTAGGCGCTCATCAAGACCGACATGGCTGTTTCGACTCGGCTTTTGATGCTGGTCAAGAATACATGTATAAGGATAAAATATTAAATATTCTGTATTTTATTATTATGGTGTTGCTGCTGGTTATGTTTGTTATAATATTGAATTTGAAATTAGGCTAAAAATGTTGCCGCGTTTTCCTTTTATTTCTGTAAGGATTTCAGTCCTTTTTACAAATGACCTGCCGAAGAGAGAACTCCTTTCCTCTCTTTTTCCATTTGACAATGTCTCTTCACATGTCTACGCATATGTATGTTAATAGACAAGAGACAGAAGAGAAAGAGCGCGCAAAAGGACGCGCACGTACTCTCTTTGGTGCCTAAGAGCTTCTCTTAAGCTGCCTTTTTTCGTCCTGATATTTGTTAATCACAGGTTCAAGTTCCATGCATATTTAAATTAAATTGAACAGCGAAAATGAAGAATGTTATATCAAAGATCTCTGGGGTCTCTGATGTCTGGAGTGATAATACATACTAAGTATGTATGTTAGTACGTCAAGAGGACGAAACGCTATCTAGTTGCAATAACTTGTTCACATTTATATGGTCATTTTGTTTAAACATTTCGATATCGCGGGCTGGGTCTCAAAGGCTATACCACAGTTCTAATAGCACGTCATTCACATTCGCAATTGATAATGGTTCCACTGGGATTTCACTTTGTTGTAATTTTCCAGTCAATTATAATAGAAAAGCTTATACAAGCTCATATACACTACGAAATCGTCATTTTCTCCATTCAATTTAAATTTGTCGATCTATATTTATTTAAGACCCAAAATTTAAGAATTTCCTCTTACGTCATAACACGAATGATGACCTAGTGGAACAAGGTTGATAGTAAATCAATCGGACAACCAAATGTCAATATACATATATGAGCATATGTTGTGTCCAGTTGTATAGCTCTGAAGGGGAAAAACAAATCTCCATCTCCACACAGACGTGAATCAACAGGCAACAGGCTAACGTGATAAAGACCCTTCCTGAAATGCACTGGAATAGAAGCCTGAAGGTCAATTTTTTATTCATTGCTTTAGGCCATCTTTTTTTCAGGCACTTAGTATCCATTATCATGTTTTTTCACATTTGGCTGTGAGTTTTCCCCAGCGTGGACACACTGGGACTAATTCCCCAAAACGAGATTTTACAACGGGTTGAGGCAAAGCGAGTTCAACGTATGCGTACGTACCGCAATTATCTCAATTATCGCCACAATTCAGATGTGGTAGAAGGTGCAAGGCAAAGCTTAGCTGGAATCGGTAAAATAATATTGAAAAAATGTACGATTAACTTAGTTCAGGTACTGAGTGAATGAAGGTGTCAGCAACATTTTGAACAACATCAAAACCCAGCCCATTGCCTCCAAAAATGTCAGTAAGTCGCGTAAATGTATTCGTAAAAATTTCAGTGACATTTCTTAATTTGGTAATAAGCAAACAAAAAAACGTGTCGGAATCAAAAGTCTCAGGCTCTAAAAATGTTCCTTTTGTTATAAAACAATAAAATATTAATTTTCAGACCGATTCGATAGCGTTTAGAGATGCCGACTTGAAGTCAAAGTTAACGAGGGGAAACGTTGTGAGTTGCTGCGGAGAACGCAACTCTACATTTATACCCGATACTTTGTCAGTAGGGCTCTCCTCCGGCAGACGCTGCTAATATTAAACGACACGACACAGAGTGCGAGAGAGACAGAAAATCAGTCTGAGCGTGATGTCGGGCGCTGCATAGCCACTGCCAATTAATTTGTTCCTTTTGGCTATAAAAATGATCCGATCTGATCCAGATTCAGCAATCTGATAGATATGGTCATTATCTATGATTCTGCGTTTTTAGTTTTCTCGAATCTGCAATATTGTGGATGCAACAGATTTTCGTTGCTTGTGGGGGCGGAAGTTGGCGGGGCGAAGTTTTGAAATATTCTTGTAGCAGTGACATATCACAGAAGTCCTAATATAAAACGTCGTGGCTCTAGCTCTTATGGTCTTTGAGCACTAGGCGCTGATAGGGACGGACAGACGGACAGCCGGACAGACGGACAGACAGACAGGGCTCAATCGACTCGGCTATTGCTGCTGATCAAGAATATATACATATGTATACTTTATGGGGTCGGAAACGCTTCCTTCTGAACGTTACACACATCCATTTTCACCACAAATCTAATATACCCCAATACTCATTTTGAGTATCGGGTATAAAAAAAACGAGAGGGAACGTTGTGAGTTGCTGCGGACACCGCAACTCTACATTTATATCCGATACTTAGTCAGTATGGCTCTCCTCCGGCAGACGCCGCTAATATTAAACGACCCGACAAAACATGCGTGCGAGAGAGACAGAAAATCAGTCTGAGCGTGACGTCGGGCGCTGCGTAGCAACTGCAAATTGATTTGTTCCTATTGGCTATAAAAATGATCCGATCTGATCCAGATTCAGGAATCTGATAGAGATGGTCATTATCTAAGATTCTGCGTTTTTAGTTTTTTCGTATCCTCAATATTCAATTTTCTTCCTTTGTGGGGGCGGAAGGGGGTGATATATTAGGTCCGATATATTAGGAGTATGGATACCAAATTTGGTTGCTCTAGCTTTTATAGTCTCTGAGATCTAGGCGCTAATGTTTTACTCTAAGCAAAGCCGGCTATGCTACGTGTGTGTTAGAGAGAGACAGGGCGAGAAAAAATGAAATTGTTTTCTTGAAGCTGGCTCTAATAATAATACGATCCAATTCAGATTCTGTAGTCTAAAAGATATAGTCATTCTCTACGATTCTGCGTTTTTGGTTTTCTCGTATCTTTAAAATTGTGGATGCCACAGATTTTCGTCTTTTGTGGGGGCGGAAGTGGGCGGGGCGAAGTTTTGAAATATTTTTGTAGCAGTTACATATCACAAAAGTCTGGATCCAAAACATCGTTGCTCTAGCTCTTATAGTCTTTGAGCACTAGGCGCTAATAGGGACGGACAGACGGACGGACAGACATGGCTCAATCGACTCGGCTATTGATGCTGATCAAGAATATATATACTTTATGGGGTCGGAAACGATTCCTTCTGGACGTTACACACATCCACTTTTACCACAAATCTAATATACCCCAATACTCATTTTGAGTATCGGGTATAAAAATGATATTTGGCCAATGGTTCCTATGGCAGCTATACTATATATCGCTCTGATCGGATTGAATTTTTTTCTTGATTTAGAATATCAAATATAATCCAGTCCCCAAAATTTCTGGTCGACTTGTTTATATTTAAGCCAACAATAAATAGTTAACATTCAACATTTCAGACTAATTTGCAATTACTCGTGCAGAGTCTACCTCGTCAACCCAAAATGCATTCGGAATAGAAATGAAATTGGGAGTGGTTGATTAAAATAAAAAAGCTTCTTCTGTCATTTAAATGCGTTGCAACGTACTGATCAGTCACACAAAGCTTAAACTGGATTGGTTCAATTGGTTTGGATTGGTTTCCCCTCTAATTTCTGGACGTTGACATGCATTGACATCTTGCAGGAGGTGATGCAATTACTGTTAAGACCTTAAAAGAAAAGTATAGACATTTGCGAGTTGAGTTGTAAATTCAAACTAAATTTTATTCTTAAAATCAGAGCCTTATATATGATTTGACAATGAAGTGGAGGTAGAATTTTGTATTCTATAATTATCGTTAGACCTACGCAAAGGATACATTTTACTGCGGGTGTCTATTTGAGTGCATGCTTACATTAGGGTTATTTTAAGAATGCATTGGTTAAGTGTTTTCCACACTTGTGTTTTGTTGTAGTATCTTTTAATGGGCTACAGATCTTTGTTTACCCCGAACTGTCATTACTTATCTACTTTATGTGATTTCTTTAGAGATCCCTTTTTTGGTTACATGAGTGAATGTGTACAATAACATGTTTATGTTTGAACAATTACTGCACCGTCAAGTGGCCCGCCTGAAACCAGCAGAAGGCTGTTACGCGAGCATGCAGGAAAGATAGCTGTTAGACTAATATTCGAGGAAAATTAGCATTAAAGTTACTGAGAGAACTAGGCATGCATTCAAAATACAATACCACTACAATTACTAATTACAAGAAAGGTGTCTAAGGATTAGTGATTTAATAAGAGGAAGAGAATTAGCGGTGGATATAATATGGTAGAGGGAATTATAATCCGAGCATAATATCCTAAACGGTTCATGCAAGGAATAATTCGATCTACAAAGTGGAAGGAACAACGGTATAAAATTTCTAGTAAGTCTAATAGGAATCGTGAAGTTTATGCGGCTCAACAGATCAGGGCTGTCTATGTCACCCCTGATCAAGTTGTGCATAAAAATCACACCAAGCTTTATACGGTTAACTAAGGGTGGGAGGTTTACTAATAGCAGTCTACTAGAGTAAGATGGGAGTCTCACACCTTCATCCCAGTTAAGGCCCCGCAGAGCAAAGAGTAAAAAGTTTTTATAAGGGTCGTCAAATTCCTTTGACCACCTCTTTATAAACCAAGCACGCCCATGGCCTTATCTACCATGGTAGAAATGTGTTCGGAAAACTTTAACTTGGGGTCTACTAACATAACACCCAGATCATCCACCAAGGTAATTCTCTCAAGAGAACCAAATAGGGTATAGGGAGCCAACAAGGGGCTAGAACGATGACATGCCATAACTTTGCATTTCGAGTAATTAAGGTGTAACAAGTTTGCACAACACCAAAACTGAAAGTTATTGAGATCGGATTGCAAGCGAGAATGAAATGAAATGTCCCTATACTGAACACAGAGTTTAACATCATCCGCATACATAAGTACTCGAGAGTATGTTAATACCGAAGGCTATTCATTAATAAAGAGTGTGAAGAGTAAGGGGTCTAGATGGCTGCCATGTGGTACTCCCGAAGAAACCTTTACTGGTAAAGAGAGGGAGTTTTTGAAGAGGACTCTTTGAGACCTGGAACAAAGATAGCTAGAAATCCATCTCAGGAGGTTGGGCGGAAACCCTAAAATGTCAAGATTATGCGCTAAAAGGGAATGGTTTACAGAGTCGAATGCTTTACTAAAGTCGGTGTAAATAACATCCGTCTGTAAGTTACCTTGAAAGCCATTAATAATGAAAGAGGTAAACTCTAACTAACAAGCTATAAATCCATGCTGAGTTGGAGATATAAGTGACTTGCAGAGATGTTGCAAGTGCGGAGTTAAGACTTTCTCAAAAATTGTAGGAATAGGGGATAACTTTGATATACCTCTATAATTTTTTGCGTCAGACTTGCTACTTTTTTATGGAGAGGAATTATAAACGATTCCTTCCAGATCGGGGGAAGCAAGAAGAAGCAATGGACAGGGTAATAGGGAAAAGTTTAAGCAAGCGCCCACACAGTACCTCGGCGCAGTACCTGAGTACACAACCTGGAACCCCGTCTGGACCCGGTGAAAACACCGGCTTAACTAGTCGAAGATCATGAAGTAAAGAACATTCATTTAACAAGGGACTGAAAATGCCGTTCGACCTCGGTAAACCGTATGGGTACGGATGACCCGGTAGCTTTCCTCAGAATAGGTGGTTTGGAAAAATTGGGCCAAGAGATCAGCAATTGCCTGATCATTATTTGCCGACGTATTACATAGTGATAGCGAGGATGAGTGTGCGGACGTTCTACGCTTACTGTTTACGAAGCAGTAAAACTGTTTAGGCTCCTGAGAAAAACGTACCCTGCATCGAGATAGGTAGTTCTTATAGCATTGTGAATTAAGAACTGAAAAGTTTGAATAAGCTATTACATAGCGAGAGTGAAAAGTAGGAGAACCAACTTCTTGAAATTTTTTATAAAGTCTTGATTTTAAGTTTTTTAGACTGGATAATTTTTTGGTAAACCAAGATGGTGTCTAATAGTTTCTCTAGGCGGAATGTAGCTGCGTTAAGTTGTCCATAATTGGACACAGTTGTATCAAATCACGATTTTTTATTTTGATCAACTACTCCCAATTTTATTCCTATTCCGAATGCATTTTGGGTAGACGAGGTAGACTCTGCACATTAGTCTGAAAAGTTGAATGTTAACTATTTATTGTTGGCTTAAATATAAACAAGTCGACCAGAAATTTTGGGGGCTGGATTATATTTGATTCCAAATCAAGAAAAAAATTCAATCCGATCAGAGCGATATATGTATAGTATTGCTGCCATAGGAACCATTGGCCAAATTTCGCATTTTTTAACTTTGACTTCAAGTCGGCACCTCTAAAAACTGTCGAATCGGGCTGAAAATGTATATTTTATTGTTTTATAGCAAAAGGAACATTTTTAGACCCTGAGACTTTTGATTCCGATACTTTTTTTTCGCCCATACAAATAAGCGCAAGTATAATGAACATATGTAAATACATATATTGCTGTTAGTTTCACATATCTACGTATACAGTAAGTACTACGGTAAGGTAAGGGAGTAAAATAAGTGGTGCTTCGAATAAAGGGTTGATCTTCACAACGAGAACGCGGTCAAGCCAAAAGAGGCCCACAAGGAATGACCAGCGTCTTGCGGACTTGATTATTCGAACTGTATGGTCCCAATGCAAGACAACAGTAAGATGTTTAGTAATCCTTTGGTCAGGGATTGCTTGTATACACAAAATTTCCAACTGGTTTCAATTTGTTTCTTTTACTCACTGCTGGGAAAGAAAACCAGTTTTTGACCATTGACCATAGTCTAAATCTGACAATAAGAACAAAAAAAATTTGAATCGCAGCCGGCGTTTTGCGCGGTCAAACATATTTTCCTAACTTCCTGTCCCTTTTTTGGTGCTTTTCAACCCTTTCCTCTTCATTCCATATAAATCGTTTCATGGATTTTATTGCATTTTTAGCTGTATTCTTTTTGGCTGATTTGCATAATTTTTGTTTTTGTGAAACACGAGACTGGACAACAGCCGAGTTCTGCGCCTCCAAAGCGACATCTGCTTGACCTTTTCACACATACTCACATCAGCCGTCCAACCCCAAATATATGTACGTATTGTAAGTTAACGTTTTATTAATACATATTCCTTCTTAAACACGACAGATGGAGAAGATTTAAAGCCTAAATATAGTCGACTAGTTCGAACATTTTATAGAGAATATTGTGATTTTTAGGAGATGATTTACATTTTTTATTGCCTTTAACTTTGATTATTCAATTGATGGTGCACGCAGAACAGCAAAAATCGTTTGACTATATTATATTTGTACACGAGTATTTGCTATTCAATTTCTGGCCATTAAAAAGTTTGGTGTTTTCTGGGATAAACCTATGTACATACAAAATTTTTCTGTACGGTCACGTTTAATATCGATTTACGATAAACGAAAGATTCACCTTAAGAAAAAACTAAAATTAACACCTGCAAATTTCCGTGCCATGATTCTTGGATTTTTAGCTTAGTTCAACTTTTATTGATGAAGCACCATGCATTGCCAATGTGAATGTGTTTGCGTTAGATCGCACACAATTTTAAAATCGGTCAAAAATAGTCTCGTGTCGATTGGTGTAAGAAAATTATCAAAAAATATGATCGTGATGCTTTAAAAGCTGTATATAACATCTAAACAGCTTACGGATCATGGATATATAAATTTGTGTCCGAAAAAAAACATTAATCGACGGTACGGGTGTTTTAAAGCGAGCGAAATGCCACAAAAGCTTTCGCAACGAACCATTTCATATTAACTCGTTGACGCCTGTTTATTCGGAAATTGGTACAACAACTGGACATGTTGCAACTTTTTCTATAGAAAAGAGAAAGTTTTGGAAAATTCTCTATTAGATGCGTATAATCATTTTATCCAAAGCGCTCATAAAATTTGTTGACTTTTGCCACCTCTTTTCGGTTAAGGCCCCATTGTGAAAAGTAGGTTTTTTCATAGATAAGCCAGAAATATAAATATCAATCTAATTATATTTAGTTTCTAGATCATTGCTAACTCATAATTCAATTTAGATCATCGAAGTAGTAGTAGCTCAGAGTCTCTGTCCCAAAAAAATGTCAGCTCGGCCCTTTTTCATGTATTCATTATTACTCAACTATTTTTTGATGAATGCGATGATGTACAAAAATTGGCTTTCTTACTTAAATCCGATCTCACATCTGCGACTCCTGCCATAAGTGTGTTGCAATGATAATTTTGACGATTTTTCGATTTTTACATTCTTGGGATTTCTACATTAACAACCTGGGTGATCTAAGTGTCCTTTTCGACCATAAGTCCATTTTTGGCTGTTTCATCAAGATATATTCATAAGTTTCGTATTCTATGTTTGCCAATGTGTGGACGTAAGGCACCCTACATTACTATTTGCGGCTATAAGGCTCTAACAATCTGTTAAAAACTGAACTCTAAATATGTGTAAAAAATTATTTTGAATATATAAAATCTTTTTCCCTCGGTCCCCTCGTCCTCATATCTAATTTCTCAATTCTCACGAAGATAAATAGATTATTATTATTATTTATGTACTTTAGTTGGAACTCTGTTATTATATTTTTATGATATAATAATCTAGTCAAATAAAATTAGTAGTAGCTGAACCGTGTTCGCCCTATGTTAATGCAGACGACGACAAAGTCAAAAGGGTTGGTTAAACAGTCACAAACTAGCTACTTCTACCTCGATCTGAATTTTTCCACTGCCAAAGAAGCCACCCCACTGCTGCGCACCCCCGTTCAAAGAGAAAAGCCGCCATTTTTAGCGCCAACCAACCACCATTCCTACTAGTCTTATGAACATCGTTAAAGGCAAGCAAAAATATGAATTATTCTTGTTTTTCTTTACCATTTTTATTTTATTTGAACCATTTTACCATTTGATGTGCAGTCACCTTAGGCGCTGCATTGCTATGTAGTTTTTTTAAATAACATATCTGTTTGAAATATTTGCTAAGAAATACAAAAATGATTCAATGCTTAAACGTTAGTTCGCAAGGCAGGGCCGATAGGTTTTGTTTGATGAGATAAGTAACCAGCCGCACCCGATCCCGTGCTGGCTGTTGTTGAGCGATGAAAATTTGTATTAGTTATTAGGTTTAATTATTTATATCGACAATACTTTATAGTTGTAGTTATAGTTATAATTTTTCCATATCCCTGGCAGTAGTGCTGACACTTGTCAATGTTACTGAAGTACGTACACTGGCATACACTGGGACATTATTTAAAATGTCTTTGCGATGCTTATTTATGCTAAAAGAAATATGAATTTGAATTTCGAAGGTGGCACTTTTCTGCAGACAGAATATATGAACATACATTTATAATTCGGAACCACCAATGTCATGGTTCGGACGCTAAAGTCTGTGAAAGACTTTTTTGGTTCTAAGATAACTCGACCAAAAGCTGTAAAATGCTGTTAGATAAGTGTTATATAAACCAAATAAGATGATTACTATATCAAATATGTAGATGCATAGCGATTATTTCTTGATTATTTTGAGAGCGGTTTTATTAACGTAATAAACGAATCTCTTTGTCTGCTGATTTCTAGCAATCCGAGAAATAATTTTACATGGGAAAATACTTTTCTTTGACTGGTTTAATTGCTCTTTGATGGTTAAACATAACTTTAAAGTAGTGTTGTATGTTACTTTTAATTGCAAATTTATTGCCCAACAAAATTTTTTTCGTAAATTTTTTTTTTAGTTTAATCGGAGGATATTACTTCCAAAATTTGACTTTTAATTTTGTGTTCTCCTTGTACGAGTAATTGTAGACATATTTTGTACTCTCTCAAGCGACCTCGGATAAATATTCAGAATAACGAATATTCAAGTCGCGGCCAAAACAAAATAATTTCGACTTGAATGTAACAAGAAAGTTCTTTCTTATTTTTAGAAATCACATACTATATATGCACATTCAGATATTTACATATGTGTGTAATATATGTTTGTATGTTTCTTGTGCAGTAACATGTTTCAGGACACCCTACCCTCAACGCTCATCACAACGCTACATTCTAATTCAAAAGTATAATGAGTTTCTTTCACTGCCATTCCTTGTTCTTCCCGCTGTAGCCACCCATCCAACCCATCGACCCACTCATTCTCGCACACACACTAAATGAAACCATCTCTACAAGGGGTTGTTAGATTTGCAGAAAATGGCAATTCGAATAAGAAATACACTGTAATGTGAGAGTTCATTCTGCCCTGCCATCCAAAATGTGATGTGATACAGTACCTGGACGGTCTAGCCTAGTCGTGGTGCCTTTCGTGGCACTCTTATAAAAAGGCGCAAGGAGCTAAGGAACAAAATTCCCGGTATCCTTATGTACAAGAACAGCAACCCCCCCCCCCCCCCCCCCCCCCCCCCCCCGCTCCGCTTTACTAGGTACAACCAACTCCTCCACCGTTTCCTCAGCCGCTCCCAGGAGAAATGCAAAAGAGCACATAGGTACATACATACTTAGAGATGCGTCGATGCCAGTTAGTGGCTATGCTGCCTAGTAGGAAATAGTACGTTCTTACGTACACATAATTTTTACAATAAATACAAGTACAAGTGAATTAAATGAATCAAAAACATAAATATATGCTAACGATATTAATTAGAGTAATTCTTAAGTTGTTTCTATATTCAGTTAATTAATTTTAAGCAAACTTTTTTAAATATATTTAATTGGGCAATAAGTAAAGTAACGTTTTTTTTTAGTTAATCAAATCAAATGAATATAATCATGAAATTATACTAAAAATCGAATATTCAAATTTTCTTCAAATTTTCCACTGGGAGGCCATGTATTTCATTTCCGCACAGCAACCACATTTTCGCGCACAGAAACGAAGAGAAGATGGTGATGGTGGTGAAGTGGAGTGGAGGTGGAGAGTTTCCACACAGGCATCTGCGCACATCTATACAAAATACACATACTCGCACATACCTCCCCTTCATTTTTGTTACCGCCAAATGCCATGGCTAAATTTTTTGTAGAATATTTTTGAGCAACTTTCTTCAATTTCTCCGCTAGCGTTGGGGGTTTTTTTTTGTCGTTTTGTACTTCTTCCTCCTTGCACTATGCTTTACGCTCTGTACATACATACATATACATATGTATGTATGTACCTCTGTATATACGAGTATTTTATGTGTATGTGCATGTGTATATGTGTATGTGTATGTAGTTCTTGTGCGCGTGCTGGTGCTGTTTTTTAATGAAACACAACCCACTCAAGTGGCGGCTTAAGTTTCAAAATGCCAAAAGGAAAATGGGCGAAACAACTGTGGCGATGGTTTTGGGGGGCGGTGGAATGGTAGAATGGTACAATGGGTATGGGTAATGGGGGTACGGGTAACGGTTGGAAGGGGGCGTACGCGTACCGTTCCGTGTCCCGTTGTCCCTTTTCTATTTATGGAGGGCGAAAGCGAGACTGAAGGCAACGACAAAGAGAAACGCAAAGAAGAATATACAAAAGAAGTTTTGAAAAATAAACGCTAGCGTTGGGGATAAGATAATGGATAATTTTATATGCATGTATGTAAGTATGAATATGTTTTTGTATATTGTGAATTATGTACATACTTTCGAATTGATGTGTACATATGTATGTATGTCTGCTACAAAAGAATAAGTACGTGAGCACGTGCGGCAAACCTCTTGCTCATTTATATATTTACACACTAACACATACATACATACGAAAAAGAATCAAATGGATTAAAAAGTAAAAGAGTTTTTCGTTAAAAATTAGTCGACTGTACCTGTTTACAGTACTGTCAATAGTTTAAATTTTAGTAGTCGTAAGCTGGAAGCCAGATGGCACACGATTCGCGGATATTTGGGTATCGATATAT
This sequence comes from Drosophila miranda, assembly GCF_003369915.1. Taxonomy (NCBI): domain Eukaryota; kingdom Metazoa; phylum Arthropoda; class Insecta; order Diptera; family Drosophilidae; genus Drosophila; species Drosophila miranda. The sequence continues at coordinate 1,543,905 of NC_046678.1, forward strand.
CTGAACGTTTAAATGATATCACATGGATGAGATGCAGACATTGCATATCAATATATAACAAAAAATAGGTTAGGTTAGTTAGGTTACAATACATTTAGAAAATAGTAATCGAACAGAACTATATGCAAATGTATTTTAGTCATTTTTAATTTGTTGGTTCTTTCCACGAAATATCCGGCAAAAGGCCCATAAAGCCAAGAAACATTAGGAGAATACAAAGTCAATTAAACCCGATTTGCATTTACATATAGTTCTACCCCGATAATTTTCTTGTATATTAATGGAAAGCTAACTAATTTAGACAATTGACACAATAATTTCCTTAGCTCTGATCTAAAAGCTTATTTAAAAAGGCCAAAGTTCACTTTTTTGGTACTTTTAAAATCATGTTTCCGTTTACTATTATCACCTATAGGAAAGATGATTCTAGTTAAAAGTAGATACTGAACTATTTAAAAATAAATCCCAGAAAATTGGCCCAATCTCGGCTAATGGTAGATTTTTAAACTTTTATTATCTTTGAATTTATGTCATCAGCGGATTTAATACAAAAAACAAACAAAAAATGTATACTTAATACTTGGTATATTACCACAAATAATGTGTAATATATATATAGCACTATATAGTGCTACCCAATTCACAGATTTTTCTTATTTTGAAGACCAGTTCTTTTTTTTGTGACGTAACTTCAAGTTTAAATATTTTAAGCCATGCGGTCGAATATTGTAATTTTGTTGGTGAATATAAGGTGTTGGATATATATATATATCACCATTTTAGGACCACCAAAAATTCATAGAGATGTATATTTTCCTTAATTTAATATTTTTTTTAGTAATTGTAAAGCATATAACGTAAATGCATAGAGATGTATATTATTTTCCTTATTTTTATTTTAAATTTTTCAATAATTTTAAAGCATTTAATATAATATATATAATAATATAATATGGACTTTTTTTTGTTTTGTTGTTATATGAATCCTCGGATTCCTCGATTTGGTGTTGTTGTTATATTCTACATCTCTTATGTAGAATGAATTATACACGCCAACTACATGGCCACGGCTCGTATCCCAGTAGCGCCATCATAAATATTGCGGGTACTTCTTGAACTAACCCGTACCCTAGAACTCTCACTGCTATGAAATGCTATGTTTTTGTTTATATGAACATTAATGAATTCATTAATTATTGCACGTCAGGGCTGTCTAAATATTATACTTTTAAGAATCATTTGATACAATATTAAATCTATTATCGATGTATGTGTGTACATATGTATATATATGTAAATGCAGATATATGTATGTATATATGTATGTACATGCATAATTTACCAGATTGTTAGCTGTTTAATATGTATACATAAATGTATGTATTATCACCACCACCTTGCGTCGTGTCTTAAGTTTTTCCGCGGCAACAGAAGCACAAACAACTTCCACCAATAACAAGGCAGGGGATTCTCGTCTAGTAGGTTGTTTCCGCCCTTAGAAACTCTTTCCTTGCCGCCCCGCTATCCTACTCTGCTGGTTTCCGGGTCCTGTCCTGTCCTCTCCTCTCTTTTGACGTTGCGTTTGGTAGCGCCTTCGCTTAATTTTCTTCTTCTTTCTAAATGTAACCCCCAACCCAACCACAACGCTGCCTCTGTTTTGGACTGCGCTGCTTAACATAATGAGGGTGTTTTTTGCGTATGTTGATGCACATACTTATACATAGACTAATACATAGTAAACGAAAGTTTTCCAGTGCATGTTTGGGCAGATGTGGAGATACACAGAAGACGAACCTGCACGTACATGGTGGGTGTTGGGTGGACGTGGACGGAGATTGCTTCCCAGACATTTACCGAATTGTCTTCGAGCATAAATTTAGCAGATGAAACAAACAACTCAACATCCAATACATACGGCATAAGGCGGTACATATGTAGACTTTGCTTTTCACCACTACCTACTCGAGGCTTAAGGGATTCTTAACTAACTAAGTATATGTCTGATTACTTGGATTCTTTCCTTGATTAGATAATCATTGCTTCAGGCTTAAAAACACCCAGATTCAAACAGTATTCACCCCTAACCCAAACTCCGCCCCGCTTCAAATTTATACATACATTCAAGTTCCAGCTGCGTTTCTTCAGCGTGTGTGTGAAGTTTTTAAACAACGCGACAGCGACAGGCACCGAGACCACGCCCCTCGACCAAGCGTGAATTTTCCTAAGAAAGTTTAACATCAGTGTTTTACAAAGGTGGGAGGAACTTCTTAGATAACTTTAAACATTACTTTTTTTCTTTTTTACTTAAATACATACGAACATATTCAGATAGGCAAAAATGTCGCTAATTTATCAGAAATAACTGTATCTACCTTGGAGCATGTCATTCTCATCTGCATCGGCGCGACGGTATTTTCAGCTCTGGTAGACACCTCCAAGGAGTCCAGAGAGCCACTGCCCCGTTAAAACTTGAATTTTTGTTTAAGTATAAGTAGAATACATATGTATGCATGTAATGTAATGTAACTTTATATAATATCATTATTCTCAGGCTGAAAAACGTTCCTTAATATTTAAACATTTGTATGTGATTAATTAGGATGACTTTTATTTATGGGGATTATCTCTTCTTCATAGCACGTTAAAATATTACGTTTTATTTTACTCTAAGATCACAAACAACTTTGGAAGCAATTGAAAAGCAGTCTTTCTCCGAGGATGGATATCCAAGTGGCAGAAAGTCAGTCTGAAAAATATATTGCAATTTACGCGAAGCAAAGTCGGATTAAGCAACTGTTTTAGAGAAACTAAAGTATTTTATATTATCTCATATTCCTAAGTATGTATTCATTTGGTAGCGCCTACAAACTAGACACCACCTTACGGTTTAGATGAGTAACTGGTAACTGTGACAACATACCTATTTTTTATACCCGATACTCAAAATGAGTATTGGGGTATATTAGATTTGTGGTAAAAGTGGATGTGTGTAACGTCCAGAAGGAATCGTTTCCGACCCCATAAAGTATATATATTCTTAATCAGCATCAATAGCCGAGTCGATTGAGCCATGTCTGTCTGTCCGTCCGTCCGTCTGTCCGTCTGTCCGTCCGTCTGTCCGTCTGTCCGTCCCCTTCAGCGCCTAGTGCTCAAAGACTATAAGAGCTAGAGCAACGATGTTTTGGATCCAGACTTCTGTGATATGTCACTGCTACAAGAATATTTCAAAACTTTGCCCCGCCCACTTCCGCCTCCACAAAGGGCGAAAATCTGTGGCATCCACATTTTTAAAGATACGATAAAAAAAAAGCAGGATCGTAGAGAATGACCATATCTTTTAGACTGCAGAATCTGAATTAGATCGTATTATTATTATAGCCAGCATCAAGAAAACAATTTCATTTTTTCTCGCCCTGTCTCTCTCTAACACACACGTAGCATAGCCGGCTTTGCTTAGAGTAAAACATTAGCGCCTAGATCTCAGAGACTATAAAAGCTAGAGCAACCAAATTTGGTATTCACACTCCTAATATATCGGACCGAGACGAGTTTGTTTCAAAATTTCGCCACACCCCCTTTCGCCCCCGCAAAGGACGAAAATCTGGGGATATTCACAAATCTCAGAGACTATTAAGGCTAGAGTAACCAAATTTGGTATCCGCACTCCTGTTAGATCTCACTATAAAACGTATATCTCAAAATTTCGCCCCACCCCCTTCCGCCCCCACAAAAGACGAAAAACTGTTGCATCCACAATATTGAGGATACGAGAAAACTAAAAACGCAGAATCATAGATAATGATCATATCTATCAGATTGCTGAATCTGGATCAGATCAGATTATTTTTATACCCAAAAGGAACAAATCAATTAGCACTGACTACGCAGCGCCCGACGTCACGCTCAGACTGATTTTCTGTCTCTCTCGCACGCACTCTGTGTCGTGTCGTTTAATATTAGCGGCGTCTGCCGGAGAAGAGCCCTACTGACTAAGTATCGGGTATAAATGTAGAGTTGCGGTGTACGCAGCAACTCACAACGTTCCCCCTCGTTTTACATTAATTATTTTGTATATATATTTTTTATTTTATCTTAGCGCGCTTTTAGGGGGTTTTAAAATAACGGGCAATATCTCATGCATTGAATGTTGTTATTATTAGTTTTTAGTGACGTGGTAAACAAATCTGGTCAAAAAGATATTTTGGTTCTCCTTTATTGGTCATATTGTGCTGACTGGTCTAGTTGTCTAAAAAAGATCAAATTTTTTTTATTGGCTTAGCCCTGTAACATGATTTTTTTTGGTAAACTTAATTTATATTTAGCTATATTATTGTCATTATTGTATTATTATATTGTTGGAGTGCTACTCCATAGAAAAGACTAGGTGTCAAATAAGGTTTTGCAATAAGTAGTATACTTTTTGTGGAAAGACACTCCGTTTTTTTAATCCTAAGTTCTTTCTGCGTATTTAGTAATATTGTTTTTAATTAATATGGGTTCAAGCTTGCAGTATTAATTGACTTATTTAATATGTTCACTTGGCAGGATTGAGGCATAGACCATTGCTGCCATCCCTATATGTACATGCATATGCAATTTTCCTTGCTTCTTTAATCGATTCGATAGAGTTATGTTAGCTCTATTTTTAGTACAAAAGATACAGATGGGGATCATCCAATATTTAGTTTTTAAAATAATAGAAAACTTACAAAAATAGAAGTCGACATAGGCTTAATCTAGTAAAATGGAAAATACGATTTATGTAGGTTGCTATCGAGTATTTACACAATAAATTATTTCTACTAGTGTTTTTTAAATTTAATTCAATTGAATACTGGTCCCGAACGTACGGGTCGCGAACTTATGACCATCTAAGTTGTTCTCCCTTATAATACCTATATTCTACTCGGACCACAGGAGGATATGTAAAAGAATCTTGTTCAATTAACAAAAAGAATTAAATAGTTTTTTCAAAACGGTCGCATTCAAAACATGTTTAACTTTAATATTTGTATGCTCCGATTGGCGATAGAATACGTTATGGCAATAAACAGTTCAAACTTGACCCAGATACAACTATGGTGTTAAATGTCCATTTAGATGGAAAATGACAACAGTACTCGAACGACACCCGCTTTGTTTTGGATCCGGGCTACTGCAAACTTGCTGTCTTGGCTCGCTAAACTTGACTCGTACTAAAGTTGCCTTTCGCTTTGCCAAAACGACTCTTTTATTGCAATAAGAGAGGAAAAACGCTCTTTGAAACCGCTTGGCCACTGGTCAAATTACTCGTAAATATCTTGCGCATGCTCATGCCCCAGCTCCCCTACAAAGAAGTGGTCAGAAATTGAAAATGAAAACACAATCGACTGCATTTGCATCTGTCTGGAGGGGAATTCTGTTTAAACTTTCAGGGAGCTCCTACCCCTCACCTCGCACCATCATATAATGGATAAGGTCTGCGTTTTTCACTTGGATTCAAATAGACTATCCTTGCCCTTGACCTTTGAAAAATACATACCATACTGCCATTTTAAAGATATTAGTCAATAATTTAAAAAATTCATTTGCAATGTCTTGCGCTCAATACTTTCTGTTATCGCGCAATGATTTTGATTGACGAACCGTATTGCATATCCAACAGATAAAATGTGAATGAAAGCTGGTTCTCTCTGATCGACATGGAAACAGATTTCTCTCCGTCGTGGGAGCGGCGGATTTAACCTTCCAACTAATCCTGACTGAGAGAAGACGACAGACAGACATACGAACAGATAGACAGATAGACTCAGATCATCGTACTGACCAAAATACTCGTACAATACATGCATTTATAATTTATGGCTTGTAGATTATTTTTTCAGGTCGCTAAATAGCTACATACATGCTTAACAATAGATACAAATTTTAGCTAAAAAGAATAAAAGGAAAAGAATCATAGTATCATATATGTGGCTCTATAGATTTTTAATACAAATCGTTTCAATGTTCAGCAGCAATTCGCATTTCTGATTGTTCTTATTCGTTTGCATTCCACAAAAATTCACGAAACGAATCTCTTATTGGCACTGTCGACTGTCGCCCCATGAGAAAAAAGTTGGTCAACTGTCGACAAGGGTTGTGTCTGGTCAAGCGGACGTCATCGACGGTGGTCAGTAGATTTTAAAGTTTTATTGTCTTTTTGCACCCAAGAAAAGGTTTTAAATTGGTGAGAAAATTTTCTGGAAAGACTGGTTTTTCAATATATGAGAAATGATTCTTGAAAATGTATCCACAAACGGGCTGTTTTACCCTTTCTTTTTCATCCGTTTGATCATCCCCTCCCCTCCTCCTCTTCACCCTCCAAAGAAAAGATACACCCCACCCCTAAGACCACGAAAAGCAAAAAGGAACATTCCATGGAGCGCGAAAAACTAAAATTTAGCTGGAGACTAAATGGTGGAAAGACGCGGGGTCCTGCGCGAAATAGGTAAGGCATGAAAGATGCGAAGCCAATAGGCACATCGCGTCCTGTTACGCATCGCCGTTGTGATGGCTCACCATTGGTGAACATTATTTTCTGCGATTTTCTTAGCTCTTTTTCCCAAGGCAAGAAGCACATAATGTATATGGAAACGAACCTGGGAGCTGGGTGCACCACTTCCATTCCCATTCCTATGAATGCAGATGCATATTTGAAAGTTGGTTCATATGCACAGATGGATATGAATCTATTATATTAAACTCAGAAAGTGTTTTTCAGCATCTGAAAAACTTAAGTTAAGTACAATTTACCTACCTCCACATTTAAGTACTAGACAGAACGTTTTCCCTATGTGAGCTATGTCAAGATATTAAAAGCGAGAGCCCTAGCTGCAGCGAGAGTGTTACGAAAGCACTAGCAAACGAAGGGAGCCAGTAAATAAGATTCGAGTTATATAATATTTTATATATTGTTTATGAATCAGAACAACTTGTGTTGTTATCTATAGTTAAATTTAGCCGCTTGTGTTTCCAGATTGAGGAATGGAAAAGCGAGTTCATGAGGACAAATTATTGTTTTGTTCCGGACAAATCTGACTCTGACCGTTTTTTAACAACCTTACTGGGACCCAATAGTCACTTGCATTAAAAACATTGTTATTTTCTGGGAGAAACCCACATATAACTTTTTGCTGTACGGTGACGTTAAATATCGATTTACGATAAAAAAAAAAAGATTCATCTTAGGAAAAAACTGAAATTAAAACACCTGAATATCTCCGTGTCATGATTCTACCATATTCAATGTGGATTTTTAGCTTATTTCAACTTTTATTGATGCATTGCCATTGTGAAAACCGGTGAATTCCGTGAAGATGTCCCACATCAGTTGTTGTGCCGCAATATATCGGTGCTGTGAGATTGAATCATTTTTATACCCGATATATTCTTGATCAGCATCAATAGCTGAGTTGATTGAGCCATGTCAGTCTGTCCGTCTGTCTGTCCGTCCCTATCAGCGCCTAGTGCTCAAAGACTATAAAAGCTAGAGCAACGACGTTTTATATCCGGACTTCTGTGATATGTCACTGCTACAAGTATATTTCAAAACTTTGCCCCGCCCCCACAAAGGGCGAAAATCTGTGGCATCCACAAATTCAAAGACACGAGAAAACTGAAAACGCAGAATCGTAGAGGATGGCAATATCTTCGAGAGTGACTCTGAACAAGATCGTATAATTATTATGGCCAGAATGATGAAAATAATTTTATTTTTTCTCACTCTGTTCTCTCTAACACACACGTTTCATGGTCGGCTTTGCCTATTGCAAAAAGAGAGCGCCTAGATCTCAGAGACTATAAGAGCTGGAACAACCAAATTTGGAATACACACTCCTGTGATATCGAACCTGCAAAAGTTTATTTAAAAAATTCACCCCACCATCTTCCGCCCCGCAAAGGACGAAAATGTGTGGCATCCACAGATCTCAGAGCCTATTAAGGCTAGAGCAACAAAATTTGGTATCCACACTCCTGTTAGATCTCAATGTTACTTGTGTGTTTTAAAATATCGCCCCACCCCCTGCCGCCCCACAAAGGACAAAAGTCTGTGGCATCCACAATATTGAAGATACGTGAAAACTAAAAATGCACAATCAGAGAATAAAGAATCTACTAGATTCCGAATCTGGATCAGATCGGATAATTTGTATAGCCAAAAGGAACAAATCAATTTTCAGTGGCTAGGCAGCCACGTATTCTGTTTCTCCCGCATGCACTCTTTGATGCTTAATGTAGCCATACTGACTATGTATCGGGTATAAATGTAGAGTTGCGGTCGCAGCAGCAACTCACAACGTTCCCCCTCGTTAGGTATTAGTATGACGTCCATCAATAAGATTTTTTATGATCACTCCGTTTGTAATTTAAAATCAAAACAGGATTCAAAACAGGCACGTGTCGATTGGAGTAAGAAAACTATTATCCTGATGCCTCAAAAACAGAGCCTATATAGTTTACGGATCATGGATATATAAATTATTGCCCGATACATAACATATCGATGGTATGATTGTTTTAAAGCGCGCCAAATGCAACAAAAGTTTTCGCAATGAACCGTTTCACATTAACTGGTCGCCGCTTATTTGCTCGAAATCTGGTCAATAACAACAGGTCATCTTGCAACTTTTTCGATAGAGAAAAGTAGTAAGATCATTCTGAGTACTCAATAACTGCAGACATTTCCTCACATCCAATCGTTTTATGCGCATTAACAGCTGAATTCAACAAAAATAGAGTGGTAAATGATTTTGGACGCCATAAAAGGCTGATCAAGTCATGTTTTAGAGATAAATTCTTCTGAGTGCCAAAGTGCTTCGAAAATATGTTAAAACGTTTCGAAATGGGTATTCATCTTCTTGGAGAATATTTTTAAAGCCAATAAAAAAATTGTCAATCATTAAAGTTCGTTCTTTCATAGTTCTTTATTCATTCGACGATGAACATGGCTATATAGTAGACTTCCAGTTGATTATGATCAACTTTATGAGAGATCAGACAATTTTTCTGTGGATCTAAAACTTCTTCCTATTGACATGCGGAGCGGGTGGTGGTTGAACCACTAGAGTGGGTGGCCATTTTGCGTAGCCATTGTTGAGTTCAGATCCTCATGTTAGATGTCAAATGGTAGATTTTTAGGTTTGCTTTAGTACAGTTTTTTTATAAGTCAGACAGTTGATGTTGCTACTATCACAAAAAAACTCACTTACTTACTTACTGCACTCACTTACAAAAGGAAGTGGTTGCGCCGGTAATATATAGAATATAGTATATTCCTAATTACCATCAATAACCGAGTCTATATCGCCATGAATTAGTGCGCACGTAAATCACTAGATTTTTTGTAGCATTACATAAGGTCAAGTTTGGCCCAAAAATTATGAAAAACGTATATACAATTTTATTGACGACTCTGAACTTTGTAAGCGCATATGTAAATATATTAAACATTATAGCTATGCTGTGATCGCACAACTAAAGTAAAGTATCAATATAATGTTCCTGTACAAAAATTACTTCGTAAACCGTAGGCGGAAACATCTGCAATGCAAATTATTATACATCTATTCAGGATGTGAATTTAAACCTCCCATACCTCTAAAATAAAATTGGTTTGTTTCATTGGATGTATTAGCCGCTAAAGTTACTCCGTTACAAGAAAAGCGTAAGAAGCTTGCTTTAATCAAATAAGTAATCGTGTTGTGTTCGTTTTTTTATTATTCAATTCACTTTGAGCACACACATTTTCACCCCAGTTGAACACCCAGTACAGTTGTGCCAAAAAAGCTAATATGGTTTGCCTCCACTTCCACTGTTTTCGGTCCAAGGCCCATGCTCATGTCTTAAAAATATTTATACATTTTCTTGTCGCTCTCCTTAGGAATACATATGCATAACCACAACTCGCGAGATTTTCCTCATTATATTGTCCTAGCACATATTGGATGCGTGAACATGTAGGTATGTCTATGTATATACATATATATTATGTATGCATGTATGTGTATTCAATTCACCCCCCAAACGCAAAGGACTCGCAACCCAGGCAGCGCAATTTGATTGGTTGTTAGAACTCGCGTTCGCCCCATCCGTACGGAGGATGTTATAGGAAGGAAAAGGACGGGCCATGAGAAAGAAAAGGGGGAAGGAATGACTTAGCGAAGAGGCGGTCTCCTCAAGACCCCAAGACGCAAGAAATGCTTCGCGCTCGGTATACACACACACTTTTAACCCGCTTGAACGTAAAAATCACACCCATACTAACATATTCATACGTATGTATGTATGTATTTATTTACATTTTTACATACTCGAATAAACCAAGTTGGGCGGTCGGCAAGGGCAAGTGAAGAGTAAGAAATGATTCTAAGGAGTGTTCCGTTAATAATTATGCCGGGAGAAAAGAAAATTTCATATTTTATATGTAAACTTTAGGTATTTTATATTTTTTACGTTCATAATGTTGTGGCTATCAAATGGCCAAGCTGAAGTCTGTTACGCGCGGATCTTTGGCAGGAACGCAGCCAACGACCGAGGGGCTCTGCCGCATGACGCGTACAACTGAAGCAGTCGCGTAGATGAATGAATGATAAATGTTAGACTAATATTCTAAGAAAATACGACTAAATACAACGAGAAAGGTAAGTGAGAATTAGTAATTTAAGAAGAGAAAAGGAATTAGTGATCGATATAATATAGTAGATTGAATTATAGTCCGAGCATAAGACCCTAAATAATTGTTTTTGATCCGATCGTAACGTAATTCTAAGCTTTAAATTTACTCGTATCTTCATGGATCCCAGGGATCGCGATTTTTATACCCGATACTCAACAAGAGTATAGGGCTACATTATATATGTGGGGAAAGTGGAAATGTGTAACGCCCAGAAGGAAGCGTAGATATATTCTTGATCAGCATCAAAAGATTGAGCAATGTCTGTCTGTCTAGTTCTCAGAGACTAAAAGAACTAAAGCAACGATATTTTGTATCTAAGCTCCTGTGATATTTCACAACAGTGAACACTTGTTACAACAAGTGTATTTTGAAAACTTCGCCCCGCCCCATAAAAGACGAAAATCTGTGTTATCCACATTTTTTCAGTCTGGAGAAAATCAAAAACACAGAGTAATAGAGAATGAGCATAGCTTCTAGACAGCTGAATCTGGATCCCATCGGATTATTATAATAGCAAGAAGGCGCCAACCTATTTGAAGTGGCTACACAGACACATGGCAATATCGACTAGGATATTAAAAATCGACAACAAAACACAAAACTATTAACTCTCTATTGTATAAAATAGTTTTGGGTCGTCCTCTTTTCGCCATGGCCCGATATATTTTCACAGAAAAAAATGTATCTCATATACACAAATGTATCTCACAGATAAAAATGTATCTTACAGATGCAAATGTATCTTATAGATACAATGCTTGAAAAATTGCGGTCAATCGAGCGTATTTTTTTTAGTTAATTAAGTAAGTGAGATGGGTTGGAACACGAGCAATGCGAGTGCTTAGGGTGCTTGTCCCCTAGTATCTTTATAATCTTTTAGTATCGGGTATAAACGAAACCATAATCTGTTAAAGAGTCACAAATTTTGAAATACACTTGTAACAGTGAGATCTAACAGGAGTATGCATACAAAATTTGGTTGCTCTAGCTCTTATAGTCTTTGAGCACTAGGCGCTAATAGGGACGGACAGACGGACAGACAGACTCAATCGACTCGGCTATAGATGCTGATCCAGAATATATATATACTTAATGGGGTCGGAAACGCTTCCTTCTGGAAGTTACACACATCCATTTTTACCACAAATCTAATATACCCCTATACTCATTTTGAGTATCGGGTATAAAAACAAACAATTTTAAAGATTAAACAATAGTGGCTCACATTCGAGCCAAATCTGTTGAGTGTAAAAAAAAGCGGTACAATTTGATGGTGAGCGTATGAAAACATATGGTTGCCTTTAATGCTTACAGCTGACAGAATATCTATAAATTATTTTTGAGAAAATTATCTATAGCATAAATTTATACTAGAATCGAATCCAAGAAAAAAATTGAAATTTTGTATATTATAATATTTGATTTTAGTTCCGTAGTAGTCAGTTCGGTCGTTTCGCCCACTGTGCAACGTTCCGATAACCAAATCGGGCTGCGTCAGCTGTTGAATTTTTGTATAGAATGTGGGTGGTTCATCGGAATCCCCGCGATACATGGCAATTGCAGCACTTCAGCATCAAGATCACTTCAAGAAAAGCTCAATTGATATAGTTCTGTGTAACTAGGAATACGCTCAGAGAAAAATTATTCTGCATTTTCATTTTGAATTGGCGGGCTGGTCCGCAAGGAATGACGATAAATGATACGGTGAACCCGCTAAAAGTGTAACCAGCTCTTCTTCTTTTAATTTAAATGTAAAATGTACATTATATAATTGATAACTGACAAAAGCTCGTCGCCATATGTAAATTAGGGGTTTGTCACTCAACAAAAGCTGAAATGTATGAAAAACTAATGTACAGCTTCTGCCCAATAGAGTATGCTGTAAAATCCCTTACAGTAAGGATTCGGAATGTAATAGCAAATCTAACGATTTTTCTTGAATATTTTGAATTTGAATACTTATGAGACACTAATAAAAGGAAATCCAGTTAATTATATGTATCTATTATATAAAAAAATGTTTTGCGTCGTCGTTGGGCATTATTCAGCAACTCTGCCTTAATAAATATTGATATTATATTTAATTCATTATTATATTATACTATTATTTGATTATTAATAATATTATTTTTTGTACATATACATATTAAATTAATTAATATTATATTAATACATATATTTGTATAATATAATACTAGTATTTATAATTATTATTATTAATATATATTATTATTATATTATGTATAAAAATATTATTTAATGTAATTTTGAATATATAATAATAATATTTTGCTAGCATCTGCTGAGAATATTTGCATAAATGAGATGTAGCAAACGTTCGGAAGTTCCTTGAAAGACAGACAACGTCAGCCTTTACTGAGCGGTCTTGAGCAAGACGCTCTCTCGTTCTATACGTGCAGCTGAGATTTTGGGTCTGCTTGTTTGTATTAGTTTACTTTTTACGATAGAATTGCCCACAATACAAAAAAGTAATATTTTTTATATCCTTAATATGCTAATTTTGCTAAACATAATTTTAATTAATTAATTTTGCTTCTGTAGGGTATTCGTGCGTCGTGTCAATCGCAATTGTCTCGTTTGTCCAAGGGAACATTGACCAAACGGTACCAGACTTCGGGAACTGAAAGCATCCCCCAGAGAATGGAGATTGGGAAATCTCCCTATCAGAGGCGTAATAGATGGAAGTGAGTGTGTATTGACTTTGGATAAAGGGGCTACTCATTGAATAATTTGAAGGGGTTTAGTTAAAGGAAATATAGAGCCTCTGATTGGGATAGAACTACAAACAGCTACAAGTAAAGACGCGCAGATAATGGGCAAAATTACAAAATTATCACTGCGAAGACGAACCTAAAGCACTATTTTATTGTAACTGATACCATGGACGACATCATAATAGAAGTTTATTTTATCACCCGTTACGGTTTTATACTGGACTTGAAGGATAGAGTCCTTAGTCCCTTATATTTGAAAACGGCAAAGGAAAACATCGACGCTGCAGTTCAGACCAAAACTATACCCAAGTCCCGGGCTGTTCAGCTGCCTCGGGATTTCAGGAAGAAAGATGCCCGCCTAGTCTAAAAGGCAGAGGAATCGTCTTCCACGTACACGGTCAGTGGAACGAACAACGCACAGTGGAACATTCGGCCGTTTAAGCTTGCTAAATTAATGACTTCTGCACTAATTAAGATTTCGTCATGTTCTTCAAATAAAAGAAAAATCCTTCAAAATTAAGCCTACCCAAGAACACGATTTTACGATGTCTAAATACTTCACAAAATTGTGTTAATGTTAAACTTGATTCCGGTGGATTTTTTTTATTTTTTTGGATCAATAAAGAACGTTTAATAGTCAATTTCTCCATACAAATATCTCTATACATATCTGTATACTTCATTTTTAATCTAATTTTTAAAAAAAAGTCCAAACAAACATGTCAATTACAATACTTTGTCTAATTATATATTTTTGTAAAGTAATCATGCAAATTGGAAATAAAATTTAATAAATTTAATGTTTCTGAAAAAAAATGATTTGCCGATTTATTTTGGTATTGTATCTCACATGTTTAATATATGAAATACATGGATGTATTAGTATATGGAACTCGTTTTCTGACCGTCTCGACTTTGCACGAGCTTTTTCTCTTGAAGGAAATTCCCTCTTTATATATATACTCTGTAAGAGAGTGTGTATACAGAACTGGAAATAAAATGTCCATAAGGGCAATTTTCCGTTACACCCCTTAAATTTCCAGTAAGGGGAAAGAGAGAAATTCCTTTTTCACGAACCAATGAACCACGAGCCAATCTCGAAGCTATGACGCGTGCTGGCGGTGACTACCCCGTTCTATGGAATAAGATGCATCTCCGGAGCAACCTGGCCGAAAAAAAAAGCAAGTGGACAGGATCATCGAGCAGTTACACAACATGAAATTCGATGAGCTCACATGGGACATAGCTCGGTATCCGTCTGTGAACCAGCTGGAGTTGGACACAATCGCGCAAAGGGTGCTCAACGAATTGGACAATATCCAAAAATTAATTTGAATCAGACGGAGCCGCCATTTTCAGAAAGGCCTACGTAATTCTTCAGTATGTCTTACGTGACCCACCCCGCAGAGTTTGAGGCGGATCCTATTATGTTTGAGGCCCCCGAGGTGGGAGTTACGGATCTCCTAACGCCGAAGCCTAATAAGGAATTTTGTTGAAGTTGGAGAGGGTTTTGAAGAGTTGGCCAGCGGACAGGTGGTAAGAGGAACAATGGCTTGAGAGAGGTGGGTGTGTGTGTTTGGTTTTACTTGTTTTTTCAATTTAATATTTTTTTAATTTGCTTATTTTTGTATGCTACAGCTAAAATATGAACAACAGCCTTGTTTCTCTGGCTATAAATTGTTCTCAAGTAAGTGAACCGTGGCTAATTTTAAAACAAACTTGATTCAGTGTGATATCACAGGAGTATGGATATTATATATTTATATTATTATATTATATTATATTATATTATTACTTTATAGTCTCTGAGAAGTAGCCGTCAAACAAGATGGGAAGACTGACAAGGCTATATCGACTCGGCTATCGGTGCTGATCAAGGATATATGTATATGGGGCCGGAAAGGCTTTAATGAAATGCCGAAATGGCGAAATGAATCCATCTGGACAGCTATCTTGCTTCTAAAAAAATGTCTCCTCAGCTTTAATTAATTCATGATTTTCATTTATTTGGAGAAAAAAAAATAATCTGTAACTATAATGAAAAAAGTTTAATTTAACTACAAATAAAATAGAAATCAATCTGTCCGTATGACCCCATGGTACATACATATATACATATATAAGCGTTCTGCACCAAGTCTAAAGTTTTGTTACGCTTTAAGTTTGTTGCTCCAATTGTGAAAAATGGGTATGGTATTACTTTTCATGTAGGGGCGACCTCTTATTCTGACACAGAACTTGTTTATCTATCTAATTGATACCTTATATAGATCTATAAGTCTAAAATTAAAAATTAATTTTATTTGGAGCATTAGCTTGTGTATAATATTTATCTCCATTATGCCCTGGAGAATCACAATGGCTTATTGGTATGCTTAATTCATCCAAGAGAATGAAGGACGCTCGATCGTTCAAATGAGGCGCTCGCTTCAAAATTCAAACGATCATTCTGGTATAGTGTTGGCGCATTTGGTGTTTATTAGGACAATATTGCTTATTGGCAAACAATATAAATCAAAATTGCTATACATTTTGTCCAATACGTTGGACTCTAGGACTTATTTTTATTTAAGGGTATATTTTAATTTAAATACAAATTTGTGAAATCAAACCAAAAACGATTAGCTGCGAATATTTAGCTCATTTTGATATGATTTCTTTTCGATTTTTCTTCAATCCGTATGTAATCAGGACCTACTGTTTGTGGGTATAGATAAAATTATAAACGAACTTGGTCTGTTTACACAAGTTATTATATTGGAAACTAAAAGTCAACTTCACTTATCTTTTGCAAATAAAACTTGTCCTTATATCTTGCGTTTTTTATAGTTTTTTTTTTTTGTATTTATCAAAAAACAAGATAGCGTTCAACAAGAACATACTGCAACTTTTACTTCAGTAAAATACTAGGCTTAGACTTTCAAAAAAGAGCCATAAAGAACGGTAGTGTCAGTTTTATGGTATGGGTGCGAGTGCTGACTACAATTTCTAGTATACAATTCTGGGATGCTTATGAAAAGCAAAAAGCGGAAGGTATTCTGCAATTTCAACAGGAGTCAGTATTCAGGTGATGGTAAAATTTTACGTGGGGAATGCAGCCCTCGGCCCTTTCATTGCTATTGTTTTGCAAGTGCCAAGCCAAGTTTATTGAATAAATTTTTCTCTTCGCGTAAAAGTACTTAAAAGTTGAAGAATTACGGGGGTGAGGACGACGGAGCAGCTAAACCAAAATGGGACACAGTCCGAATAAACCCGTTAGCAGAAAGGGGTTCACAATAAGCGTGGGGCTGCTGAAGATGGGGGATGGATATGGATGGGCCTCACAAAATGTAAATCCTTTTGAATGGGACAGCACAGCACTATGGCAGTGGAAAAATCGAAATATGAAATATTTGAAAGATTGATTCGTCAACACATATATTTTGCAGAGAAGGAAATATTTGCGCCATTGTGAATTAATTTTATAAACATATTTTTCATAGTATAAACATATGCATGATGGTACATAGATATGGAAGTTATTTATGTATATGAAATGGTCTGAAGTATGGCGATAGAAACGATTAGTCCTAAGACACCCAAACTTAACAAGCGTTTTTCAATATCATTCTACAATTAAACATTATTATGTATTTTTATTATTCTCGAGCCAAATTTATAAAATTTGTTTGAAGACGGGCAAACTCGAATTGAATTGTAAAACCGGCTGTGCTGTGCTGTCTATCGCACAGGTTGTCCGTATTTACAAGTATTCCGTTGGCGTTTTTTAAGCATGGGGAAAAAAATTTAAATAAATAAGATGAAAACCAACCACCAAACCAAGGCCAGATAGCAAGTACGATTTGAGAACCGAAAGGAGGAAAATTGAGCGACTTGGACTGCCCGGACACCCTCGCCAACCCACTACTGCCCACCCTATCTTCGCCGTCAATCTGAAACCTTCGCATCACAAAAACCCCCTCCCCACAAAATGGGCAGTCAAGGAAAGTCGGTTTCCATCGCCATACAATCCTACGCCAGTTCCTGTAGACGTTCCTGCTGCGAGGGGGGCTGGGAGCTGGATGAGGGTAAGTGCGAGCCGGGCCGTGCCGTGCCGTCATCGTCATCATCAATATTTGAATTTAAAATTTCTTATTTTGCAAAACACGCGCTATATTTATTTCTTTTCTTTTGATTTTTCTCGCCTCCCCTTCTATCGTCTTTTCTGCCTCCCATTTTCTGTCGGTCCGGTCAGGCATCCAATCTCAACGTACAACCACCCGGTCGGGCACTGGCACTCTCACCACCCTTCTTCCCTTGGTCCACAATGCCGTTTTGTTTTATTACGCAAGCATTTTCCTCCATTAATAGCCGCGAGGCATTAAATTTTTAAATCAGCAACTTGTGCGAGAAATGGCGTGGATGGAAAGAAATGGCAGCGGGAGTGGGAGTAGGATGGAAAACGATGTTGCAAGATGGTGATGAGGGATGGTAATGGCGTGGGTACAAACGGGATGGCGCTACAGAACGAAAGAAGTCATCGCTAATGATGTCCTGGGTACAGTCGCGCATAATTGTATACACCCGACAAAGAATGGTTGCGCATTTGTATCTGGACAAGTACAAGTACATATTTATGTACACTCCACGAAAAATGCACAAATTATTAGGTAATCGGGATACTGTTCGTTAGTGCTTAGTCATATTATACTAGTGCGTATGCGGAATATTGAAAAGGTCTGCATTAAGTGTCAGTGTGAAACGTCTGGAGCGCTCACAGGTTACAATACATACAAATAGGTACATTACTTTCATTGGGGATGGTAAATATCATCTAAGCGCTTCTTAGGATCGCCAAGATTCATATGCAAATGATCAGTTTTATATCTCGAATTCCAAGTAGACCGCACCAACCCTTGAATTTCTCCGCGTGGTGCTGTGGTAAGGAACCTATCCTGCAGCTGCGCTCACGGGGCCAGAGTCATGGACCGTTACCGGACACTGGATGATCTGACCAAAGGGTAGAGGAACATCTGGAAAACTGGTTTTCTCACGCTTACCCTATCCATAGCGATCTCAGGACAAGCAGGACCCTGACAGCACGGAAATCTCACCACGCAAGTATTCAAATTTTATTTGTTAATGTTCGCTGGACGGCACCGTCACGTCACGTCAGCTTCATATCGTCCACAACCCGGCTAATACAGCCCAACGGACACTAGAGAACCCATAAGAGGGCTGGGGTTAGGTCAGTTGCTTCAAATTTGCATAAACGCCCGACCTTCAGCAATCTGAACTAGAACCGGTAAACTGGTCAGACCGGTTGCGTGTATCCTCTCAACCAACTCAGCATATGCATGCCCATCGAACCCATCAGTGCCCAAGGGCCTTAGCCTTAGCCCGTGCATGGTGTGGCCCAAAAACCCTTTAGCACAGTCCTTGTCGTTGCTGTTGCTGCTCCCCTCTTTCACCCCCAGTTGCTAGGCGCGCAACCTCAACACACATTCTCTCTCACATATGGCCACTCTCGGCTGGTTTTAGCACACATATTCTGTCCATGCCAGGAAAGCTCGGTTAGGCTCATTTAGAGTTTGACGCTGAGCCATAGCAGTTGATTGTTATTGCAAAAATTGATTACGGATGCACGATACACACCTATGTACATACATCTACATATGTATATTTGTTCAGCATGGAGAGCCGGCGGCATTGCGGTATTGTGGCATTTCCAAGTCTGCTAAATGACCGGAAAATCTTTTCTTACCGAGTTGTTAAAAACTTTTAATTGTTTACGATAATGTGGATAGCAATGAACTCTGAGTAACATAAACATAGAATCTTAAGCAGTGGAATGGCATGACAGTATAGTGCTAAGTTAGTTAAGTGAGTAATTTTCCTGTCTAATGATCCATTGAAATTCTGTCTCGGGCACAATCGAATAGATTCGCTAGCAACAACATGGATAATTTTTTTAAATGATTTTATCCAAAGTGACCGCAATTATTATATTCTGAATTTATTGTGTTGATATGCATAGATGCAATGGTAAGCGTCCAGACATACGGCAGTCTGAAATCCAGGTTGTTAACATTTAGTTTATTCTAAATTTTTTATTTATTCACACCTAAGTTAGTTTAGAGAAATGTAGTAATCAATTGTGGTAATCCTTTACATCCAAGTCCAAGTCGATGAAATTTTCTAAGAGTATTATTATATGGAAATGTACAAAAACCAGTAGATAGCCAGAACAAGGAAAACTTTTCTTCCTAACTGGCCAAACGAAAAAGTCTCAGGGCTTTTTCATATTTTCATTTTTTCTCTACACCATTTTGTACTCGAGAGAGGAGAGTTGTCCCATTTGTCGATTGTCTACTTTTCTTTATTTCTTTTTTTTTACGTTGCCAAACTTACGCAAGCTGAGGGTGGATTTTATTGTATCGGCCGAGAGCTTGGCCAACCATTTTGTTTTCTTTCACTTGCAGAACCCACCCCACCCTCACCAATACAATCAGATGAGGTAACTAAAGGAATTCCGATAGCGTTAAACGCTACTCAAAGAGCAAAGGGCAGACTCGTACTTACATTGTGTAAATGAATGTCCTTTCCGTCCCCATAAAGTATATATATCCTTGATCTGTTATATATCAAACTCTCATAGTAGGTCAGTTTTCATTTCCGTCGTTTCTCAAAGACATTACTCCTCCCTCTATCCCGCTAGCTTTCTAATAGTGATAATCAATACCTCCCTCCGCTTCCTGACATTAAATTGCATATCACCGCGTATTTAAGTGTCGTGTCAAAAGGTCCCACTAAGCTGCTACTGGTCCATTCTCCGTTCAAACTCGTCAAAAATAGGAACAAAAATCCAAGGAAATTACGATATTCTTTTTTATACATTTACATTGCTGTTGTAAAATAAGAAGGCGTAGCAAGTGAAATGCAAAGTGAATACACTCAAGGGACCGACGATTATACGATTTTATTTTATGGTTGCCATGTTTGTAATAGGTTTGAGAATAAAATTAATTAATTTTTTAATCAAAACAAAAAATTTAATTCAATAACATGGTTTTTTCATAAGAAGGCGGGTACATATGTACATATAATGCATATTCAAAGGCATAATATAACAAGATTAATTTCTGTATGCGGTTTTTCCTTTTATTCTGAATTAAGATAATCAGTAATTTTTGATTGTTTATCAGTAGTTTTTTACATTTAGAAATAGTCGCGCACAGTATTATTTAAACGAGACATGCTGTGCGTTAAGCTCTCGTCAATAAAATTTGAATGGACAAATCTATTCAGAATTTCCGCAGCCTTAATGCCTCAATAACGCTAAGTGCTGACACATTTCCATTTTGATCTTCAACGTTATCGTCGCTGGCCTGTCCGTCATCTAATATATTTTTAACAATGTTGTCTTCGGAAGGTTCCTCACAAATCGCTCGTCGCAATAGCCGTTACATATAGTCGTTATAACCGTTTCTATTCTGCATTGTCAGAAATCGCTATCCGGGTCCCGCCGTATTCTGTTGATCGTCTCCCATTTCGCATCTGCATGATTAGTCTGTTCCACTCTTCCCTGCCCAGCCCCCTTTTCCTCAGTCATAATCGAAAGTCGAAAATGGAAAATCATACTTGTTTATGTTTTTATGTTAAGTCAAAATCGGTCAACTTTTCATGGCAGAACTTTTCATTGGACTATCATCTGATGTACCCCTAGATCTCAAAGATCTCTAATTTCCCATAATAGTCAAGCCATTCTATTTTTATACTCAATCCGGAAATACGAAATATCAAAACGTAACAACACAATAAGACACATTTTAAAATAAAATTCAAGAAAACAACTTTTATAATAAAACTAAAATTTTAAGTGTATACTTAAGAAAATTATAAAGTTACATTATGTAGTACATGATTATACTCCGTTAAAAAATAAATAAATAAATTCTAAATTTAAGTTTTTTTATGTTCTTTAAAAAACAACGAATGCAGCCAAGAATATTGAAATATTAAAGAGATATGTACATATATAAAATTGAACATTTGTTTGTTAAAAGGTGGCGAAGAGTATGTATCTTTACAAACAAACAAAGCAGAAGGATTTTCTACAGAATCGTCGACATTCTTACAATATTCCTGTAAAAACTTTATAATATCGTCTATGCCTATAAAAACAAAAAGACATCAAGAATAATGTTGGACGGGACTATTTGAAATGTTATGCAATTTTGAATGCTACATAGGAAGATCAAGTCTATTTCAAATTGGAGCCGGACTCTGAAAATCCAAAAAAGGTTTTGCAAAAGCTGTTTTATGTAACTCAATCAATTTGGATAAAAATGGGACTTGTTAACGAGAAATCGATCTGCAGCTCCGCAGATAGCTTTCGTTCTAGTTTATGGTTATCCCTTTAATCGTGTTTGATTTAACCCGATCAGAGGTATAAGATATTAATTTGATTTTGATGGTATTCTCACGTTCACCCAGCATTGAAATAAACAAAATATTTGTTAGAAACATGTTTCCATTTCCATTCTACTGCAATGGCAATTTTCAAAATAAAATTTATCATGACACAGTTTGTTGGACAAGTTGCGTTAATTATCTTTTTAATGGAAGAATTTACAGTCATCTTAAAATTGGATATAATAGAGTTGAGAGTAATTTGTTTATATTAGATTTTTACATAGATTTTCTTAATTGCATTTAACACAGAGAGCAGCTTTCAAATAAAAATACAAAGACAGCTGCATTTGAATAACTGATAGATCGATAGCCAATCATTTATACACAATCGCAAGTCGATTCTTACATAGTCCGTAAAATACATGCACAATATACGGATGGGATACATCTCTGTTTGGTATTCAGAATGTTTCTTTCAATTGTTGCTCCCCATCTAAAACATCTACGATAATAAGCTTAACGAAAACCTTCTTTAGAGATGGATGCTTGATAATGGAGACTAGTATCTGAATCATGGCAAGGACTGCAGTTGCGTAGTAGTTGTAGGTAAACAGGCTATGCAAACTCTTATTTATTCACAAAAAATGCCGGATTGGGTGACAAGTTAGGTGGCATCGCTATCATGTTGCCTTGCTGCTGCTGCATCTGCTGTTGTTGCTGACTCCTTGTGTTGGTTGCGTAAAGCTGTTGCTGGAAGCTGTGATATTGCTGTGCATACTTTAGATCGTTTGAAGAGGGACCAACAAAACTAACGCCAGTCGCGCCATTGGATGTGCTATTACTGGCACCTGACATTATGTTATTGTTGCTGGGCCCGATTATAGACTGGCCCTGCCCCTGTGCCTGTATTTGAGCTTGTACCGGTGCAGAGCCAACACCGACACCTACACCCGTTGGATTTTGGCACATCCCACTAGTCATCGACTTCAGGTGCAGAGGTTTTGTGTGATTGGATTGTTGTGATGATGAAAACATACCGGGACCGGGTCCAGAACTATTACAGGGTGCGTTATTAAAAATAGCAGTGGGGTCGCCTCCGCAATCAAGCTGCCCATCTGCAGTGTGTGTGAACTGAATCTGCTGTCTATTAATTAAGTTGCCGACGGGGGCTTGTAAACGGGGGCCCATTCCGTGTTGGCGCATTCCATGTGGGCGCATGCCGCGTATCATCGACTGTTGCCCAATTCCCATTCCCATATCATGACCTGCCAGCGTTGCATCTTCCTCCATGACACTTAATTGATTGCAATTTTGGAAAAAGCCCATGCTGTTTCCAGGATTACCTGGATTGTTTGCCATCTTGTTTTGCTGCTGCTGCTGCTCGGTGGAGGTGTTCATAAGCATGGGTCCTGCTCCTGGTCCAACCATCATTCCACCATCACTTCCCAGTGGAGGACAGATTGATGGTGGACCATTACCACCTGCAGCCATTTGCGGGTTTGCGTATCTCTGCAAGAACTCCAGGCTAGGTGGCATTCGAACATTACCTACTCCATTATTATTGTTATTGTTTGCGTTCTGTGGTCTGACTGGCATGTACTGTATGGTATTTGGTGTACTAGCCTTTACTTGTATATTTGGATTAAAGTTTGATCCAAAATTGACTGGCATTCGACCCATTAAGCGCGCGCCAGGTGGTAGAATGCCATGGAAATTCGGAGCATTACCTTGTGACGGGACTGGTCCAGTGCCAGGGCCAGGCCCTAAACCCTCCCGGATAACACCATTGGGAGAATTAGGGTTAAATCCAGGAGGGGCACCTGGAATGCACATTTTCGGATTCAGCATACGTTGACCCATCGGATTCATCAAGGGATTCATGGGATGACAACTGTTTTGAGCATTCATGGCATCCATGCTAGTTGAATCTATGCCGGACATCATACTATGATCAATATTTATATCAACCGGTCCTGGTCCTGGTCCGGCTCCTCCCATCATATTCATCCCACCAGCGCCGGCAGGACTTCCCATGCTAGAAACACAGCTAGTAAGCTGCTGGGACATCTGTGCTAATGACGATATTGGATCAAAGTTCTGAGCCATTTTATTTGGTGGCGGGCGATTACCACTGTTCGGATTCAGTGGAATATTATCAGAACGCCGATTAAATTGCACCTGACCACCAGGCGCAGAATTTTGTCGCTAAAATAAAATAAAAAAAGTATTTCAAAATTGAATGCAAAAAATTAACAAATCGGAAATTACCTCCATGGCAATATTTGAAGAGGATACTTTGTAGGCATTCAATGCTGTATTTGTATTGCTTTGCATATGTGGATGTGGATTAAAATTCACGCCAGGACTAGAAGCTGCAAATCGGGTTTCCATATTTGCATCTATAAGACAATTTCCTGGAGAACGTGGACGATGTGGGCTAGGTCGTCTATTTTTCATATTATCTCCTGGAAATATATTGTTGGAAACAGCTTGTGTAAAAAAGAGTAACAAAAGTGGGAAGCGAAAGATAGATAGTCACAACTGATAATTATATGGTAGCTAAAACCAAAAACTAAACCAAATCTAACAAAAAAAGTTTCTATTCAATCTAACAATATTTTAATAAAATTTGACACGATTTTGTGCTTAAAGCGACCAGTAAAAGCGTTTCTCATTAAAATGTGGGGAAAAAAGGTTTCCATTCAATCTAACAATATTTTAATAAAATTTGACACGATTTTGTGCTTAAAGCGACCAGTAAAAGCGTTTCTCATTTAGAATTTTGTAGGTTAAGTAGAATTTTCTATAAAACGCTGTGTACAACTGTACCCAACATCAAGTCTCTAATTTAATTTTTTGAATTTGCCTGTCTGGTCCAATGTGCATTGGTTCGAACCGGTGGATTCCGACAAATGATCTGCCTATTTATTAAAGAAGACTAAACGGCTTGTGCTGCTGATCAAGAATATGGCCTTAAGGGGTCGCTAGTTTCAGTGAAATTTGCAATTGAATTTTGAATATAAGAAAAAATACATAAAGAAAAATACTGGTATACAGTTACATGAACCAATGCACGGAAGGAATTCGGAAAGCATTCGGCAAATAACGAATATCGTATACATTTATGGAAACCTAATTGCTTACTCTATTCAAATATGTTTTATTACCAGAATTAGAATTTGATTGGTTAAACGAGTCCAATTCCTTCGGGGAAAGATGAGATAGTGGCGTGCTCGGATTACTGTTTAGATGATTTAGCACTCCTGATGTGCCGCTACTTCGATTTCGATTGGGATTCGAGTTCTGATTTGATGGCGAGGCCGCGTCCGCCTGAAAACAGTTCTTCGACCCTGAGTGCACCGCCATTGTGTTTGCTTGCGACGTGGCTACCGCCGCAGCTGCCACCGCTGCTGCTGTTGTGGTCGACACCGGCACTGACCCCGGACCCTCCATGCTGGGTGAATTGGCCGGTAAACCCATAGCAGCACCAGTAGTTCGTGGAGAAGGCAGGGATAAGTTATTTGGACTCGATGGATTTGGAGATTGAGTGGCAATCGGAACCGAAGCCGATCTCTGAGTAGAATGATATGGCGGCGGAGGTCCTTGGAGGGAGTTTCGCACCTGATTGCTGCCGGTAGACTGCTGATGTGTTTGTGCTATTAGAGGCCCTGAAGGTCCTGTCCCTGGTCTGGCTTTACCTCCTTTCAAGCGCTCTTCGAAAAATTGCTGTTGTATTTTGGACCACTCCATTTGGGCCATTCCCGCTTGGGGCGCCTGAGATAACCCATCCTGCAGTTGATTTGGCATTCCTTTAGACATATCTGGCCCAGTTCCTATGATGCCTATGCCGCAGTTCGTGTTTCCAAACGAACCCAGCAAATCTGATGAATTACCCATCAAATTGCCATTTGGGGCTCCAGAGTTTGGGCCTTGCATGTTAACGTTTATCGATCCTGCTCCAGTTACAGGTGTCACTCCCGGTGCTGGCCCGCACTGCAGGCTATTTTTTTGACCGCTATTGCACATCGCAGTTCCCATATCGGACATAACATCTCCAGGGAGCAGTACTTCTTCGGATAGTCCTGGGCCTGTTATGTGTTCAGGCTTCATGTTTCCTGGCAAGTGCATATGACGCATTTGCGGATTTACAATAGTGGCACCGGCTCCCGCACTGCCTCCACCAGGCATGCTCATCATCATGTCGGTTGGCAACTTAGACAGCTGATTGCCCATTATTTGATTTGCTCCACTACCATTATCGTTCTCCGGAAAGAGAAATTGATTCATTTTCTTGATCTTGGCAAGCTGCTCTTCCCGATGCTGCCGTTGCTGGGGGGTGAGGTTCTCGTCTGGCACTTTAACCCCTTGCAGCGATATGATGTTGTTCTCGTGGCTGAGGTTCAAATCGTTAGACTTGCCCTGCCCTAAGTCAACGCCCGCAGCTTCCAAGAGCTTTATTGCTTGCGACTCATTAGGACCGTTGCAGCTTTCGTTATTATTTCGAGAGTTGGGTCCAGAGCCGCTTCCGGTGCCACCCGCTCCCGCTCCTGACTCCCAGCACATTAGATCGTTCTCATTGAGGGTATCGGTTTGATCAGCAAAATTGCTACTAGGAGCATTCATAGCATTACGTTTGCTGTTATCAGATTGATTGAACTGCGCCTGTGACTTTTGGAGACTGCCTGACGACTTCGATTGTGGCGTTGGCTGCTGGGATAACTTTGATACAAGATTGGGACCTGTTGTAGCCATTCCGGGTACAATACCCATCCAGGGTATTCCTAACGAGCTTTGCCGTTGCAATTTGTTCATTTTCATCGGATTTTTCATGAAAAAGTCCTCCAGAAAACTTTTAGTCGCTGGCTGTGTGCAGTGGTATGCAATTATAGTTTGGAATTGCCCGCTTAAAACTGATTCAGCTCCTTTGTTAGCAAGCTGGGTGGAAAATACAAAAATGTGATTCTGTTGTTGCATGTAATCCAAGCAATTTCCCACTCCCACGCCGATAGATGTACCTCCATTGCCTGCCATTAAATTTCCCACTCCAACTACACATCCTGCTCCTCCTGGAGTGGCATGTGGAACGTTCATGTTTAAAGCCACTCCGCTAGATCCGGGCGTACTGTTTGAAGTTTCGCTCATTAAATCAGAGCTTAAATGATTGCAGGCAATGCCTCCCATTCCTCCCATTTCGTCAGTGCTCAACGCCGTGGTCGTTTTTTCCGAGCTGCTGCTTCCGACATTGAGTTCCATTTTAACTAAATTAGGAGAGAGAAACAATTGTTTAACAATATGTAAGTTTACAAGGTATACATATAAAAATCTATAAGGCTTGAAACTATTTATAGATATTATTCCAGATCGGCATGGGAACTCTATGACAAATTTTGATTTATTTAGGCTGATTTAAATACCCGTGTAAAACCATTATGTTCCGATGGTCTTATGCATCTTCCGATCTTACGGTTCAGACTTAAAACTGCTTGTATCAAAGAGAATGGTTTCAGCCAGATAGCTTTAACAGACAGAAAGCAATGACAAATAATTTAGATCGTCGAGCAAGAGAGGAATCATTTTAATTCTGGCAAACATTTAAAATAAACTTTCTGGTCTGGTACAAGCCACGAGCTAAAGTATACGAGACCTAGTTAGTGATATAAAGGTTTATGAGGCCAAACGTTGTGTATAAGGTTAATTTTAGTTGACGTCACAGAAACTGACTTTCGAAGCGGGTTCTTATGACACCATTCAAATTTTTTTCTGAACGTACCAGTCGTTACCACACTCTCCTGTGTGTTCCCGGATGGGCCTCCAATTGAACCAAACCCGACAGGTGACATATTTGGTGAGTGATTCTCTTCTTTCTTTACATTCACCAAGCTAGTTAAAACGTCGGCGGGTTCCTCTTTGATCGCAACGGTAGCATTCAATCCCGGTCCCGATCCTGAGCCAGCTCCAGAACCTAAGCCCTTAGCTTTATTGGAAGCATTTTCTGTTGGAACCGTAATAAAAAATAATTGAAAAATAAATACATAAATAAATAAAATTACCCGCATCTTCATCCTTGACAATCATCTTTTTCTTCTTCGAATGCTCATCCTGCGGCTGGCCAAGATCGCTATCACCCATTTGTGCAAGGGCAGCCACCGCAGATACATTGCTGCTATTGGAGTGCTCACTGGTATTGTTTGGAGATGCGATCAGACACGAGTTGATGCTGCTGGAACCTACAGAAGACGATGGTTGTCCATCGGCTGTGCCTGTTCCAGAGCTACCGTTACCCACTCCACTCGCACTTCCACTTGCGCCGATGCCATCTTTCCCATTCTTTGGTACTCCGTTTTTCTCACTCGCATCGTCTGACATTGCTTTCGTTTGGTCTGTAACGATTACCAAATATATTAGGAGCAAGAACCATAATGTATACTGGACCCTTACCAGGGGATACTGTGGAAAAAGGATCACTTTTGGGAGATCCAATCCCGATCCCGATCCCAACCGACGAAGCACTTGTTGAAGTATCAACGTTTGCTTGTGTCTGTGCTTGAGCAGGGCTAACTGGCATTGTTGTTGACAGCATTCTACATAAGTCTACATAAGTCTTAAGATGTAATGTAACTTTTGATTTCTTGCAATTCAGAAAAGAAAAGAAACGGACACCAGTAAAGGGTATGTCACTTTACGCACACTGGCACATTTTCGCATTACCATACACTTGAATACAGTCACATATTTTAAGCAAAGACTAATTTGTGACTACACTAATTGTTATTATATTTTTAAATATAGTTTTTCGCCACTTAACAATCTATTTATTTATAAATTGGTTCAATATAAGGATCATCATGATGCACATATGTACATACATTTCACGATTTTCGGTATACAACACTAATACACTTGTACAAAGATTCACAAGAGCCAGAAAGAGAAAATGTATAATTTTGTGTTTCAACGTATGAATTCGACCAAAACCACACCATTCACATAGAGAAACAGGCATTTATTTGCAGCCCCTTTTACGCGTTATTGCTTAGTTATCCGAATTCTTAGTAAATATCCAAAATAAATGTGCATTATTATTGTTTCTTGCCCACCTTCCAGTGTGACCGCGGACTTATCGATAAAATATACCGTCCGACCCTCAGAAATATACCGAAACATACCGCCTCATTTTCAAAATATACCTTAAATATACTGACGAATTCAAGTTATATTTTACTTATTCCTCGTTTTTGAAATTCCGTCGAATATTACTTGCTATATAGAACATTTAGCCATACCATCATAATTTTATACGATTGATGAATCAATTTTCTACTTAACTGGCTTACTCTAAATACTGGCTTCTATTGGATCTTGTCTAAAAAAAGGTTTTAGCGAAATAGTTCAAACAAAATAGGATTTAGCGAAATAGGTCACACAAAAAAAACGAAAGAGGATAGTCGTTCATATTGTTCCATTTTTATATTCCGTTGAATAATTCTGGCTAACTAAAACTCTTAGTTCTGCCCACATAGTTTTAGGCCATTGATGAATAAATTTTCTACAAAATCTGTTAGATTTTAGTCCATGCTTTTATTGTATTTTGACTAAAACAAGGTTTCAACAAAACAGTTGAACAAAAAAAAAAAAAAAAAAATAGTCGCAGTGTTGTGACGTCAATGTTGTTGGTATTTGCAGACTCATTTCTTGTCAAACAGAGTATGTGTATTTGTATACCCTATTTCGTTAATATTATATAAAAATACTGGTTTTCCAAGCTGCTTTCAAACGTAATTAATAAAGTCCTTGTCCTAGATTGATTAGTTTCTGCATTAATTAGAGCCTGGATGACAAACATATTCTCAGTTCTATAACATCCATTTCCCCCAAGGTATGTGAACATGTGAACATGGAATGGGACTCATTTGTTCTGAACCGGGTATTGCCAAAATTATCTTCCGTCGAATATTTCAAGCTATATAGCTATATCAGCTTTGATTACTTAATTTTCCCCCTTTAAAGATACATTTTCTACAAAATTAACCAATTTTAAGTACTTTCATGTATTGCATTTTGACTAAAACACGGTTTACAAGTTAATGTTGCCCGCAACAGACAAGAAACAATAGGCTAAAACAGAGACTTAATTGTTTTTGCCTGGGATGACAAACATTTCCTCAATTCTATAATATCCTTTCCTAGGGTATGCATTGTTGCTTGCATGTTGCTGCTTTCGGCCAATGAAAATTAATTTTTGACGATTTTCATCGCGTCGTTCCGTTTTAACCGGTTCGTAGTTTGGCGGTATATTTAAAAAAACCATGTTTATACGATATGGATATATTATATGTTGTGATATAGAATTAGTCTCATTGTTGTCAACCGGGCCATTACCGATTCAAAAAATACGATGAATTCCTCAATTTTGATATTCCGTCGAATATTCCCAGCTATATAAAACATTTAGCCATGCCCACATAATTTTATACGATTGATGAATCAATTTTCTACTTGATTGGCTTAATTACAAAAATTTCTTTTATTCGATTTCTATATAACGTTGAAAATGAAATTTAATAGATTGATGAAATTGAAAAAATATACCATTATATACCGATATACTGTATATATACCGTCGGGTCAATTTTGACCTACAAAATTACCGAAAAGTATTAAAAATACCGTAAGCGGTCACCCTGGTCCGCGGATTTATCGTTAAAATATACCGTCCGACCTTCAGAAATATACCGTCTCATTTTAAAAATATACCGTAAATTTACTGACGAATTATCCAAATTCCATCATACATAATCCTCTTTTTTGATATTCCGTCGAATATTACTAGCTAGATATATGCATCATTTTATCCGATTAATGCCTCAATTTTCTGCTTGACTGGCTTGTTTTAAATACTTGACTTGTTTGATTGTTTTTGCCTCAAATTTTGATTTGATTACTGATTGTAAAACCTGAACCGCGCTAAAATGATTCAATTTTCATTAATTTACTCCCATATTCCTCGATCCTAATATTCCGTTGAATATTACTAGTTATATAGAACTCTCAGCCAAGTCCTCATAATTTTATCCAATTAATGAACTTAATTTCTACTTGACTGGTTTATTTTAAAACTGGCTTTTATTGGATTTTGTCTAAAAAAAGGTTTTAGAGAATAATGGTGGCAAAAAAAAACCCTCAGCTCTGCCCACATACGTACATAGTTTTATCTTATTGATGAATAAACTTTCTACAAGATTAATTACTTTTTAGTACTCCCATTTACTTTATTTTGACTAAAACAAGGTTTAAACAAAAAAGGTTCAACAAAAAAATGTTTTCACGTCAATGGTATTTGAACCATTTATATACCCTATTTCCTGTTAAAATTTTGTTTTCCAAGCTGCTTTAAAAAGTAACTAATAATGAATTTTTCTCAGATGGAAATGTTTTTGACATATTTATGCATATGCCTCTTTTTCGTACATATATATATATATCTCGATCCCAATACCTATTCTTGGCCTCTCTAAGAAGTCAACTAAGTGCAAAATTTCGTTGAAATACCTTTACAACTGAGACTGACTAGTTGCTGCATTCATTAGAGCCTGGGAGGAAAAACATTTCAGCAATCCTACAATGTCCTTTTCCCTAGGGTATGGAATGAAGAATGTTACACTTTCTGTTACGTTTTCTCGGCACATCCAAATTAGTTAATCAATGCATTTTTGACGATTTTCATTGGCCGAAAAACCGCGTCGTTCCCGTTTTAACCGGTTCGTAATGTGGCGGTATATTTAATCCTAACACATGAAAAACAAAGAGAGCCTGACCAGTGGTGCGCGCCAAATAGAAATTGTTTGAAATTAAATTCTATTATACTCTATAGAATGAACCTCAACTGCAAATTTTACAAATGGACAGGGAAGGAAGAAAAAGCTTT
Organism: Drosophila miranda; assembly: GCF_003369915.1. Taxonomy (NCBI): domain Eukaryota; kingdom Metazoa; phylum Arthropoda; class Insecta; order Diptera; family Drosophilidae; genus Drosophila; species Drosophila miranda. The sequence continues at coordinate 1,575,655 of NC_046678.1, forward strand.
TGAATATAATATGTGAATTGAAGAAATAAAGAATGTTCCCAACTTTTATGCGATTCGGTATCATTTTGTTAGCTCTTTGTTAAGTACAAAAGATGGGCCCCTCATCCAGTTTTCATAATGATAGCAATAAACATGTTGTCGCGAACGTACGCGAAATGGAAATCACTTTGGCTTAATATAGTCTTATGTATGTTTCTATCGATTATATACACAATAATTTATATCTATTGGTGGTTTTATACCCGATACTCAAGATGAGTCTGCTATTGCAAAATGTGAGTTCCTAGATCTCTGCGGACACCGCAACTCTACAGTTATACCCGATACTAAGTCAGTATGGCTCTCCTCCGGCAGACGCCGCTAATATTAAACGACACGACAAAGAGTGCGTGCGAGAGAGACAGAAAATCAGTCTGAGCGTGACGTCGGGCGCTGCGTAGCCAGTGCAAATTGATTTGTTCCGTTTGGCTATAAAAATTATCTGATCTGGTCCAGATTCAGCAATCTGATAGATATGGTCGTTATCTATGATTCTGCGTTTTTAGTTTTCTCGAATGTGCAATATTGTGGATGCAACAGATTTTCGTCCTTTGTGGGGGCGGAAGGAGGTGGGGCGAAATTCTGAGATATACGTTTTATAGTGAGATCTAACAGAAGTGCGGATACCAAATTTGGTTACTCTAGCCTTAATAGTCTCTGAGATTTGTGGATGCCCCAGATTTTCGTCCTTTGCGGGGGCGGAAGGGGGTGTGGCGAAATTTGGACACAAAACGGTCAAGGTCCGATATCACAGGAGTGTGGATACCAAATTTGGTTGCTCTGGCTCTTATAGGTTCTGAGATCCTTGAACTCATATTTTGCAATTGGCAAAACCGACCATGAAACCTGTGTGTTAGAGAGAGACAGAGCGAGAAAGAATGAAATTGTTTTCTTGATTCTGGCTATAATAATTATACGATCTGGTTGAGATCTTCCATTTTAAAACATATAGTCATCCTCTACGATTCTGCGTTTTTGGTTTTCTCATATCTTTAAAATTGTGGATGCCACAGATTTTCGTCCTTTGTGGGGGCGGAAGTGGGCGGGGCGAAGTTTTGAAATATTTTTGTAGCAGTGACATATCACAGAAGTCTGGATACAAAACATCGTTGCTCTAGCTCTTATAGTCTTTGAGCACTAGGCGCTGAAGGGAACGGACAGACGGACGGACGGACAGACGGACAGACAGACATGGCTCAATCGACTCGGCTATTGATGCTGATCAAGAATATATATACTTTATGGGGTCGGAAACGATTCCTTCTGGACGTTACACACATCCACTTTTACCACAAATCTAATATACCCCAATACTCATTTTGAGTATCGGGTATAATAAAAGCTAGAGCAACCAAATTTGGTATCCACACTCCTGTGATATCAGACCTTGACAAGTTTGTTTTAAAATTTCGCTACACCTCCTTCCTCCCACGCAAAAGACGAAATCTAGGCATCTACAAATCTCAGAGACTATTAAGGCTAGAGTAACCAAATTTGGTATCCATACTCCTTCTAGATCTCACTATAACACGTGTATTTCAAAATTTCGCCGGACCCCCTTTCGCCCCCACAAAAGACGAAAATCTGTGGCATCCACAATATGGAAGATACGAGAAAACTAATAACGTAAAATCATAGAGAATGACCATATATATCAGATTGCCGATAGATCTGGATCAGATCGGATCATTATTAAAACCGAAAGGAACAAATCAATTTGCAGTGGCCGTCTGGCGGAGGAGAGCCATACTGACTAAGTATAGGGTACAAGTGTAGAAATACGCTCGCAGCAGCAGCTCACAACGTTCCCCATCGTAGTTTGAGATGATGTCTGGGAATACTTTGTTGATGAGCTCGTCTTTTGTTATGAAAAAGTTACAGAAATTCTGAGGAAATTAAATCAATCCGTTTGAATCGTCGACAAGTACTCGATCATTACCGATAGTCAGGAATTCCTCTGTATCATTTTGCAATGCAACTCTCATGTTTGTTGTCAGCTGAAGTTTATTCACATAGCGCCATAGACTTGATGATTTTAGGCATGCGTTTATTTCGCCGGTAGGCGTTGGCCTTAAAATAACTGGCAGTGTTTAGCGGAAATCGCCAATGTTCGATTAAGTGCTTCTAAAGCACGTTTATGCGCCATTGTGCATTCGTCCCAGATGATGATTTTCGATGCTCATAAAACTTTGGCCATGGCGTAGATTTTTGCAATATTACATATAGGTTCTTCAATATTTTGAAGATTTAATGGCAACTTTAATGCTGAATGAACCGAACGGCATCCTTCTAACAATGTGGCTGCTATTCCAGAAGAAGCAACTGCAACCGGAATATTGCTCTCGCACGAACAGTGGCTAAAACCGTTGACATGAGGAATGTCTTACCAGTTCCACCAGGGGCACCCAGGAAATATAAACCATCATTTCCATCATCAATTGCCATTATCGGAGGACTTCAGCAACAAAATTTGTGACGACAATTTTATATATTAGATATCTACTTATATATGTATTTATATATCCTGAAGTTTGAAGAAAAACATTCTCTGCATCTACAGAACTGGAACCGATTTATACTGCAGCAAATGCGTTATGAATATTTCGATTCGAGAAAGACCTGTGAAAGGCGGCACAGAAGAATTTCACGCACCTGATGACTAGATTCACATTTGGATTCACAATGGAATTTACTCTTCCCAGGTCACATCTCTTCCGCAAATGGTGGCTATTAAATCCGGTCTCAATAACGAAAAGGCTTTCTAATGCGCCAGCTCAATCGCTGCAACACAAAGCCCTATCCGTTTCCCTCAGCATGAGCAAGCCCTGCTCGCGGAGCGACTGCCACTTTATGCACACGGATATATTCGAAATCTGCGTCTGTGAAATCAAACGAGCCAAGCCAATCAAACAACTCTAGCAGTTCGCCCACCGCGTGTCGTTACATTCAAATTGCCTGACCCACCGACCTGCCTGTGTATAAATCATACAAATTTATGATTATAAAAACATTAAAAAACTATTTTTGCGTTTCCACTGTTCGTCAACCCGGAAAGTTGAGGATATAAAAGCAGAGAGTATTTATGTTATGCAGAGAGACTTTTTTTTTAAAAGTGTGTTGTTTCAACCAGCCCCAAGCCAAGACACTGTCCTCCACCTAAGCTTGTTCGTCGCGAATAAGTTCTTAGTCTTAGTAAGGTGCTAGTCTCTCGAGATGTATCACTCTTTTGAACGCGATACACCTCATCATTGATTCACTTTATGATTGCTGCCAATTTTTGCTGTAGCTTCGGGGATAATTCTTTCTTTGTGGATTATAAAACAGCACCAGATCGCCATTGTGAAACTAATTAGTGTTCGATCACAGCACAACGGTCACTTCGATAGTTCCAATCGGTTACTGATTCCTGTCAACCAATTCAATAGAATCGTTTTATAATCTTCTCTATTGTTCTGTTGATGCCCAAGTGTCCGACACTACATCCAATATCCATTGTGGTCCTCTGCTTCGTTTCTTTGGTAATACCAATTAATCGTTTATGGTTTTCCCATCATCACTCTCATATGCTCGATATAGAAATCCGTTTTTGAGGTGTAAGCTTTGCCACAGGTACCAGTATGCCTTTGCGATAGGATTTTTATTAGTCATCTCCTCCCGAGTTGTCTTTCCATTATGTTTTTGGCCCTCTAGAAGTATTGCGAGGTTCTCACCATCTTCTTGATCTTTACAGATTATATAACCTGTCCCTGTCCCTGAACTCTTGAATCCAGCTAAGTGCTGCGTGATCAGTTCGCAGATGAAATTCCTAATAGAATAATTGCCACGAATGCTAATAGTTTTCTTCTCGTGACACAGTAGTTTCTTTCTGGTTTCGACCAATCTGGACCAATCTGGCAGGATCCAATCTGCGATAATAGGTGCACAGTCCTACAAAACTTCTAAGCTCTTGTAAGGTCAGCTTTGACTCCTTCAGTGTGTACTTCTTCTGTAGTTACTTAATGTAAGGTCAGCTTTGACTCCTTCAGTGTGTACTTCTTCTGTATTTACTTAATGACCCAAATATTTAAATTCAGTTTGGAAAAATTAGCATTTCTTTGGATTTATTTGTAGTCCAGCTTTCTCGATACCGCAAAATTTTGTACTGCCATCTTTGTTTTTTACAAGCACTACTGGAGAGCTCCATGGGCTAATGGACGGTTCTATTATTCCATTACGTTCCAATTTTGTTATTAACTATCTTGCTTCTTCCATCTTGGCCAGTGGAACCCTACGTGGTAGCTGTCGAATTGTTCCTGTACTTCCTGTGTAAATTTTATGTAGTCCAAAGTAGTCCCTCCTGCTACCCTATTAAATGCAAAAATGTTCCAAAATGTTTCCAACAAGGAAGAAGCTTTTATCTTTTGAGGTTTTGATAGTAGTTAACCCAATTTTTTTAGATTCCTTTTTACGGGCTCGACTACCAATAACTTCTCATCTCCATCCCACTGACATAACTTAATCCACACTATGTTTCCATTTTGGGCGACACTACGACTTTGTGCGATTCATAAATATTCCCCACGAGCCGTCGTCTCTACTTCAACTTATAGGCAATTCTACATTTCCATATGTAGGAATCGGGATAGAGTCCACGGTGCAGAGAGAGACTCGAAGTGGCCGCCATGTTCAGTAACCTTTTTGAGCAGCAGAGAGAGAGAGACATCACGACAGCAGGAGGTTTCTAGGGTTAAGTGGAGAGATCAAGAGAGCGAGAGTCAGTCGGTGCCAGAGTTTCGCGAGCTTCATCCACATATCCCAAAGCTATACGCACATACAAATACATTGTTAATCATAATCTTAATCCATTTAAATACTTAATAAAAGTTCACATCTACAACTTAATAAGCCGCCGTCTCGGGATTCAATCCATATCAGTGCAGAAACCCTGGGACCACACACATATTTCAGAATTTTTTTTTGTATATCCAGTGTAAAGCCATAACGGATCGTGAAATCTACTCCGATAATGATGTCGTCTACGATATCAGCAACGATAAAATCGTGTTCAAAATGTATATGTGCAATTCTAAGATTTTTTTTAAATCATGCCTATTATGTGCGCCTCTTCACCTGCCTTCCCATTGAGAGGCTCCACATTTCCTTTAGCTATACCTTTCATGATTATAGAATGAGATGCACCTGTGTCCAAAGCGTCTGAGCGTTGCACTCCGAACTTGATACATCGCCGTTGTGGTCGGAGAGGGCTGTTCGTTACCTTGCTTGTTAACTTATGGAAACGGAACAACAGAAACTCCAGTGATTCTATTCTTTATCGTGGCTTTTATACCCCAGTATTTATTTATTATTCTGCCTAAATTATTTATTTATTTTAACTTATATTAATTTCTGCGAAATTAACCGCAACGGAGCGGTTCACAAGTGCCGATCGAATACCCGCCGATATCAGATCCTTTGAGCCCGATTGCTCCCAGTGGAAGTGCTGCTGCAGCATAACCACTTGACAATTGAAAACTCCAGTGATCCCCTTCTTAATCGTGGTTTTAACCCCCAGTATTTACTTATTCGAAACTAGCGGACCCGGCGAACGTCGACCTGCCACAATTTAACGCTTCTGCCATTCATGTAATTCATGAGTACTCTGATCTTATGTTGGTTGCTGGATGTTTGTCCTGTCAGCAACTGATTCGTGATTTCTGATTATTTCAACATAAGAACCTGGGAGAATGGTCAAAAACCGATATTAACGGCATTTCTTTCAGTACCGATGGCGTCACGCAAGTGGATTTACTCGTCTGATCGTAACTTCGACCGATTTACTGTTGAGAAATATCTCAAGAGATGATTATTGTCAACATCTTGCCTAATCTTGCTGAGCTTACCTTCTTTTTCGTTTCTTCTTTTGATATATGAATTCAAACATAGTTAAAGAATGAATAAGAAGTAATGACTTATTAGAAAACATCTCTTTGCATTGACCACCTTTACATTGCGGTGATAGCCAAGTTCAATTGTCGAATCAACAACTAAAAGGATCTAAAGGAACTTATGAACTTATGAACTTTGGTGGAACTTATCGTTCTGTGGGCACAGATCGGAAATTATACGAAAATAAGAAGAAGAAGAGAAACTCAGGCACTGGAATAATATTGAAAACCAAAGGCAGTCCAAAAAGACTCTCATCACCGAAAAAATATCTCCTTTAGGGGGGTCATTGTCACCTGAGATATCACCTCAAGAAATCGAAATTAGTAAAGGTGGACTCCTGCAAATTCTGTGAAATGGAGCAGAAAACATAGGGAAACATCCTATGTAAATAGAATCTCATTTAGGGGAGGAAGAGTGCAACCCCAACACCCCCTCCCACCCCCTGGATTGGGGAAAAAAGACCCACCAATGCGAATAGTTTCATACAAAATCTAATAATAATCCGACTGGCCGGAACAAAAGATCAATATATAGTCGAAGATCAACACGACAAGGCCTTGTAATAATAATGTATAAATAACATTAAATAAAAAATCATCGCGGATTGAGTTTAGATTTCACACAATTACATTTTGCTTGACTTCTGCTTAGCATGTTCTCTATATATTTATTTGGTTTTAGTTTAACTGAAAGTGTAACAAAAACATATGTAATTCATAATTCATAACGACGTTCTCTAAAAGTGCAAAAAGCACGAGTATCAAATAAAAGCAATCAAATTGTATTTTAAAACTTGAAATTGGTGCGGAGAAAAACCTAAAAACAAACTGGATGGCTATTAATTTTTTGTTGCTTTTTTGTTGCTTTTTAAATTGTATACATATAAGGCATAGATACATACATAGGTACTTACATAGTTACGGTTGGGTTGCCTTTAATTTATTATTGCATTTATTTGATTTATACATACACTTATTTTATGAATCGGTCTATAAGTACGAGTAGATATAGATGCGGACTATACGACTGCTCTTAACTATTAACCCACCATTTGCCGTTGCAAAAATTGTATTTAAACTAAATTGACTAGCATACATATTCTTCTTATTGCATTATTGCATCATTGCATCATTGCCCTTCCCTTCCTTTCAAATAGCATACAGATACAAAAAAAGTGCTTGTTACAGATGCAGTTGAGTATTATTTAAACAATTGTTCACCATTATGTATTATTAAATTATTTTTGTGAGCTTTTCGGTTTTGTGTTCTTGAAATAAATAGTGGTTTTAGAAAAGCACAACATAACTTGAATTCCACTGAAAGTTTTAAATTTACAATGTATATGCATTCGAATTATTCGTTCGGATAAGCGTTGGACTAAAGGGCATACATATAAGTACATATGTATTTTGCTTATTTACAGCTCATTTCTTGTCCGTAACTCACTTTAATATTCATTTCCTTTTGCGATAAATTATTTGCGTCTTTCTAAGCTCTATATAATGTAGTGTGTTTGTTGTTTATCTTATAAATTTGACTAGATACAGTTACATTCTTAGACTTTTTGAATAGGTAATAATTAAGTTTTGGGAATCCTTTCCATTTGTTCCTTGTCCATCTATCTCTAACCCATTGCCTAAGGCCAAATATGTGGACCTTAACTTGGCCTCTCAACATACATATGTACATGCACTGACACTCGAACACAACAACTCACCTACATGTGAGTATGTATATTACAAAAGTACTATTGTAGATAAATTTATCTTGAAAGAATAATTCATTTGAGTTGTGCTAAGTGATAAGTGTTACTAGATTTTTTATCTAAGTATACAGCTTAAACTTTTATACATATTTAGGGTTGAATTTTTTACAATGGGAACAACATTCTACGTGAGTTTTTAAGCTTTAGCAGACTATCATGACTTTTAGGTCATCCAAGTAATCAGAAATGGCTAAATCGTCCATACAGATGTTGGTTTGATGCTGTTGCAGCCCATGACTTGGGCTAGGGGCCCAATTTTCATCAACATCTGACTGTGGCTTAATCTCAGCCAAATTACCTACATGACCTTTACCATCACCCTCATCGTCTGTTAACAGAATATCTCCAACCTCCTCATCCACCCTCGGTGGAATTTTATTGGTATGGACTCTCACTGTCTTCCGAGATGCAGATGCATTAGAGTAAATATCTATATCAGAGCGCGTGTGCGTGTGTGTGCCAGTGTGGGTCCGGGTGCGGGTACGAGTTTCAAATAGCTTGGTCTCTAGGTTTGGTTTGTTCTTGTTGTCGGATTGTTGCCTACATCGGCTATGCTGTCACAACATATCGCCATGCTCGTCACTATTATCGCCATGATCGTCACCTAAGTCAAAATCGTGGCTGTCCAGCTCCAATTCCATATCAGCTTCGTCATCAAAAGCGCCAATCGGTGACATCGCTGTCGTATGGATATTTGCGTAGTTTGCATGTGATAAATTATTGCTTGGATTTTGGTTATGATCCTGTTGTTGCTGACGGTTCTGCATGGAATGCAATGCATTCTTTGTATCGTCATCGCGCCACTTGTCCATTGATCGGCGACGAGCGTTCATAAAGAAATTACCTACGGTGGTAGGCTCCAATCCCAGCTGCCGAGCAATTGTTACTTGCATCTCCTTTGACGGCCTCTTGGTTTCCTAAATGTTTTGTTCATTTAATAATTAAAAAAAATATATATATTGGAAGCTTACTTTAAAAATTGCTTGAAGAGTGCGTCGTTGTAGGTCGGTAAAAACCAGACGAGGCTTCTTTGGCTGCGGCATTTGCTCGATCTGAGGTTCCTCCTTGCGACGACAATTGACAATACTGGCAACGGCACCACCAGAAGAAGAAGAGGATGAGGATCCACTGAGCAATCCTGAAAAAGCAGAAAGGCAGAAATGGTAGAAATCCACGTGTTTGGTATTTACACATTTGAGACTGAGCATGAAAACAGTGAGAATATGGATTTTATTGAAATCTATCAAATCTCTTAAACAAAATGACCTACAATTCCTAGGAACTCTATTCTAGGGGAAGTAGTCTTACGCAATTTAAGTTCTAGGATGCTAGAAATGTTGAACCTTTTGTAAAAACACAGAGAAGATGGATATCGGGGTGTAGCTACCGCCTACAAAGAGGATGTAAGACTTACTATATATGACTCAGATCAAATGTTACCTTAATATATTTCGAACCTCTGATATCGCTCGAAAATTATAAGAAAGCAATAATAGCTCTGATAGAAAAACTTGATTCTTTCGCTAGAGTAATCCTTGAGTGGAATTCAACGCATGAAACTATTGATAATAATAAGTCGAACAAAAATATACAGAACTTAAAAATATAGAAAACTGGGTGACCCGGCAAACGTTGTTTTGCTAGTCGAAGAAATAAATTTGATGTAAATGCTCGATGAAATTGTTAGCGTTTATTGCGCTGTTGTTCAATTCATCTACGTCTGTCGACTATCTATGTATCTGCACGTTACTCTTCGATCTAGTTGCTTTTGTTGATTTCGTTCATCTCGGGCCTCTTGCGATTATGATTCACGTAATTGCGCCATGCTCACACGATCATCTGCATTGTGTTCTTGGCTTTCTTCACCTGAAATTCGTTGTTATATCTTGCATGGTTCTAGACTTGATCGTTTGACGACTCAAATTGGCCCCTCTGCGTCTTATTGGCATTGCTCAAAATATATTAAATTCTCGGGCTTCAATGTTTGTTATTGAACTTCTCCGAAAAGGCTCGACCGCTTTTCTTGAAATTTTATGTTCTCTCGATTATAAGTTTTTTAGATGTTTTCGCTTCCGACATAAAACGAATAATGATATCATAAACAATATTCAAACCCCAGGACCGAATTTTTTTTCGGCCTACTGCGATTTTATAAATGTACGAAAAGTTTTATTCAATTTAATATTTTTTATAACATTTTCTTTGAATTTTATGACGCCACACAGGTGCTGCAGCTCCAGATGGCTATGGGCGCTTCCCACGCTTCGGGTACCGAAGGAGTGGTCTGATCGGGATGAAAAGTAGATGTTGGCCGATGCGCAGACCTAACCGATAAGCACACAAAATTTCACGAAAATCGGTTAAGCGATTTCGGAGGAGTTCACCAACAAAATTTGTGACACGAGAATTTTATATATTAGATATAGCAAAAAAACAAAAACAAAAAAAGGAAATAAAAGCAACAACGTATAAAATGTTCAACAAGTGTACTATGTTATGGTGGGAAGAAAATGTAGCCACTCTTTTCAGGGGAAGCTTAAAAAGGGCAATTACAACCACTATTTTCAGAGTTACTGCAACACCATAATTTAAAAACAGTCAAATTTAAAAAAAATTCTATGTTACGAAAATAACAGAGCTCCATGTTAATTCAATTACAATAGAGGCTTGGAGATTGTTCTAGAACAATTCTTTCAACGAAGAATTAGATACGGAAATTCATGCAGTAGAAAGGGTTGCTCTGCTTATGCTCTGCTTATTTTAGAGGATTTAAAACATAATATGAAATGCTCAAAGCTTTAAATATAAATGCTAAGATTGGCAGTCTGTGCATTCGTCCGACATATCACTACTCCATGTGATTTCTACCATTAGAAGTCACACAAGACTTGAATAACACACAAATATTCTGGAAAAGATTTCAAATCAGCAGAGAATTCCAAAAATCATATACACATCACCAAATCTTTCCATTTAATCTCCTAGGAGAGAACCAATCAGGAGAGAATGCAAACTTTTGTCCCGCACATGCTGTCTAATCGTCAGTATCTGGTCAATGCAGCAAAATTGCTGCTTCCAAAAGCCTGGTCAGGCCATCATCAGTAAGATTAAAAAAAAAAAGTTGTTTAATAAGTAAAAAAAGTTTATTTACCGTTTCCTGTCATTGTTGGCATAACTGGTGACGAGTCTGTAGCCGTTATGGTAGTAGTTACCCCTGTCGATCCTGATGTACCACTCACCCCCGTTCCCCCTGAAATCGGTGTACGCTGTGGTATTTGGGCGGCAGCCATCCGCAAAGCAGACATACGTTGAAACTCTGGTTCCTGCAGCCATTTGAACATCCTACGGAACGTTTCTCGTCCGGACTTTAGTTTTGACCATGGCTTTGGGTTGCGCAACAGATCAGATAGTGTGCCTTGGGAGCGGCAAAGTACACGCTGTGCAAAGATTGCCTGTGGAATACTGTATCTCTTCAGTTCGGCCGAGATACGTTGAGCCAGCTCTTTTGTGTTGATCTCTTCCATATCACTTCCGCTTGCATTTGCACTTCGGCTTCCGCCTCCACTAGTGCCGGGGTTGGATTTTGGGGAATGCGACTTTGACAGCTGCTGCTGCTGCTGCACGTTCTGGTAACCATTTTGATGAGACTGTTGATGGCTTGTGTTGGCTGATTGCGGGTTGTTATGGATACTACACTGATCGCCACTAATATCTTGGCTTTTGGGTAGGAAATGTTGATGTCTTTGACTTGGGTCGTCGTTCATTCTCATGCCTGCAGCCCCGTCATCCGTTACAGGTGGAGGGGTAGGTGTAAGAGAGACAACAACAGGCATTTCAGCTGTGAGACTTTGTATCGAGCCATTAATGTTGGGCAAGGTGACAACCGATGCGGGGGAGTGTAAGGACATGGAAACAACAGAACCGGCAGAAACTGAGTGGGGGCTGAGTGTTGGACTATGCTGAAGTCCGGCCGTTGAACTTGTCGACGAAGACGTGGCCATTATCAGCTCATGATCATGGTGATGCCCGCTATAGGATGACTCATAATCACTCACAACCACACTGTCCCCTATAACACCGGTCGGTGAGAGGCATATCACCTGTTTCTGCAAAGTTACGGGTACCAGCTGGAGTCCATGACTATGTCCGTGTCCGTGTCCGTGTCCGTGTGCATGTCCATGTGTAGTCACCGCGTCTCGCTTTTGGCCGTTGACGTTAACTCCTATCTGCAACTGCGGGGAATCCGAGTGCGGGGAAAGAGTCACGCATCCACCAGTTACTGGGGAAGGCACTGACACTGAGGAACTGTGCGTATGCAGGTCGCACGAGACTACCATACCGGTCAGCCCGTGGGATGGAGAACCAGAGTAGTTATGTGGAGGAGGAGGAGAAATCATTGAGGGCAACTTATCGTAAGAGGAATACGGCGACTGTACTCCAGATAATCCAGATAATAAGAATGAGCTGCAATCGTTGTTGCTACAACCAGAAGAGCTGACATTACCACTACTAACAGTACCTGTCTCTGCAGCGCTGCTGGATGAGTTGGTTGTGCCTTCTGCTCCACTTCTACTTCCACCTCCCCCTCCTCCTCCTCCTCCTCCTCCGGAGATGTGTCCAGAGTAAGCGAACTTATCGGACATCGTCGATATGGGCGGAAGTGGTTGAATAGGTGTCAGCGTGGCATACGACGTCGGACTAAAACCAGGCGGTGATATGCGATCATTGACAGATGTTAATGTTTGATATGAGCTGTGCTCCAATACAGGACTGAGTAATTGACCGCGCCCACCAGAGTCTCGATCGTCGTCGTCGTCTTCATCCGCATCCCCATCCACATCCTTGTCGTCCTCGTGAGACTGTACAATAACCGATAAAACCTCGCTGTGAACGCTTCCATTGTGTCCTAGTGCCAGCTGAGCTGATCGATGGTGCATACTTTGATGTACTTGGCCATGAGTTTGATGATGCGTTAAATGGCCATACTGATGCTGCTGTTCTAGAAGCTGTTGGTGTTGATGATGTTGGTTCAGTGTGACCTCGTCCTCCTCGCAGGCTAAGCCGTCTGACGAAAGCTCATCCATTATTCCAACACCGACGTTCGAAACGTCTTCATCCATATTATGACGTTTACTGGCCTGAGACGGACTCCTAACATGACTGAAATCCTGATCTCGACGAACAATAAGAAGCTTGTGCTCCTGTTTGACAGATACCCCTTCGGACAGCACCGTACTCACTGAAGCTATTCCATCCAAGCTAATATCAGACCCAACAAAGTCCACTGGGCTACTGGCGATCATTCTCTCCTGCCGCTGTTGATGCTGGGTCTGGGTTTGGTGTTGATGCTGATGCTGGTGGTGGAGCAACGACAATGGTAGTGGCAAATTCCTACCCTGAATCTGCAGCTGTTGAGGCACAATCTGATACGCTGTCTGCACATTACGGTGCGCGATTTCATCAATGACCATCACAACAGAACTAGGCTCCTCCTCACCAGCCCCGTCCGCCGAGGACATCATTGATTGCATGGTCATGGCAAGAGCCTCACCGCTGACACCATGTAGACTGTGTGACTCGGATTCGGAGTCAGCCTCTTGGTGCTGGTTCTGGTGTCCAACGGTAATGAACTCATCGTCCACCAGTTCCTGGCTAAACGTCTGGGAATCCATGATTTCATTAATTGATTCCATTCCTTACAAAGTTTCGCAGGCCACAGCCACAGTTGTCAATAACAAAAGGTTGGAGATTCCACTTCAGTTATCATCAAACTTTAACTGCAATAAACGAATAAACTACGTCAAACTGATGAGTACTGTATGAGTATTGTTATTGTATGTAATGGAAACAGACAAAGATTCAGCTTTTGGTATATTATGTAAGTATAATCGAGTTCATCTTAAAGGAATTGCTTTTCCTTTCTGAAGGCGGACTTACTTAAGTAGGTATGATTAATGCGCGGCAGGTATTACTTTAATGTTCTCTCCTACATAGTATATATGTATAGTTGTATGCAGTAAAAGTGAATTTACATACATATACAGGAATATATATGTATATAAAATAAATATTTGTACACATAGTTTTTGAGTTTACTCTGAATGTTTGTGGTATGCTGGGGGTCTGTATTTATTTCTTATTTTTTGTTAGCCATGAGTTCCGTTCCGTTTCTTCATTGTTTTTGTCGCTTTTCACGTTGCCATCGCCGCCAGCCCTTAAGGGTTGCTTCGACCTAGCTATACGCTATACATACATGCATGTGCACATGTATTGTATACATACATACATATGAACACATATATATACTCGTGTGTAGTTGTAGGGGGTTGGGGTTGCTTGCACTTTGGAATTATTTGTCACCTTTTGATGGGCTGTATCTCTTTTAAGAGTCTTAACTTTTGTAAGTTCACAAACTTGAATCTCCCCCTGATTTTATATTGTTTATACAATTTACCTTAAATGGCTGCTGAGTCAAAAACTACATCATCATGAGAGCCGCGAGTTTCGCCCCACTTTGTGCAACTCGATACATTTCTAAAACGTACACAGGTACACAAATATTTCCGGATTGGATAATTTTCTGGACTTTTTACACATCAGAAAAGCTGTAATTAAATTCCGAATGCTTTTTGTTCATTTGATAAACTTTTCCTGATCTGAATAACGTTTCCAAATCGATGGAGAATTATAATTAGAGCATTTCTTATAACGAAACCTTCAGTTGGAAAATTCTCTACGCATGTAGGTGTACGAGTGTATGCATGAGTGTACATGCACACACATGTGGGTGTTATTTTGTAAAACTTTGTTATGTGACGACCGCCGCGTTCCATGAAGTTTCGGCTACTGAGCAGCCACAACACGCCACCCCTCGCGATAAGGGTTGCGTTGCCGTTTTGAAAACCATAGAGAGCTCGCTCTCTCTCAAAAGCCCGACCACCAGCTGTGGCTCGGAAGGAGAGCAATAGGGTCGGGTAGGGCCCAAGGGATGAAATCTCGACGAGGCACAGTGGGTGAAATTACCAATCTAGTAGAAAAAAGTCTACAGCTTCTAAATTATTTAATAGAACATAATTCGGCTCTTATAGAAACATTTATAACAAATTATAACATTTTTTAATCAAAAAGGTATTTTTTTAAAATTCATAGTTTAAAAATATACTTTAATTAAAAAAAAAAATAATAATAATTAGCATGCGCACTGCCGTTTCCGTCATAGCCACGTCCTGCTCATACAGACCATCTTTTGTACTACCATCAAAAATGCCAGCTGGCGCTGTATACTTTTGGGAGCGCAGCATGCAAGACGTATCACACTAGAAAGATTGCTGCTGTGGAACTTGGAAACATTCTGAATTACATAATTAATTTACACATGGTCATATTGGTATTAACACACAGTAACGTTTTTTGTTTTAATTTATGAATTTTAAGAATAAATATCGTACATATCATATATAATTTTAAAACTTGAACAATGCACCTGCCTGATTTGTTTATTTGATGGTTGTTAAGGTACTCTAAGTAGTTGTTAATTTAGTAATAATTTAAGCTTAAGCTGTATGATTAAATGCCCATCAGTTGCTATCTTACGTGCTTGCGAGAAGCATACATACATAGATTGGAAAGTGCATTTTCTGTTAACTTTTTTATGCATTTAGAATGCAGCTTTCTGAGAACATACATATATTATTTGGCTATCTACGTCTTCAAGCAATCAAATTACGATGCTATTAATTAGAGTCCCCTCTCTCCAGTGCTATATTGTATTTTAAATACTCGTACCACTGCCGTTTGCAAGAGCTGATTTTCCACCTCTTCTTAAATATGCAAGGGGGTCAATTAGACAGACGATGTGGCATTTCTTTCGCTATCGATGGTCAAGCTGGATGCGCGCAAGGACGCCAGTGAGAGATTGCTGTGATACAAAGCCTTCGGGGACAACAGCGTCGTATTCTGAATAGCTGGCATCGTTTTGTTGATATTGCAAAATACAGAAGACTCATTAACTGAACGCGACTGTGCTGACAGAGCTTCGGATTTCATCGCCAAGAGCCCATCGACAGAAAGAGCATTAGCATTCAATGTGACCGTAATGGCGCTGCCTCCATCAGTGCTTTCATTCTCACCCGCTACAGGCCCACCACCGCAAAGATGCAAGCGAGAGTTCAACAACTTGTTGCAGGCCGGACATGATCGTGCTGGTCCGTTTTTGTCTCGCCGTCGCATTATTTCGTGTGCGCATCTGGAATAAGTGCAAATATAATTACCAAGTACATACTTCAATTTTAAAAGGGGTCGTTTTTATACCCGATACTCAAAATGAGTATTAGGGTATATTAGATTTGTGGTAAAAGGGGATGTGTGTAACGTCCAGAAGGAATCGTTTCCGACCCCATAAAGTATATATATTCTTGATCAGCATCAATAGCCGAGTCGATTGAGCCCTGTCTGTCTGTCCGTCCGTCCGTCTGTCCGTCTGTCCGTCCCCTTCAGCGCCTAGTGCTCAAAGACTATAAGAGCTAGAGCAACGATGTTTTGGATCCAAACTTTTATGATATGTCACTGCTACAAGAATATTTCAAAACTTTGCCCCGGACACTTCCGCCCCCACAAAGGGCCAAAATCTGTGGCATTTACAATTTCGACGATACGAGAAAACTAAAAACGCAGAATCGTAGAAGATGACTATATCTTTTAGAGTGCAAAATCTGAACCAGATCGTATAATTATTATAGCCAGAATCAAGAAACCAATTTCATTCTTTCTCGCTCTGTCTCTCTCTAACACACAGGTTTCATGGTCGGTTTTGCCAATTGTAAAATATGAGTTCAAGGATCTCAGAACCCATAAGAGCTAGAGCAACAAAATTTGGTATCCACACTTCTGTGATATCGGACCTTGACCGTTTTGTGTCCAAATTTCGCCACACCCCCTTCCGCCTCCGCAAAGGACGAAAATCTGGGGCATCCACAAATCTCAGAGACTTTTAACGCTAGAGTAACCAAATTTAGTATCCGCACTCCTGTTAGATCTCACTATAAAAAGTATATCTCAAAATTTCGCCCCACCTCCTTCCGCCCACACAAAGGACAAAAATCTGTTGCATCCACAATATTGCAGATTCGAGAAAACTAAAAACGCACAATCATAGATAATGACCATATCTATCAGATTGCTGAATCTGGATCAGATCGGATCATTTTTATAGCCAAAAGGAACAAATCTATTTGCAGTGACTACGCAGCGCCCGACGTCACGCTTAGACTGATTTTCTGTCTCTCTCGCACGCACTCTTTGTCGTGTCGTTTAATATTAGCGGCGTCTGCCGGAGGAGAGCCATACTGACTTAGTATCGGGTATAACTGTAGAGTTGCGGTGTCCGCAGCAACTCACAACGTTCCCCCTCGTTGGTTATATTCTTTAGCTGTATATAGCTTTCAATTTATTTTAGCGATCAACCTTTTACCTACCTCGCATGGAGAATGTGTGCACAGGGTAGGGCTTCTAAATTGCCCGGCTGTAAGCCGAATATTTCCCCACAAGCACCACAATTTAGGCCTAATGCAGCATCTGTCTGATTTGCCAGGCGGAAGTGAGTGTTATATTGATCCTCGTCGCCCAACGCGCGGTATATTAAAGCTAGTCGACAACGAATCTTGCGCACCAGAAGCTGTAATACAGATATAATATACGCATAAATATTATTAAAACTTTCTGGATGTAATATTGATAATCACTTTGGCACCAATAGAGCTGGCAACTTCAAGTAGACGTGTGTTAAATTCCAAAGGCCTGCAGTTGCATATCTTGTTCTGAAGACGTAAAGTTTCCAGGCACCGGGCAGCCCCGTCCATCGCCTCCATTTGAGCCATGCGATCCCCTAAACTTGCTGATGTTCCCATTGCTTGCTCATATTGTCGGAACGCCCGCTGATGTAAGATTTTTCGATCGGTCAATATAAAAAAGAAGGAATAAGTTAAATATGTATAAGAGTTTTCTTAATAAGTAATTTTAATGATACTTAACGTATACTCGTAGGAATGTACATATATATAAAAAATCAGGTTGTTATTGTTTCTGAGCTTTCCGAGCGGAAAATGTACAAATGGTTTTACTATTCGTAAATTTGAATCGAATCTGATGACTACTAAAGATTTTTTGGCTTTAAGTTGATACAAGCAAATAAACTTGAGCTGCTCTTAGATTTCGATGTGCATGAACTCTATGCATTTTACATATGCGTTAACCTAATACTTGTATTTTTTAAATTATACAAAATTATTAATAATATGAATTATGGTTGAATATTTGTGTGTGAAGCTACATTTTCGATAGTTCGCGATAATCTCCAAAATAAAAAAGTACAAAAGACAGAGGTGAAAATTGAGTTGCATATAGGCCATGCACATTTTTTGTACAAACATCAATATCCATTTTCTTTCGGTATATATCCCCCATAACACGGACACTTCTTGTGTATGTGGCCTGATCTCCGGAAATAAGTGACAGTTTAGTTGCCTCCTAAAAAAAATTATATTTATCAAAACTTGTCGACTAAATTGTTAGAAAAACCTTCAGTTACCTTACAGTAGTCCTGCGCATCCCCCAGCTCGCCCTGCTTTCGCAAGGAGGCTGCCATGCGCAGCAAAGCGGCTCTATGATGACAGGAATTCAGGTCCCCCAGTTGTAGGGATCGCGACAAATCGTAAGCTTTGGATGCGTAGGTGGCACTTTTATCATTATCCTGTAGTCGGCCGAAAAGTTCGGAGAGTGCCACGTATACTTGCAACTCCAGCGAAGGATCGCCAATGGCTATAGCTATCTTATGAGCCCCCTGCAGGCCCTCCAATGCTCTAGAAAATCCGCCCATTTCAAGGTAAACTCGTGCCACTGTCAAATGGACCAGTCCACTGCGGCATTTTGTTCCGCACTCGTTATAGAGCGAGTGACGAGCGTAACTCAAAGCTCGCTCTAGACCACCTAGACTAGCATGTGCTCGACTGAGGTTTAGATACGTCTCTGCACGCATGTTTGGAGAGTCGAGTTCCTCTGATATGCTAAAAAATAAAATGACAGGTTAAACTTGATAAGACTATGAATGACTTTTGGCCAGACTATTACAACAACATGAAAATGTGGTAAAATCAATACAAGCAAGAGTTGAAGACTAGCTTTAAGATGAATGCTATATGTCAGCTATATACGGAGTCCTGTAATTCTAATTCATATTTCTTGGTGAGTTATGTATGCTTGAGCATTAAAAATTAATTTCTTGAAAGCCTTAATTTGCATCTTTATTGTGGTACATGTACGCGCTTGAATGCTTGGAAGTCGAAATTTAGGACTAAGTTTGTGATTACTAGTAATATTTGGTAATAAATGTATACTAAATAATATCATTCCAATTTTCTTTTCTTCTTCTTGATTATTACGATGTATTGATTATTATAATGTACATAAATACATATGTATATATGTATATACCTGTCATAGTCATTGTGTAAACATTTTACATTTGTTTCTTAAGAAATCTTCCTTCTGCATTTTATGCTGACATTTTAAAGCACAGTTAAAAAATTTCTGAGCAAAAAGCAACAACTGAATACTATAGCCATTTTCATTTTATAGCACATTCGGAAGAGGTAGGCCATTTTACTCACCCAAGCTGTTGATGACCGAACTCAATAGCTTCACGAAACTTTCCCCAATCCATATGTGCCTGATACAAATAACCCAATAGCTGGAAGCAGTCCTCGCGACGACACGTGCCTTTTAATGCACTACGCCAGGTGCGGACTGCAGCTGTTTGATTGTTTTGCTCATAAAGCCGAAGACCGCGCTCAATCTGTGAACAAATCCAATCAGTGAATTGCCATATATTGTATTAATACGTTCCTATATCGTGTGTTGTAAACGTACGATAGGGAAATATTCACCTTTCGTTTTGCAATGTACTGTCGAAGGCTTCGTTGGCAAGCCAAAAAACAGCTGATTACAGAACCAGAACGTAATAATCCTTGGCCAGTCCAGAGAGAACGCGAACCTGGATCAGGGCTTGAGCCATAGCCCGCAACTCTCGAATAGCTCTCATCTAACTGACATAAATCTGCAATCAAATATCATCATGTCCAGGTATGTGTGCATATTTATATATTTAATTTATGTAAAAAATTTTAAGGACAAACCATTTGAGTTTCCTAACAAGTATCGCGATCCATCAGGTGACGCTAGTAAGTGAGTTGCAGATAGATTTTGGCTTTGAGGAATGCTAAAATTAAACCGAATTAGCTCCAACATACATATTTAAGCAATATTTGTTGAATATACCTAAGCAGATCCTTGGACGCAATGCTCTCCCATGACATGACAAGCTTTTTAATTATTTCGTAATTGTGATAGCCCTTTAAAGAGTACCCCAATTGTGTCAAATCTTTGGCAAGATATAACTTAAAGATAAAGTACACGCCTTACATCAAGATGAGCGATTTAGAATTGTATGTACATACCTAAACACGTCACACTTGACCTATTAGAGCGTTGCACAGCTTCAATTTGAGTGACCTTGCACGAGCTTCCCGTACACTACACACCTGCAATCCTGCATTCGTACGTGCATATGTATGTAAGCTTCCTGCCCTGCACGTCTATTATAGTAACGTAACACTAATACTTCTTACATTACATGCAAAATGTATGTAATTTGCAAATTTTTGTTCATCTGTTTTCTAACATGTTTTTAAAAACTTTTGTACATTTAACTTGTTTTTACTTGCTTTGATTTAATTTTGAGCCTATCTACGTAGACGGTAGTGAAAATCGAGACTGACAAAAGCAGAACTTGGGTGGTGGTTTTCTCTCTTTGCTTTGAGGCTGCGCGGTCCATACAAATATATTGTCGTTCAGGTTGCGAATGGGTCAAGAACGGAACTAGTTTCGCTCAGCTGCACTCTCAGCAAGTGTTTCTCCGAAATACAACTAGGGCCTGTCTAACTATGCAATACCCTTTAGTTAATATAATAGGCTGCTTCATAAATTGGCTCCAACAGTACTTTAATTATTCTTAATGTCCCAATTTATTATAATCACACTAATAACGAGGGGGAACGTTGTGAGTTGCTGCGGAGTCTAATATTAAACGACACGACAAAGAGTGCGTGCAAGAGAGACAGAAAATCAGTCTGAGCGTGACGTCGGGCGCTGCGTAGATAGATAGATGCAAATAGATTTGTTCCTTTTGGCTATAAAAATGATCCGATCTGATCCAGATTCAGCAATATGATATGGTCATTATCTATGATTGTGCGTTTTTAGTTTTCTCGAATCTGCAATATTGTGGATGCAACAGATTTTTGTCTTTTGTGTGGGCGGAAGGAGGTGGGGCGAAATTTTGAGATATACTTTTTATAGTGAGATCTAACAGGAGTGCGGATACTAAATTTGGTTACTCTAGCGTTAATAGTCTCTGAGATTTGTGGATGCCCCAGATTTTCATCCTTTGCGGGGGCGGAAGGGGGTGTGGCGAAATTTTGACACAAAACGGTCAAGGTCCGATATCACAGGAGTGTGGATACCAAATTTTGTTGCTCTAGCTCTTATGGGTTCTGAGATCCTTGAACTCATATTTTACAATTGGCAAAACCGACCATGAAACCTGTGTGTTAGAGAGAGACAGAGCGAGAAAGAATGAAATTGTTTTCTTGATTCTGGCTATAATAATTATACGATCTGGTTCAAATTTGCACTCTCGAAGATATAGCCATCCTCTACGATTCTGCGTTTTCAGTTTTCTCGTATCTTTGAATTGGTGGATGGCACAGATTTCCGCCTTTTGTGGGGGCGGAAGTAGGCGGAGCAAAGTTTTGAAACATTCTCGTAATAGTGACATATCACAGAAGTACGGATATAAAATGTCGTTGCTCTAGCTCTTATAGTCTTTGAGCACTAGGCTCTGATGGGGACGGACAGACGGACGGACGGACGGATGGACGGACAGACGAACAGACAGACAGGGCTCAATCGACTCGGCTATTGATGCTGGTCAAGAATATATATACTTTATGGGGTCGGAAACGATTCCTTCTGGACGTTACACACATCCACTTTTACCACAAATCTAATATACTCCAATACTCATTTTGAGTATCGGGTATAAAAATCCCAATTTTGTTCATGGCATCAAAACTACATTTTCTGATCGACTTCTGGCTCCAAAATTATGTAATGAATTATGGTTTGGTACAGGGATATATTAGTTTTGTGTAGATGTGTGTAACACCTAGAAGGACAAGTTTTCGACCCCATACAAAATATAATTACATATATTCTTTATAGCCGAATCCGATATACCTACATATTTCTGCCGGTCCGCCCTCTTGTTTGTCGCATACTTCGCAGAGATTATAAGAGCAATCAAAATTATTGTGAAGAGACACCCCTGTGATATCATACTAAAACAAGTGTATTTTAAAATTGTGCCATGAAAAATTAGCATATCTATAAGAATGCCGAGTCTGGATCAAATCGGATTATTATTATAGCCAGAATGAACAAATCAATTATCAGTGGCTTCCATGCGCTTACTCTCTCTATATTTCTCTCTCTCTCTCACACACACACTCTTCCTCGTTGGAGCGAGCTGAAAAGTGGAAACGAAATATATAAATATATAAAATATTCTAAAATTAAAATCAAATAAGTCATCAGGGGGAAAGAGGATAAACGGAGTGCAAAAATTAGTATTATAACTAGCAGTCGGGGTTCCCCTCCATGTTTTTCTCGTCTTTTCTCTCGTTGGCTGTCCTACTAAAATTCCCCGTCCCCGGCTACATAAATGTTTTTTAGAGTTAATGAACTATTCTAACTTTAAAATTTGTAATTGCTTGTTGTTAACAGAATTGGATTCTAAATTTGTATAAACATAACCATACAAATCCATATCAGACACCGTGTGGAAGATTGACTGATCAGATTAAATGAAGCTTCAATGAGCAATAGGGTAAATTTGGTTAGTTTGCATTATTCAAAAAAAAATGTATATTTATTTTTTGCATTTATTCTAAGTTGATGACACTGACTTTAAACTTTTTTCGAATATCAGTTAAAATAAAGTTAATTTTTAAAGTAGATTCTGTAGTTCAAACAAAAAGAGCCCAAAACGGGCAAATAGGGATGATGTTGTATGATATACTATAATTAATAGCTTGTTACTTTAATCTTTCATATGTATGTACAAGTATATATACATATGTTGAAAAGTTTTCTCTAATAGAACACACATTTGTGGGTTCGCCAGTGGCGCAAACACTGGCTTAACTAGTCTAAGAACGTGAAGCAAAATGACGTTCGACCTTGGTATCGACGTAGTTTGTCCAGTAAATTGTCGAAAATCTTGGTGGCTTTCATACAGAACGGTCCAGTCTGTCTTCAGATATGAGCGAAAGGGTTCGGGCTAACAACACTATGGTCGGTTCCGATACAAAGCACAGATGACTTGAGACAGAGATAGGTCAAGGTTTTAGGGACGCTTACTAAGAAATATCGTATGTTCTTTATCTGATAGCGAGTAAACAACAGCTTTTATAGCGGACGGTGGAATATACGGAAAAGATAGAAAAGTAGGAATCATTCTTACACAAAGGAATTTTACGTTGGAGCGAGAAGCTTCCTGACGTTTCTGATACGTACCACTTGTATTGACATTTTGCAAAACTAGAAAGGTGCACTCTCAAACAAAAGTAACTAAGATTTTTTCTTCAAGATTGCATTGTTACATTCGGGAAGCCTGTTGTGGGATTTTCGACGTCCAGTGACCTTAGGCTAACTTTTTATTTACTCGTAGCTGCCTGCCACCAAAGCTGTGCGCCGCAGGCACAGTCGCAACATAATAATAAACGAGGGGGAACGTTGTGAGTTGCTGCGGACACCGCAACTCTACATTTATACCCGATACTTAGTCAGTATGGCTCTACTCCGGCAGACGCCGCTAATATTAAACGACACGACAAAGAGTGCGTGCGAGAGAGACAGAAAATCCGTCTGAGCGTGACGTCGGGCGCTGCGTAGCCACTGCAAATTAATTTGTTCCTTTTGGCTATAAAAATTAACTGATCTGATCCAGATTCAGCAATCTGATAGATATGGTCGTTATCTATGATTCTGCGTTTTTAGTTTTCTCGAATCTGCAATATTGTGGATGAAACGGATTTTCGTCCTTTGTGTGGGCGGAAGGAGGTGGGGCGAAATTTTGAGATATACGTCTTATAGTGAGATCTAACAGGAGTGCGGATACTGAATTTGGTTACTCTAGCGTTAATAGTCTCTGAGATTTGTGGATGCCCCAGATTTTCGTCCTTTGCGGAGGCGGAAGGGGGTGTGGCGAAATTTTGACACAAAACGGTCAAGGTCCGATATCACAGGAGTGTGGATACCAAATTTTGTTGCTCTAGCTCTTATGGGTTCTGAGATCCTTGAACTCATATTTTACAATTGGCAAAACCGACCATGAAACCTGTGTGTTAGAGAGAAACAGAGCGGGAAAGAATGAAATTGTTTTCTTGATTCTGGCTATAATAGTTATACGATCTGGTTCAGATTTTGCCCTCTAGAAGATATAGTCATCTTCTACGATTCTGCGTTTTTAGTTTTCTCGTATCGTCGAAATAGTAAATGCCACATTTTTTCGCCCTTTGTGTGGACGGAAGTGGGCGGGGCAAAGTTTTGAAATTTTCTTGTAGGAGTGACATATCACAGAAGTCTGTATCCAAAACATCGTTGCTCTAGCTCTTATAGTCTTTGAGCACTAGGCGCTGAAGGGGACGGACAGACGGACGGACGGACAGACAGACGGACAGACAGACATGGCTCAATCGACTCGGCTATTGATGCTGATCAAGAATATATATACTTTATGGGGTCGGAAACGATTCCTTCTGGACGTTACACACATCCACTTTTACCACAAATCTAATATACCCCAATACTCATTTTGAGTATCGGATATAAAAATAATCAGCCACGCCACATAATCGTTTTATATATTGGTTGATTTCAGGTTGTAGTCGGTATGTCGCTGATCCAGTACGTACGCCCCACCGCCATAAACATTACCGTTAAGTTATTCAAGCTGGTGTCGACGACCTCGATCTACTAGATCATGGACTAAGGGCAGTCTCTAGCTCGCAACACACGCCGTTTACTAGAATAAATGTATAGTTTTAAACTGAATGTAAATGCAAATTATTTTTATTTTCATCATTATTACATTTTATCATTATCGCATGAAATTTCTCCTCTGTTACTTGATCGGTTCTCTTTTCATTCCTGCTCATACATAGTTTTTGTCTTATGCATTTGCTTATTTTACCCCTTATATGGTATAAGTAGATATTAATATGCTGCGCTACCATTACAAACTACAATATACTCCTCATTCTCACCAACATACAAATACATGTGCATACAAGGGTGCATACATGTCAATTGAATTAAATTAATTTCATATTGATTGATCGGATCGGCCTGCATTGTATGTATGTGGTTTGCAATGTGATGTTTTGTTATGTGTTATTTGTGCATCGTACATTGTTTATGTATATTCCAAATCAAAATTACTATGTGATGTGCAATTTAACAAAGTTTTCGAATATTACTGATCTGTGAACGGTGTCGGGTTGTACTAATTATGTACAACATGCATTGTGTGACCGCAAGTGTGCGTGTGAAACAAATGATACCTGTCCAAGAATGAAATCAGAGCAAGGGGCATTAAGGAGGCACAGCCTGTCGTCCTCTTAGGCTCCCACTTTGTCTGTTTTTCTGACTGCTTTCCCGATAAGCCAGGGATCAGCTTTATGTTGTATGCCGCTTACTCTCCCCGATTTATGTATGCATGTATGTTGTAATGTGTATTGGATGTAGTAGTATGTGTTATCCTAACGATTTTGTAATATTATTCGGAATCAGGTTTGTTATGATGTGGTAAACTATCGTTCTATTGTATGTATCTTTATGAATGTATGAATGTTTTTGTATGTATGTTTTCTTAAGTGAATGGTGCATTAGGGTATGTACGTTCGCTCTGTGGCGGAATCTGGGACTGAATCTAGATTTCGGTTATTTCCGTTGGATGGTATAAATTCGGTTTAGTGGTCAGGTTAGCTGTGGCAGTACAAGAATAAAATTCGCCCAGAGTACGAAAGAGAAATAAGAACTAAAGCTTGTTGGGTTTTTTTTTGTTTGTTTGGGTTTCGTAAAAAAAGCATGTGCACTTATTCGCGACTAAGTTTGTGGATTGTGGATTAAAAAATTGTTTAAATAAAACTATAGAGTTTATACAAAATGCATAATTAACGCGTTAATTTTGATCTATATTTGCAGCCATCTCAGATGAGTTCTTAGATTATTCACCGTCTGTTATTTTGTCGGTCATCGATTATAATTTGTGTCTATTCGCTGTGGCAAGAACAGAGTTGTGTGTTTGTGTGTGTGTGTGTGTGTGTGTTTATAAATAATACACACTATTCTATGTGAGAACTTATCGAATTCTTATACTCTTCAATGTTCATGTAATGTTAATTTTAAATCTCGTCACTTTCACACAAATGGAGCACACGATGCATCAATATATTTTTTATTTTATACGATATTTTTGTTCGTTCCTTGATGTTTTTTTTTTGTTTTTGTTTTATTCAATATACAATGTCTATAACGTTTCACCTAAACATTTCTTTTGTATATAAATAAGTATATATACTATATGTATATACACACATACTTTCTTTAATTTGAAGAAACACTTCACTATACTGCTTGGTTCATTTACAAAATAAAAATATGAAATTAAAAAGTAAACATCAAATAAAAACAAAACTTAAAAAGAACTTAAAACTTACAGTTGAGTTCTTTGAATTTCACCTTTACCATATTCAAAATACTTAACACGAATGTTAATATACATAAATGCAAAGGAAACATGCATACATATACATGAGTTGTTTCATTTATCCTTTATCATTATATACGCGGACATCATCTGCTAATGCATTAGCATTAAGCTGAGTTGCCTTTGGATACCTTAGTCGCTAATTTTCTACACGTCGTCTATATAAACGTAATCTAATAAATATTGTTATAATTTCAGTCGAAATGCCCATCGTGCAGGTTCTTGCACGAGGAGTAAATGTGTGTATGCGTGTGGTTTGGTGAATGTAAATGTATATGGGATTCAGAGCGTTTAGGTAAATTCAATTTCCAAGCCATTCCCAAGGCATTTAACTCTCTTTAGTAACAAATTCGTAATTGGCACCTCACCTCCACCGCCTTACATTACATCTTGCCTGGATGAGCCACGCAATTCGGGAATGATAACCGCCACATTTTCAGCCATACTTATTAACTGCCAATTGTTTTTATCGTCTGTTTGGCCGAGCTTTGTGTCTTTTTACATTGCCGTAGAGTTGGATGATTCGGTGATTTACGTGAACTTACGCCATAATGCGATTTTACAAACAGAAAAGGGCACAATATCGATAAGGATCGATAGTGTAGACATAGTGGCTAGTGGCTAGGCACGTGATGGTGTATATATGCAGTTAGCTGTGTAGCTAGTGCTATGTATACCTGGCCCATTGTTCTGCGCTTAATCTCAATTGCTGCCGACATCCTTCATTTACTTAAGTGGATTACATTTAAATCTAGATTACTACATCTAATTTTTAATACGATTGAAATATTTAATTTGTTTACTTATGAATTCTATTTCACCTTTCTCCTTTCTTTCTGTTCTATTTTCGTATATTTTCGAATCACTGTGATTCGACTCAATTACAATTAGATTAGAAAATCAATAAATACAATTTCACCCCTGCGAAGTCACACATATAGCATTCAAATTTAATATTTTCATATTTTCGCTTATTAAGACGAATGGAAAATGAGTGTAAGTGACCTTTACGATATAAATAAATAATTCAGAGCGGAACGGGTCTACTGGTGGCTCAACAAATTCACCGATTGCTTTTCGTGTTGGTAACTCGGCAGCTCTTGCTGGAGGGACTGAATGCCTTATTTTCTGGGCGGCAACGCTGGGTGGGCAATGCGATCCGAATTACTTGGTGCATTGCAAGGATCGCGAAAATGCTGACTAAAGATGAATTTATCCAATGGGCAGACATGCAAACGGCTAAAGAGGAAGGCAATGGCAGCCAGGAGCATAGCCAGATCCAAACGTTGAAGTAATTTTTAGCTGTAATCGCCGAGCCACTGTTGTATGTAAGCTCCTCATTCTTTACAACCTCGTTGGGATGCTTGTCGTAATGGTGGTGATCATCTACAAAACAAAGATTAGTATTAATCTAATGAAACTTATATTCAGTCATATAAATTAACATAAATATCTCTCATAAATGATCAATTACTTATTCAAGAAGTTGACATTGGCCGTAGGGTGTGAATTTGTATGTCTATGTGTAGATCGCTTAATCAAATATTGAATATTCTGACATTGGCATTTATACTCAATAGAATTCAAGCACCTCTGCCTCCAGACAATAGTTCGAAATAATGTATAATCTGATACAATCCTTTTTATAAATTGGGTTATCCGTCAAATTCCTGTTATACAGAATTTCGCATCGATTGAACTGCCATGTCGTTATAGAGATGCCTCTGTCCTTAGTATATTCGTTCTGCGTCGACTTTTTGCCTGATTCAATGTAAACTATCGGTATCAAAACTCCGGCAGTATAAAGTGAAACCTTCAATCTGAGATATTAATATGTTTAACAAAACTAATTTATTTCCATCGAATTTGTTGGATGCGTTTCTTTGAAGATCAGACAAAATTGACCAAGATGAGAATGATGGACAATTTTTGTGACAAAGAAAAGACGAATCTAATAGGGTATAAAAAGCTTCGCCTCTGTACTTAATTAGAATTTACAAATATTTACTCCCGTTATAGAGTATATAAAATTAGTTTAAATGTACATAGTTATCAGTCAGAAGGAGGAGATTCGGGCCTCATAAAGTAAACGTACATAAATATGAGATTCTTTTGAAAAGTATCATTTTGTATACATAGAAGTTTGCTGAGTTCACAGGAAGAGGGGGAGTGTAAAATGAATTCTTGTAAAATGAATGCTTTACTTACTGTTCGTATTCTGATTATCATTTATTGCTGTGTGATTGGTAAAGTTATTATGAGTAAAAATTTGACTGTCTGTGGTGTTCTCAATTTTGATTCGATTTGTGTATTCTGGATTGAACAATGGTCTGTTATCAATAGCAAATGATGTAAGTGTCCGTTCGCCCAAATTCATGGTGCTCTGCACTACGCTACTTTGATTTGTGTCAACGACTGGTGGTAAGTAAAAAACATTACTATCACGTGCAATGTTCAATGAAATGGCTCCGCTGTTACCGTTGCCACCACCAACATTTTTTGTTTTGTAATGATCATCGGAGGACTGTTTAATTAATGTATCCTTACCATTGCCATTAGAGTTGCCGTTGACATTACCCTTGTGCGATGGATAACTGTGCTGCGTTGGCACGTTGTTTATCCGAATGCCAGTTTGAATGTGGTGGTGTCCCGGGTATGCTATATTTACCCCACCGCGGCCAGGTGGAAGCATGTTTATGCTACCATGACCATGACCAGGAGATAAGATAATTCCACCACCAACGCCGCTAGAGCCAACATTGTTGCCCATAATGTTCGGTTGAATAGGTATACGGTTGAACTGATCGATGTTCGTATTGATCGAGGTGCCCAAGCCATTCATGTTGCCATTGTTTGGATTTGTGGCTATTCCCACTGAGGGTGATCCGCCCGAGAGGCCTCCGTTGACACCGCTTATTCCAATAGTGTTTCCGGGACCAGTATTGTGGCCGTGAACATGTCCGTGACTGTCATCATGGGCAGCGATATTGACACTGTTGCCACCCCCTGGATCTGCGCCTGCCACAGCCACGGATGTGGTGGTTTGTGTGGTCTTATTCCTTTCTTCGGTGGCACAACACACTTTAAATACGACTTTCATATTGTTTGTAGAGCAACGACCCCCAATGCGTCGATACAAGTCGTCTTTCGATGAAGTTGCTGCATTTGAGAACAAAAACATTAAACGGTTTTGATTACCAAAAGCATATTCCAATCCATTTTATATAAACGAACTCACAAATGAAGTAATAATCATTTCCAGGTAGGAACTCCAAGCCACCTGGCTGCGGTGTAAATGGCCGGAAAGTTATTGTAAAAAACATTAATTTCTGAGGTTTATCACATATAGCTATTACTCGCGGATCTGCATTTGTTATGCGACATGTTTCGTACTCCACTTTAGACACATTGTATATTATATATTTCTCCGTTTCGTTTTCAAATGTCCCTGGCTCGTACACTGGACATATTATGTGCACCTGGTCAAATTCGAAGGCCAAGTTGCCTTTGTTGACATCAATTATGTGATCGGTGTTATCTATTCGAAATCTGCGGGATAAATTAATAAGAAATTAATGCACACAAATTCTTTGTAAATTCAATTCACATATGGAATCAACTTTCCCAAAATATTCAGTCCCTAAGAATTAAGCAGGCATTTAAAGAATGACACTGTATTGATTAGATTGATGTATGTCCAATATTGTTTAAATATATGTATGTTCATAAGTTTAAAATAATATTGTATAACAGCATTACAACCCTGAGTGACTACGCATACGACTAAATCGAAAACACAGCATCTTAGAGAGTTACCGCAATATCTACCCAGAATTCAGAAAACCATTTCCCGTTCTATTTCTGCATCTTTTAATGAAGCCTCCTGACGTTTAACCGGTAATAAGATATAACAGCCAATAATATTAATATCGTTCAGAAGTGCTTGCGCAAAGCATCAGTAAATGAAATAATTTTTATCAAATTAGAAAGTCTTACACAAATACTTCATGTTATATTAATTTTTTTTGAATTAGGTCGCGACACGTCAGATGTTCCAGAAAAAGACAGAAAAATTACTTTTACGTTTAATAACTTGGGAAATATTCATTCGACATTTCAAATATACGTGCAAAACATTTAAGTTTCGGGCCTACTGCTCTTTTGACCTTATCGATAAAAAAAAGAGGCTCGTGTCGACAGGTGTATAAATTTTTTCCCGAAACAAAGCAGTTATCGACGGTATGGGTGTTTTAAAGCAAGACAAAAGCCACAAAAGTTTTCCCAACGAACCATTTCATATTAACAGGTCGTCACCTGTTTGTTCGGAAACTGGTCATCTACAACTGGACATGTTGCAACTTTTTCGATAGAGAAAAATATTAAGATCAACAAATTTTCTAACCACTCAATATATCGAATATCGAAGGGGTCATCTGCTTTGCAGTTCTTTGATCTTTTTAAGATACTTCGAGAAAGAAGTCGTACATTAACGCATTACAAATCCACAGATTTACTCACCTTACGAGTTGTCCCAATCATTTTTGTTCCCTCGGCGATTTCTATATTCCTGGACGATTTTGCATATGACGATATATATGTATATACTTATGTAAATAGGTACATGCTTGAAAAGAAACAAAATCGTCCAGGAATATAGAAATCGCTGAAGGCACAAAGACGATTGGGACGAATGTCTGCAAACCCCATTCCTATCCCATTCTTGGACCCCTCTACGCACGCACGCACGCATGACTACAACCTCCTCGTCGTTTCCTTGGTTTCGTTGTGCCATTCCACGTTACTCTCCTTTGTTTTTTTTAAGCGCTTTGTAAATTAAAAATCACCCCTAATGATGAAGTACGCATATTTTACAGGCCTTCTTTAGCGACACACCATCACGCATCGACTTGCAACTAGGGTTACATGCTCTTGCTGGGCGCACGGTATATATTTTTATTTGCACATATTTGAATACGTAGCCACCCACCCAAAATCCCAGTAGGACTAGCAACAACAAGACCAGATGCACACCCCAACAACGCAATCACCTCTCCGCCTCACCTTTTGCGTAAGAAGAGGGAACATTTCTGTGGGATATCTTTCTGTCTACATATCATGTGTATAACATGGCAAATCATTAAAGCGAGTTTAATCATTGCAATGAACTACAATGCACTACATACCCAATGGATCCAACAAATGCATTACAAAATTGGACTACAGGATATTGGCTCTGAAGTTTGTAACGTAACTTATAGAAGAACGCACCCATGCTAACTGGTCTCATAACTAGTTTTAAAGCCATCTAACGAAATGATGTACATACATACTTATGTAGTCTACATTTATCTATACCATATCATATGAAACTTTTTTCTTTGCAAAGATAATCCAAACTATGTTTTATATTTCTGTTAAGTTTTTTTTTATCCGGGTGAAGCAAAAGCTCAAGATTTCTGAATATTTAACTGTAGATCGTTCTAATTTAGGGTTACATTAAACTTACATGCTGTTCGATGTGTTCCAATGCATGTAGAAGGTTTTTGCGCAGCTTGACATGGTCGAAAGCAAAACGGTTTCTATGCAGATTAGCGTGAGCAAAGTGACGAACGATGTAGCGCCTAATGTAGGCAAAGGAATTAACATTTTGCATCGCACTAGCGATGAGGATGAGGAGCGGTTTTTGTTCTTGATATTGGGATGTTGATGTTGCTTTAACGTCCTATTCGCACCTATTTCTGTTGATGTTCTCGCATCCGATTCGATTTCTACTCCTTCGCTAACTGCTGTATCCGCTGCAGCCGATTGCTGCTGTTCCAATGATTTTTTGGACTGGAACGGCATAAATGTTCTGTTAGCAATGCTCTTGCTTTTGCTCTTCGACTTTCGATGCATAGCTGGTTGGTTAATGGTGGTCGTTGTGGTAGTTGCCTGGTTTCGACTTCGATCACTTAGCATTCTTGTGGTAGTAGTTTGCATGTATAGCTTAATGTTCAATGGATAACCAGTAAATAGCTGTACCCGCTGCTCCTGTGGACACCTTTTGCAATTGGGGGAAGCTAGATCTCTGCCTCTCGCTTCCTGGTGTTTCTGTGGCTCATCCAGTTCCTTTTTCAAAGCCAAACAGCTCTGAAGTTTGTTGCGACTTAGCTGGGGCTTATTGCAGCATGACACGGATGATTGCCTGGCATTGCTTACTTCGGCTTCTACCAATGGCTGGGTCTGGGTCTGGATCTGGATCTGGGTCTGTGACTGGTTCCAGGAGAAAGTCGCACGCAACTTTTTTGCCCGATCTTGCATTCTGTTAGTACTCTTTGTTCGATGTGAATAGACTGCTTAACTGATCTATATATTTAGTATATATTTAGTGTGTAAGTAAATTGCAAACGTCTCAATGGTTTCTTTCTCTGAGATTAATCTAATGGCTGCGTCGGCACATGCCGAAATGTATCTTGCTCCATCTGTAACCAAGATAAGAGTTAATGTGAAGGGTTTTTGGTACGTCAAGATTAATAAGATAGTGTATTGCGGTAGCCCCGCAACTACAATTGGACACCAATTGCAACAGTGCCAAGTGTCAGTACACGGAACGTTGATGAGTTCACGGGTGTCAAAATCATAAGAATTCCAATGATCGTGCTAGCATAAGGCGCATTTGAGTAAAAGGTGATACGGTGTAAGACTTGAAAGCAAGACATTCTCCCGTATAGGATCACACAACTCATCTTTAGCACCACATTCACTTTCACATCCGTTTTGCCACTATTAACTTAACCCCAGGTACTGACACTTCCACCACACATGCATGTGTACTAGTTTGAACAAATATTGTGTGCAAATGCATAAAATAAATATTTTCCTATTGCCCCAAAAGCAGTCACAATTTTTCTGGATTTTCGCTGAGCCTGGGAGAGACCGTGGATTGAGTGCCGTGCGGCAATAAATTTTAAGCAAAATCGACTCATCTCAAATTAACACTGGACACTGGTCCGACGGTTTTTAATTGCTTATTAGTAGCATAGAATATCTGGTAGTATCGTAGTGCAAGTAACGTGTAACTGTTTCTGCTTCGACTAGGACTTTTCAGGACTAAAATGACTTTTAAGTTGAAATCAAATTCATTGTACGGCCTAGCGCTGGCCCTCGGACTCCTGTCGTCTTTCGTTTATAAAAACTTCTTGACGGCAAGCATATCCGTGCCTGCTTATGTACAGTATTTCAAGAAACTCTTTACACACTGAAAATAAATTTAATTTTTTGACTTTGGATAAGAAAATAATGGCTTTTGATTCAAATTTATAGAATTTTTTAATTCATTACCATTCAGGGATTAATTATAAAGTAGTTTGTGAAAAAAGAATAACAAAACTATAAATAGGTTACTTAAAAAATAACAAAAACAATGATTACTCATTTTTGACACTGTCAAGAAAGTCTTTTTCCCACTTTCTTCTTCAAGTAGGCCCACAAATTTTCAATGGGGTTAAGATCGGGACTCTGGGGTGTTGTATCAATAACTTTTCCACAGTTGTAAAGCAGCAAAGCTCTTACATTGGACTCTTTATGTTTGGGATCATTGTCTTGATAAAACTTGAATTTGGCTTTATTGTCCGTAATGAGCCATAATTTCTACGCACTGCTTTTTAGATTGGTTTTTAAAATTTGGAGGTACTGTTTGGCATCCATTGTGTTCTCTATAAATGCAATATTTCCCACTCCTCGGCTATAGATGCACCCCCAAATCATAACCGAAAGTTTTCCAAACTTTACAGTCGGAATGATGTTTCGGTTATCTTATTCGGTTATTTTCTTATCCAAAGTCAAAAAATTTAATTTATTTTCAGTGTGTAAAGAGTTTCTTGACGTACTGTATGCATATGTATGTATACACCAAATGAGACGTTTTCTGTATACATACACGGCGTATACATACACACTTACACCGAAGTCCCCCCCACCCCCCAAACTTCTAGGTATAATCTTTGCTATGTTATGTTAAACTTTTGACTCAATTTTCATTTACAATGTTTATCTTGTAACAAGAAAACTTTTTCGAGCATTCATATATACTCATAAAAATGGGGAAACACAAACAAACACGCACACACACAGGTTTTTATGTACACATTTTCCAAACGAATCGAATCACTTTTTTCCATTTGCTTGCTTTCAGAACGTGCAAAAGTGCTGTATTTGCATTCGAATCATTTTAGTTCTTTTAGTTTTTTCAATAAACGTGTTTATCTAAAAATACATATAATTATGGTAATCTAGAACTACTTTAAGAGCAAAAGAGTAAAAAAAATTTACTTTACTTTACTTTACTTTAAGCAGTGTGACCGCGGATTTATCGATAAAATATACCGTCCGACCCTCAGAAATATACCGAAACATACCGCCTCATTTTCAAAATATACCGTAAATATAGTGACAAATTCAAGTTATATTTTACATATTCCTCGATTTTGATATTCCGTCGAATATTACTAGCTATATAGAACATCTAGCCATGCCCACGAAATTTTATACGATTGGTGAATCTATTTCCTACTTGATTGGCCTATTCGAAATAATTGTTTCATTCATTTCATTTAATAATCTTAAGTCTTAAGACTTATTAATAATAATAAAGTCTTAATAATATACTAATCACGAACATCACTATGTCACTAACGATGTCGCTGGGATTTTTTAACAGCATTTCAGGGTTCGGTTCAAAATTCTCGCAACCGTTGTTCTTCCTTAGACCTTGTCTCACATATAAAAGATTTGAAACATTTATATTCTTAAATCTATTTCTTGTATTTGTTTTTATTAAGTTCACTTCGGAGAAAATGGCCAGAAATGGCCAGGACTTTTGTGTGTTTTTAATAAACTAAAGAACCTCATACTTTTTTAAGAGGACAAATTCACTATCGATTCTCTGCGGATCTTTAATAAGTTGAGGAAATCTTTTATACAGGTCATGCAAATTGGCCATTGACGATATCTTCAAGGTTTAGGAATGAGAGAAGTTTAAAAACCTTCTCGTTAAAAGGCAACCTTTTCTTTAATTGTATACTCAACTCGATCAAAAATGACTGTGCTCTTTGGAAAAATGCATATTTTTCATTTCTTTCTAATTTTGACACTTCGAGGCTTACATTAATGTCCAAATTCATTTTTTTGAATTCTACGAAATTAACATTGCTGCTTAGATCTAGTAAATTTAAGTCAGTATTCCTTATATATAAGTCTTTCAAATTACAGCTAAATATTAACTTATAAGTTTCAGACATATTTTTATATATTATGTGTGTTACAGCTTTGCTAGACTGAAAAATGATATTAAATCTATTTATTATAGGCAAAATATAGTCTAGAAAGTAGAAATATAGTGTATTCTGCAGATAAATTTTTTTCTATGGCCAATTCGTACTCAAAAACGAGGGGGAACCTTGTGAGTTGCTGCGGACACCGCAACTCTTCATTTATACCCGATACTTAGTCAGTATGGCTCTCCTCCGGCAGACGCCGCTAAGATTAAACGACACGACAAAGAGTGCGTGCGAGAGAGACAGGAAATCAGTCAGAGCATGACGTCGGGCGCTGCGTAGCCACTGCAAATAGATAAAAACTATCTGATCTGATCCAGATTCAGCAATATGATAGATATGGTCGTTATCTATGATTCTGCGTTTTTAGTTTTCTCGAATCTGCAATATTGTGGATGCAACGGTTTTTTGTCCTTTGTGTGGGCGGAAGGAGGTGGGGCTAAATTTTGAAATATACGTTTTATAGTGAGATCTAAAAGGAGTGCGGATACTAAATTTGGTTAATCTAGCGTTAATAGTCTTTGAGATTTGTGGATGCCCCAGATTTTCGTCCTTTGCGGGGGCGGGAGTGTGTCGAAATTTTGAAACAAACTTGTCTCGGTCCAATATATTAGGAGTGTGGATACCAAATTCGGTTGCTCTAGCTTTTATAGTCTCTGAGATCTAGGCCCTAATGTTTTACTCTAAGCAAAGCCGGCTATGCTACGTGTGTGTTAGAGAGAGACAGGGCGAGAACAAATTAAATTGTTTTCTTGATGCTGGATATAATAATAATACGATCCAATTCAGATTCAGCAGTCTAAAAGATATGATCATTCTCTACGATTCTGCGTTTTTGGTTTTCTCGTATCTTTAAAATTGTGGATGCCACAGATTTTCGTCTTTTGTGGGGGCGGAAGTGGGCGGGGCGAAGTTTTGAAATATTCTTGTAGCAGTGACATATCACAGAAGTCTGGATCCAAAACATCGTTGCTCTAGCTCTTATAGTCTAGTCTTTGAGCACTAGGCGCTAATAGGGACGGACAGACGGACGGACGGACGGACGGACGGACAGACGGACAGACAGACATGGCTCAATCGACTCGGCTATTGATGCTGATCAAGAATATTTATACTTTATGGGGTCGGAAACGATTCCTTCTGGACGTTACACACATCCACTTTTACCACAAATCTATTATACCCCAATACTCATTTTGAGTATCGGGTATAAAAAGAACAAGTGCATCCCACTGCTCAATCATACAAGAATGCAGAGACAACCAGCGAATTTCATAATGATTGAGTATTTGATGCTCCGGAGAATTTAGAAATTTTTGAGATGCCTTAAATTTTCTGTGCCGCTTCGAGCTCTTAGAAAAGTAATTGAATGTATTCTTAATCGTTTGCTCTAGACTTCTTGGTAGCATTTTACAAGCATAACTTGAAGCGAGAGCTACTGAGTGGCAAACACACTTTGCAAAAAGAACCGAATCATTTGCATTTTTAATGTTGGACACTATGCTGTTATGCTCACCAAACATGACATTTGTGGTGTCAGCTGCAATAATGCCAAATAATTATGGTAATCTAGAACTACTTTAAGAGCAAAAGAGTACAAAAAATTTTACCGATGACAGTAGAGGTGGCGAAACATCGATGTTTAGTTTTATGTCTTGTCCCGTTTCTATGATAGAAAAAACTAAAGAATTATATTAATTCTGTATTCGAGCTTAATTTTCGGTATTAAGCATTTACCCTGTTTTGCACACACAGCAAAATTTAGACAAGCACAGTGTTCGGAGCAGAACCCAGCCGATTAGCTGCTTGCCAAATAGCACCTAATTCTTGGCCCTCAGCCACTTATTTTGTTTGTTACTTACATATGTATGTCTATGTCACTCATTTGTTTGTTAAA
Organism: Drosophila miranda; assembly: GCF_003369915.1. Taxonomy (NCBI): domain Eukaryota; kingdom Metazoa; phylum Arthropoda; class Insecta; order Diptera; family Drosophilidae; genus Drosophila; species Drosophila miranda. Next base: position 1,613,538 of record NC_046678.1, read on the forward strand.
GCTTTGCGCGTGCTTGCCCTGCTAAACGCTCTCTGCCAGCTCGCTCTTCGCTATCTCCGCTTTGCGTCTGCCTACCGACGTCAGCCGAGCGAAGCTGCGCTCAGCGATCGGAGCGGCAATGTAAAGGGCAGGAAAGCCACACTTGCAATTTGGATGTCACGAATTAAAGAATATATCGTAATTATACCCGATACTCAAAATGAGTATTGGGGTATATTAGATTTGTGGTAAAAGTGGATGTGTGTAACGTCCAGAAGGAATCGTTTCCGACCCCATAAAGTATATATATTCTTGATCAGCATCAATAGCCGAGTCGATTGAGCCATGTCTGTCTGTCCGTCTGTCCGTCCGTCCGTCTGTCCGTCCCTATTAGCGCCTAGTGTTCAAAGACTATTAGAGCTAGAGCAACGATGTTTTGGATCCAGACTTCTGTGATATGTCACTGCTACAAGTATATTTCAAAACTTCGCACCGCCCACTTCCGCCCCCACAAAGGACGAAAATCTGTGGCGTCCACATTTTTAAAGATACGATAAAACCAAAAACGCAGAATCGTAGAGGATGACTATATGTTCTAGAATGTAAAATCTGAACGAGATCGTATAATTATTATAGCCAGAATCAAGAAAACAATTTCATTCTTTCTCGCTCTGTCTCTCTCTAACACACAGGTTTCATGGTCGGTTTTGCCAATTGCAAAATATGAGTTCAAGGATCTCAGAACCTATAAGAGCCAGAGCAACCAAATTTGGTATCCACACTCCTGTGATATAGGACCTTGACCGTTTCATGTCCAAATTTCGCCACACCCCCTTCCGCCCCCGCAAAGGACGAAAATCTGGGGCATTCACAAATCTCAGAGACTATTAAGGCTAGAGTAACCAAATTTGGTATCCGCACTCCTGTTAGATCTCACTATAAAAAGTATATCTCAAAATTTCGCCCCACCTCCTTCCGCCCACACAAAGGACAAAAATCTGTTGCATCCACAATATTGCAGATTCGAGAAAACTAAAAACGCACAATCATAGATAATGACCATATCTATCAGATTGCTGAATCTGGATCAGATCGGATAATTTTTATAGCCAAAAGGAACAAATCAATTTGCAGTGGCTACGCAGCGCCCGACGTCACGCTCAGACTGATTTTCTGTCTCTCTCGCACGCACTCTTTGTCGTGTCGTTTAATATTAGCAGCGTCTGCCGGAGGAGAGCCATACTGACTGAGTATCGGGTATAAATGTAGAGTTGCGGTGTCCGCAGCAACTCACAACGTTCCCTTGAACTTACATTTTGCAATTGGCAAAACCGACCATGAAACCTGTGTGTTAGAGAGAGACAGAGCGAGAAAGAATAAAATTGTTTTCTTGATTCTGGCTATAATAATTATACGATCTCGTTCAGATTTTACACTCTAGAACATATGTATGTATAATCATCCTCTACGATTCTCGTATCTTTGAATTTGTGGATGCCACAGATTTTCACCGTTTGTGTGGGCGGAAGTGGGCGGGGCGAAGTTTTGAAATATATTTGTAGCAGTGACATATCACAGAAGTCTGGATCCAAAACATCGTTGCTCTAGCTCTAATAGTCTTTGAGCACTAGGCGCTAATAGGGACGGACAGACGGACGGACGGACAGACAGACAGGGCTCAATCGACTTGGCTATTGATGCTGATCAGAATATATATACTTTATGGGATCGGAAACGATTCCCTTTGGACGTTACACACATCCACTTTTACCACAAATCTAATATACCCCAATACTGATTTTGAGTATCGGGTATAAAAAAAACTTATAATCGAGAGAACATAAAATTTCAAGAAAAGCGGTCGAGCCATTTCGGAGAAGTTCAATAACAAACATTGAAACTCGAGAATTTAATATATTTTGAGCAATGCCAATAAGATGCAGAGGGGCCAATTTGAGTCGTCAAACGATCAAGTCTAGAACCATGCAAGAAATAACAGCACGAAGACAAGCAATGACATCATTTGGAGCAACAGAAATAGTTAACAATATTGCTGCAAACGGTCAAAAATGTAATTCCACGTTAAAAATCAAAAGCCAAGTTTATCACAAAGTGCCAATGCCAAACGAATCTCATAAATTTTTACAAGTAAACTTTCTGGGTGGCGAGGACTCCGAACGTGCACTCGACAATCACGTGGATGCACGTTTTGACTATCATTACCTCAATCCACATTTTGCCAGGCTGGAAGCTCTGTTAAATTAATTATTGAAATTATTTAAAGTGACAATCACGCTATTGTCATCAATCCTGATAGAACACCAGCTGGAGTGCATATACGTAGATTCAATGCACCTGTTGTTCACGACGTTGCTGGAATTATGGTTGGCGACCGTACAGCATCAAGATCCCGTAACAGGTAATTTATTCATTATTAAGAACATAGTTAATTTATTATTAAAGAAAAAATCTTCAACTATTATTATAGGAGCCGAATCAAATAGGAACGTTAGTTCTAAGGATTCTTATTCGTATAGTTTAATGATTAGAAGCGGCCGAGACAACATCATTTTACGATGTCGTGAGCTTTGCCAACCAATATCAACATCCACGTTTCTCATAGCCACCCCCACATTTTCAAATTTACCAGCAACTGAGGAGTTCGAAATTGGCTACATCTCCATCGACTCATTAGCACAGCACAATGCTACCGCCGATGTTGCCACCGATGGCACGACCAGTAGCAAATATACGAACTAGTGGAGACTTGGCAATGGTTCACTCACCTCCTTTACCCCCGGTTTCGACAAACCATTCTCCGAATGTTACTAATAATACCCTTTGCGTAACAAAAAATGGTTTGGAGCCAGAAAATAGTAGAAATACAAATAATATAGAGGGCAACAACAGTCCAATTAATACAGATACAAGTTCACATAGCGTTAACTGCACTACTCTTGTGACATCTACTTCACCCCAACCTCAACCCCAGGCACCGTTATCAACAAGTCCACACGCCTATCTTGAAAATGGACGATGTAACTTTCAACCAGTATCTTCCAACTCCTTAAGTCGTATTACCACGCAAATGTATCCATCATCCAATGGAAGGGAATATTTTAACGACTTTCATTCGCAATCAAAATCGGTAAGTATTTATTTATTTGTTTTATAAATTAACCAATGTATTTTAGTAATGAATGTATGTGCGTGCGTGCGCATCACAATTTCCAGCTGCTGGGATACGCCGGTTCTATTTCCACAATGTCTGGTGTAATAAGTCCGACAAACTTGAGCCTATACTCTGCTCCAACTATGGCTGTAGCTCGTTCTAGTGCTAGGACTCGATGGAACGACGACGAGCTAAACTTAATTCCACACTCTGTATCTAGTAAAAATATAGAAAATACACAAGTTATATTAATGGAAGATTGTAAGTAAACTTATTTTCCATAAACCCTACTCCAATCAAAGATTTTCAAAAATCCCAAGTTATAATTAAATGTTCATTTAATTTGTATTTTACATATGTATTTTCAGCTTCAAATCGTTATATCAAATCGTGACTATGTGTCATGATCTAACGCCAAAATTTCATAAATTGGACGCACACTCGTAAGGCTTGGGCATGCCAAAATATTTATTAAATACAAACATACATAAAGACACACACACAAACAAAAAATAAATATTTAAACTACGCGATGAACCAAAAAATGAAATATTGATCACCGGAGGAAGTGATAATATTTTGCCGGCAACCCAATTAACTAAGTAAAATTGTATTATTATTCACGGTGCTTCGATAATGAATGACTGAATACTGAACTTTAATCTTTTTACTGAGAGGTGTGCCTATGTTATTTGATTTTAAAGTTATTCTATATCTTACGATCAGATATGACCCTATTTTCATTCAAAAATTTAAATTGACTATCATTTTCGCTTCTTATTTTTATATTCTAAGAAACGATAACAACCGTTATGTTATAAAGTTATACATCTTATGACAATATAAGATCTAGTGACAGCAACAATAACACGGTAATTTACAAATGTGTCATATCGTTAATTACATGATTGAGGTTGGGGTTGGGGTTGGGGACACACCGAGTCTATTGCATCACTGCCCATGCATGACCTTCTACGATCCCAAGGCCTGCGAATAAGTGATTAGAAGGCAAACAAATATTCAGTCTAATGAATATTACCAGCTTCAGGTGGAGGAAATGGAAATTTTTTCCATCCAAGTTAATGGTTGCTATCGCTAGCACCTTCCACTTCTTGCCACGGAAAGTCTTCAGTCGATGATCACGACGAAAGGAGCATTCCCATAATGCTGGAGGTTTGAGATCAAGCTGATCTGTCCACCACCCAGGTCATGGGAATGCCCCTCTCGAGTGGTACACAAATGGTAAATTCATTTGGTGGAACATGTTGTTACATTATGTTTAGAGTAAGAACTGGTAAGAATTCTTGCAAATTTCAGCTCTATTTATACCAATTTCTCTTTTTCTACCTGTTCTTCTTGACAATTTCTTTACTTTTTCATCCCTCTTGTAAAACTATATTACAAGTTTTACTTTTAGCTTCAATTAGGTAATACATTTGGCAGTATAGTGGGTAGTACTTCCACCCCTCCGCGCCTTCCCAGGATGGAGACCGGGGTTGCAATCCCCGTCGTGATGTAAAAATTGTGTTTTTATACCCGACACTCAAAATGTGTAACGTCCAGAAGGAATCGTTTCCGACCCTATAAAGTATATATATTCTTGATCAGCATCAATAGCCGAGTCGATTGAGCCCTGTCTGTCTGTCCGTCCGTCCGTCTGTCCGTCTGTCCGTCCCCTTCAGCGCCTAGTGCTCAAAGACTATAAGAGCTAGAGCAACGATATTTTGGATCCAGACTTCTGTGATATGTCACTGCTACAAAAATATTTCAAAACTTCGCCCCGCCTACTTCCGCTCCCCCAAAGGACGAAAATCTGTGGCATCCACATTTTTAAAGATACGATACAACCAAAAACGCAGAATCGTAGAGGATGACTATATCTTCTAGAGTGCAAAATCTGAACGAGATCGTATAATTATTATAGCCAGAATCAAGAAAACAATTTCATTCTTTCTCGCTCTGTCTCTCTCTAACACACAGGTTTCATGGTCGGTTTTGCCAATTGCAAAATGCGGGTTCAAGGATCTCAGAACCTATAAGAGCCAGAGCAACCAAATTTGGTATCCACACTCCTATGATATCGGACCATGACCGTTTTGAGTCAAAATTTCGCCACACCCCCTTCCGCCCCCGCAAAGGACGAAAATCTGGGGCATCCATTCTATTATTTATTAATTAATTAATGTTTTCATATAATTTAATAAAATATATTCAGTCTCAGTCTATACTCCGTCAAGTAAAGACTCGTCAAATCTAACCAGCAGCGAGCGCACCGAAATCCAACACACAAAAACATTCAAGTGCACAAAGCAAACTCCCAAAAAAACAAAAAACAAACACACCTAACGAACAGTTAGAACATTAAGTGCAGCGGGCGTCAGCCCTAGCCTACCTGAAATGTCGCGACCACCAGACCCCAAATTCCACGCACCGTGGGACAAATCATCGTGTCTCGAACCCAAATACATAAATTACAATAATCAGAATAGACAATAAAACCTTCGAAAACGTGTCCCCCTTCATTATTAAAAAAGTCTTAGACTTTCAATGTGGAGGTGAAGCAGACTCAGTCAAAAAAATCAGGGACGGTTCACTGCTCATTAAAACAAAAGGAACAACCCAGGCATCAAAGCTCCTGAAAATCGTAAAATTCCACGATTTTCCTGTGAAAGCATCTGATCACAAAACCCTTAACTCCTCCAAAGGTGTCATCTACTCCAACGATTTACGCAACATAGAAATAGAAGTAATCAAAAGCGAACTCAAAACAACCAAACAAAGGGTCATTGACGCAACTAAAACACACAAACACAAATTTTACCTCAAAACCGTCCTTCAAACTGAAAAGAGCCGACTGGGACCTCTACCAAAAACACATCCATAAACTCAACTCCACTACCCAAACAAGCGACAACGTCAACAGGGAAAACGCTCTAACTAAAAAAATAATAATCCAAAGCGCCCATCTTTCCATCCCCCAAAACACCACTTTCCACCTCCCACGTACCGTTCCCTGGTGGAACAAAGAACTAGCAATCCTCAAAAGTTTAAAAACCACTAAATGGAATAAACTCAAACGAGACATAAACAACACCACCTACATAGAATATAAAAAAGCAAATGCCAAATTCAAAAGAGCAATCAGGGAAGCTAAACAGAAATCGATTCTTGATTTCACAGCCCAAATACACCCTACCTCAGACACATCCTCAACATGGTCTAACATCAGACGACTATGCGGACTTTACCCTGTCAAAATCATTCACAATATCTTTAACCCACACACCCAAACAAACACAACCAACCAAACCGAAATAGCCAACTCCTTCGCCCACACGTGGTCAGAAGAAGCTTACGATCGTGATTTCTCCCCAACATTCCGTACGAACAATTCCCACACAGACTCACTTATAAACTACACCCCAACTCCACCAGCATTAGAAGTCGAAAAGGACATTACACTCATAGAATTCTCATCAGCACTGTAATCCCTGAAAGGAAACACCCCCGGCCTCGACCGCACCTCCTACTCAATGATACAAAAACGCACCCCCCACCCTTAAAACCAGAATAATAAACCACTTTAACAAAATACTCGACTCATACATCCCACAATCGCTCAAACACAGCCTAGTCCTCCCGATTCTAAAATCACAAAAACCACTAACAGACATAAAATCCTACAGACCCATATCACTTAACTCATGCCTAGCCAAAACGCTCGATAAGATAGTGGCAAAAAGGTTATGGTGGTTTGTTTTGAACAACAAACTAATTCACAACAACCAACTAGGTTTTAAAAGAGGCAAATCGGTACTAGATAGTGTACTCTACGTAGACCAGCTAGCTACCAAAGCCATTGCCCAAAAAAAACATCTAACCTTAATATTCCTTGACTTCACCAAAGCTTTCCACAAAACTAGTCAGTCTCAGTTGTAAAGGTATTTCAACGATATTTTGCACTTAGTGGTCTTCTTACAGAGGCCAAGAATAGGTATGGGGATCGAGATATCTGAGAAAAATGCGTTATTAGTTACTTTTTAAAGCAGCTTGGAAAACAGATTTTAACAGGAAATAGGAAATAGGAAATAGGAAGGAAATAGAGTATAAAAATTGTTGATAAGCAACAAGTCTTCAAATACCATTGACGTGAAAACATTTTTTTGTTGAACCTTTTTTGTTTAAACCTTGATTAATCCTGTAGAAAGTTTATTCATCAATAAGATAAAACTATTTACATATGTGGGCAGAGCTGAGGGTTTTTGTTTGTCAGCATTATTCTCTAAAACCTTTTTTTTACAAAATCCAATAAAAGCCAGTATTTAAAATAAACCAGTCAAGTAGAAATTAAGTTCATTAATTGGATAAAATTATGACAAGCCAGTCAAGCAGAAAATTGAGTCATTAATCGGATAAAATGATGTATGTATCTAGCTAGTAATATTCGACGGAATATCAAAAAAGAGGATTATGTATGATGGAATTTTGATAATTCGTCAGTAAATTTACGGTATATTTTCAAAGTGAGACGGTATATTTCCGAGGATCGGACGGTATATTTTATACCGCTTACGGTATTTTTAATACTTTTCGGTAATTTGTGAGGTCTAAATTGACCCGACGGTATATTTACGGTATATCGGTATATAATGGTATATTTTGTCAATTTCATCAATCTATTAAATTTCATTTTCAACGTTATATAGAAATCCAATAAAAGAAATTTTTTAAATTAAGCCAATCAAGTAGAAAATTATGATGGAATGGCTAAATGTTCTATATAGCTAGTAATATTCGACGGAATATCAAAAACGAGGCATATGTAAAATATAACTTGAATTCGTCAGTATATTTACGGTATATTTTGAAAATGAGGCGGTATGTTTCGGTATATTTCTGAGGGTCGGACGGTATATTTGATCGATAAATCCGCGGTCACACTGCCTCTAAATCAAAATAATTAATTAATTTTGCTGCATTAATTATTTTGGAGAGAAATGGCTTTCGCCAGCATTGTGAAACGTTCTCTGCGCTCCGGGTTGCAGTTACAGGGTTTTGGGTTACAGCCGCCGCAGTCCTCTGTAATAGGATGCGGCTTACTAAGGTATATCATCGACCCGCTTACATAATTGTTGAAAATGTCTAATTTTTTAATTTCTTTTTCCTCTTTATCCCAGTTCGCATCAACACCGCCGTGCAGCTGCGAAATGGTACCCGGATCCGGAATTCATGAAGCAGTTCAGCGGCCCTGTGATGTATCCCGACGAAATAACTTCGCTCTGGAAAGTGCCCCCATGGAATAGTATGTACATTGCTGCGACACAGATCAAGTGGATAATATAATATATAATATAATATAATATTTAACACTTCAACTCTTCACCTTCCCATCCAAATCGTAAATTAGGCAAAGTCACGCCCGTCGAAAAGTCGGTGCGCAATTTGACACTTAACTTCGGTCCGCAACATCCCGCTGCTCACGGAGTACTCCGGCTGGTGCTAGAACTGGACGGCGAGGTAAGGGTGTGAGGTTCCGCACAGATCCTCAATTGGATTTAAGTCCGGACTCATTGAAGCCCACTTAATCAACGGTTTATTGTGGGTCTCAAAATAGTCCATTGAGGCCCAGAAAAAACATGAATTGGCGCATTATCCTGCTGAAAATTATTTACCATGTGGCATTTTTAACAAAAATTCAATTTTTTTAAATTTTGTTTGGTTTGAAGCAATAATGAGTGCTTATGTACAGAATCAATCAGTTTGTCACTTTTACTGAAAAGATGCTAACACTGCGACTCTCAAAAAATGAATAAACATGATTGCACATATATCTATTTTCTACGTAGAGCGCGAGCTTGATTTCTTATCTAAGCTAATGGTACCACAAATGGAGTTCAAAGAAGACGAAAATTTGTCGTAACTGAGCACAACAATAAGAGAAAAGAACTACATAGTCAAACCAAATAAACAGCTATTACTTTTTAAGAAAAATTGAAAATAATTTTTGCACATATAGCCATTTTACTAAGGTATGTAAACTTTTTGCAGACTGTTATGCGCGCGGACCCACATATCGGATTGCTGCACCGTGGCACGGAGAAGCTTATTGAGTACAAGACGTATACGCAGGCTCTTCCCTATTTTGATCGTTTGGATTATGTTTCGATGATGTGCAACGAACAGTGTTACTCTCTGGCCGTAGAAAAGCTACTTAATATTGATGTGCCTCTCCGGGCCAAGTACATACGCAGTGAGTATATTCAGATCAAATCATTACATTAAATATTTTTTGCATTTCTATATTCGCTCCAGCGCTGTTTGCTGAAATCACACGCATTCTAAACCACATAATGGCTGTAGGGACACATGCCCTAGACGTTGGCGCACTCACACCGTTCTTTTGGCTCTTCGAGGAGCGCGAAAAAATGATGGAGTTTTACGAGCGTGTTTCCGGAGCCCGTATGCACGCTGCGTATATTCGACCTGGTGGTGTGTCGTTGGTAATGTACAAGTGTTGTCAGAATTTATGGAGATCTAATCTCTGAGCTTTCAGGATATGCCGATTGGTTTAATGGACGATATCTATGAGTTTGCCTCAAAATTCGCCGAGCGCCTAGATGAAGTGGAGGATGTGCTTAGCACCAACCGCATCTGGGTGCAACGTACTGAGGACATCGGCATTGTAACTGCTGAGGAGGCTCTTAACTATGGCTTCAGTGGCGTCATGCTTCGTGGTTCAGGCATCAAATGGGATTTGCGGAAGCAGCAGCCATACGACGCCTATCATCTTGTGGACTTTGACGTGCCGATCGGCACAAAAGGAGACTGCTATGATCGCTATCTTTGCCGCATCGAGGAAATGCGTCAGTCCCTGCGCATAATCGACCAGTGCCTCAATCAAATGCCTGCAGGAGAAATTAAGACGGACGATGCTAAAGTGACGCCTCCGTCGCGTTCCGAAATGAAAACTTCTATGGAGGCACTGATTCATCATTTCAAGCTATTTACTCAAGGCTTCCAAGTGCCACCTGGCGCCACATATACAGCCATAGAAGCTCCCAAAGGCGAGTTCGGTGTTTATTTAGTGTCAGATGGCTCCAGCCGTCCATATCGCTGTAAGATCAAAGCTCCCGGATTTGCCCACTTAGCGGCGTTAGAGAAAATTGGCAAACAGCATATGTTGGCCGATGTCGTTGCCATTATTGGAACATTGGACGTAGTTTTTGGCGAAATAGATCGATAGACGAAGATGATTTTTTCAATATTATGCTTTCATGAACTTGTATATGAAAAATGGTTATTAAAATCAGAGTTATGGTCGTAACAAATTTGTTTTATTGTCTTTATATCCAAACACGGCAACATCGATTTATCGTAATCGGACCCGGAAAATTTCCTTTGACCATTGACGATTTATTGTTGTAATCCAAAACCGAAAGGGAAAAATCCAGTTCTTTTTTTCATTTACTGTGGACACAATTCTCATTCCCATATTATTGAGTTTTAACTTTATTTCCATAGTACTTTCACATAACTCTTAAAATATACAATATGTATTCTTGCCAAACAACATCGAAGATAAACTTTCTGGGTTTTAAATATATATATAATTATCTTTGTCATATCTATTTTAGCTTATATTTACCAGGTAAATATAAGAGTATAGAGTTTATGGCCAGACTCCGACCCAACTCCGTCACCGGCTCTCTATCGCATACGCGTCGTAACATGCCAATGGTCGTGTTAATATAACAAATTGCACACATCAGTATGCATGTACAATTGGGGTTTGTTCTTTTTATGCAATGAAGTAGCGCCTATTTTCATAATCTTACTATAATAATTCAATGCCATTCTCATTGAACTTAAAAGCTGAAAAGTCATACATAACACATTAAAGACTAAATAATTAATTTATACACATTGATGTCAATAGAAAAACTCCAACCAATAGGTAATTTGTCGCGTAGATATTTATAGGACTCGATTTATTTTGCTCTAAAATAAAACCCCTCTGCGACCAACAACTTGGATGTGGGATGTGTGTGTCTGTGTTGCACTATCGAGTTATGTTTTTATAATTTAATTTGCTATGCATTTTTTTTCGTATCTAATAATTTTTATTCTACGTGATCACATTGAAACTTTTGTTTTAAAAACGCTTTTAGGAGTTATTTTAAGATAGATATTTTGTAATATTTAACATATTATTTCTAGAAGCTTTAACAATTTGCAACGTACATATGTATTTACTATGAAAGTTTCAAAATGGCATTAACCTGATTAATATTGCGACATAATCTATCAATTAGCTAAATACATACATCTCCCATGACACACGAAATGTATCCGTGGCATGTTTCTATTATCGGCCGAAGCAAGGGTAAGACGTATGTACATCAATTTAGACATATAAATTAATCAAGAGGCATTGTTAAAAATATAATTATTCTTTTTTTTACATTTTTCAGATGCTTTCAAGCGGCGTCATTAATTTATGTTAATCAATAACAATTGTATTAGCCATCGTAAGAGACGTTGCGAGTGGCTTGGCTGAGGTATGTGAATCTGACTGAGTACACTTACATACAAGTTAATTCATTCGATTGTGTTTGAGTTGCTTGTTGGTTACGCTCAAGTTGTCTATCCTTTAACGCTAGTCGATTTAGTTAAACTATATTATAATACATAAACTAAAAAATACTAATACATCATTCGCTAAATGCTACTGTGTGTGTGTTTGTATATATTTTGTTGTTTTTTTTCAAGCTGAAAAATTCACATATTTTAAGGTTTAGTTCTTTCGAACATTGCAAGCTTTTTTATTTTTCCGTCACTTTTAATAAGCTCTCGCGTTTGTTAGGAGCCAAGAATGATGCATGCATCTTTTATAATTGCTTAAATCGGCTTTTATCAATACCCTTTATTTAAGACTATTTGTTGATGTCGGTAGATTAATGTCGGCAGTGATTGGGTCGGACGTTTTCTTCATTTTGTCGCAGTAATCATTAAAAATATCACGAAAGCGTATCCAGCATTTCTCCGGGATAGTTATTGAGGTCCGAAAATTGTTTTTCACCTATGACAAATCGTATCGTAATCAGATCTTACAGTCTTAAATGTATTATTTTCTTATCATTATTAATACGTACTTCACTTATCCGCATATAAACTCCACGATTATTTTGCCCAATATCAAAATAAAAGTTTTTATTATCAACCTTCATATGACGCTCTTCGGGCAAGTCCCCTTTAAACCTAATGAAAAAATAAATATTAAAATATATATTTCTTTTTCTGTATTTCCATATTTTGTAATATCTAGATGTCTGCCCGGCTATTTTAACGCTATTGCTTTACATTGAGTAGAACAATGTTGGAAAAAAGGTCAAGCAGGAGGGCAAAAAAATGAGATTTAAATGAAATCCTGAATATACATTATATGTACATATTTACTTATGAATAAAATGGAATATATATTTTTACTATACCCTCCATCATTAGCCCCAAACTCTTCCAGTAAGTCTGTGAGCGCATCTCGAAACTCGATCATTCCTTGGGCTGGTAGTGCGATTTGCGATCGAGGCCCACCCCTTGTTATGGTTTGTGATACCTTTGAATTGGTATTGTTAGCCTATGTTTGCCAATAGGATATTTCATACATATTACCCGAAGGAAACGGCCACGGGCATTCTCCTTTAGATCCAAATAATATCTTCTATAATCTTTGATCATCATTTCGGACTTCAATTTACCATCCTCCGGCAAATTGTCTGTGTTCGGAGGGCCTGTGTTTTGACCAGCTTATTATTAATAATTATTTTATTAATTCCAAAATAATCTAACTAAAACAAAAGAAAATCGTAGATTCGGCTTGCCGATGTTGAAATACCCTTGCAGAATTCAAAAACTTGTCAATTAAGAACGATTACAACTACAATACAATGTCGTTTTTGCTTAGCAAGTTTTGAATGCTAATTTGAATCGACTTTCTTTTCTCATTTGCCTATAATTTAGTTGTAGGCATTTGAAAATATTAAATTAAATAACTTTGTTTGATCTGGATGGCATCTTTTGACTACCTAGAAATTATTTTCAAGTTCTTGTCCGCTCTGCAAGGGTACATCAATAATTTTGTACCTAGTGATGCATAGTAATCACTAAAGGATGATAAGTGGTCGCGAAATTCGGCAGCAGTTGAAAGGGCCAAGTATATTTGACTTCGTCTGCCATCAGCGCCAATCTGAAATGAAAAAATCTTCCTCAGGTACGAGTAAAACCAATGTGAAGTCTAGTGCCCCGACTATACGACAACACGATACTAGACTGTTTTTTGACTATTGCTATTTCAAATATAAAACTTCAGATTTTTATAAAATCTTAACGAGTTTTGTAAACTGAAATTTAATTGCCATTTTTAGCGCTGTTTTTGATTATATATGTCGAGAAGGATATTGAATAGATTGACTTTGTAGCTTTTTTTTAGTTTTTTGAGACGGAAATTGTTTTTGTGTTTCAAACAGTACACAAGTTTTTTATCGCTGGGTAGTCCGAAAGTAATATTAATTTTTAAGCCCTACATACATATGTATAGGCATAACAAATTAAAATTGATGGCGTTTTTTTGGTCTATCTTAATACTGGACTGATGTCCAGTGTGGTGTAAGTTAATGTACTCTTGAAGAAACAAAAATTGAATGTGAGCTTTCGTTTTTTTTTTTACCTCGGCTACTTTAATAAAACGCCCGCGCCGATTTTGTTTTACATCTAGATAGAATCGCTTGGATTGTATTTGAAGCATTTTTGTAGCCAGTTCCTGTTCCACTGTACCGCCACCTTCAAGAAAATAAGAAATGTAGATGTAGATATTGATATTTATAGCTAAATGCAGTAATAGTAATAGTTAACATATGTACCTTTGCCAGAGGAATCGAAATCGTTTCTGCTTGAGGAACCCTCCATGTTAGCGACATTATATTCTAGAATAAACATTAGGAGAATGTTGGTCAGTGCACAGGCGACACACTCGCTGCTTCTTCCTCTTCGACATACTTGATCCTCCTGAGATGCCTTCATCTCCACTTCCAAGATCAGACATTACGAAATACTGTCAATGAACAATTTTTAGCTTGGTAAATTTGTGCGTCTATTTCGTTTCTTGACACTTCCGCTCTTTGGTTCGACTTCAACCCAGTCACTGCTCAATCCGTAGCCTACTATGAAAAAGTGCAGCTCAGCTCATCGTACATGTACATATGTTCAACTATTATTATTATTAGGTATATGCTAATATGCTAATCTATTACCGAATCGAATAGATATGTGTATAATTTCATACATGAAATGTTTTGTAGCATATATGTACATATGTATGGGTGGTTGGCATTTACAGCACCAGTAGGGACGACTGTCTATATTCCTTCAAAACAAGACCACTGTCCAACATTTGCTGGACTTTACTGTAATATAATGTAGCTTTATATGTCTCCTCTCTGAGAGAAGTGTGCTTACTCTCTCAATTCTAACGGTTCTTATAACTTTAGGCAATTTTGCAAAAGCGGAGCGAAATGGAGCTCCAACAAAAATAGCACCAGTAACTGTTTTATGTAATGGCTTTTTTTTCTGAGCTTCTTTATATTTTAAGTTCTTGATTGAATTAAAAATCTGTGGCTTTAGGTGATTGTGACAAGAAAGTTACAAAATTTAAGTAATTATGGGTCTTGGAAAGCACTAAAGTGAAGAAAAAAGCCAAAGGATCAAAACTTTCATTTCAGAAGGCAGGACCTATGCTAAGGTGTGGCTAATTGTCTGTTGTTAAAACAAAAATGATTAGCAATGCTTTAAAATATGTTTTCAATAAGAAACACATGGATGAAAGGACGCGATATCCCCATTTCTGGTAAAACTACTGGTTCGTGAGAGCAAGGAGGACACATTTAAGTCGGCCACAGAGCTAAAGCAAGGATCTTAAAAATCGTCAAGTACCAGAAAAGTTAGATCTTGTTTACAAGAACGTAAAATGGGTACTCGTAGTCCAAGGAAAATTCTACTTTTCACGGGAAGGCATAGGGCAAAAAAAAGTTTGGTATGCAAAATAGCAGTAAAGTTGGGACAAAGAAAAATGGAGAAACACCCTGTGGTCCGACTAAAGCCAAAATTTATTTTTTGGTGTAAAAGGGTCTTGTTCTTGTGTGAAACGACTACCGAATGCAGAATACAACCCCCTGACTCACATGTAAATTTATTAGACATAGAAAAGCAACCAAAATCGTATGGGCATGATTTTCGTACTAGGCAACATGTCTATGTCAATATCAAAGAAACAGTGATTCTGCTTTATGCAGAATACGAAATAGAGTTGTTTTGTGTCTTCCAGCAGGAAAATGACCCAAAAAACTAGAAAGAAAGCGCGAAAGTAGTTCGAGCACAATTCACTTAGTGCAATGGATTGGCCTGTTCAGTCTTTAGACATGAACTCCATTGCTAATATTTTGGGTTAAGTTAAAAAATATGTTTTTAATGCGGAACCAAAGAACAATATAGATCTTTGGAGTATCCTGCATGGTTCGTGGATCAATATCCCAAGGAAAAGATGCGAAAATTGGGTGAGCTTTAATGTCAATATGTTGAGCTGCTGTTGTTGCTGCCAAAGGTTTTACAACAAAATGCCAACCTTTAAATACAACTAAAGTAACATATTTTACAAACAAATGTGGAAAGTTCCTTTGTATTTTATAGTGTTTTGATTTCTTTGTAAATTGGTTTTATTTTTTTTGGTGCCCAAATTTCTGATAAAATCCTTTTCTTTCCAAATATTTTTATTTGGAGTTTGCAAATCAGACCAGTGCTCGGGGATACGATAAATTATACCTTACATATTAGTCTTAACGTTCATTAGAACCATTACTTAAGCAAAATCCGTCAATTACACATCAGTCCCCTGGTGCTATTTTTTACGGCGTAGCTGTATATGTAAATATGTACATAAGTATGTGCACGGTCACAACATAAGGGAATGGGAATGAACGTAAATTTATTCACGAAAATTGTCATATATACATAGGTTCATCACTGTTAGCGTTTTTCCTTACACACCAAAAACCTTGAACGATTTCGCAATTGCATGTGTACGTACATATGGATGTATCTGTATCTACGTACACACATAGATACAATTCCGAAAAATGTATTTTTGCTTGTGAGTGTAAGTATAGTATGGTTGATTTATGAGCATGTATTAACTTTGTGAAGAACTTCTGTCCTCAAACTTCAAAAACAAACATAAAATACAACACTAGCATTTTAATTAGTTAAAGTTTTTAATTTAAATAAAATCACAAATACGTACACACACACACACACACACGCACTTTTTCACGACCGACGAAAACAGTGTGACCTGATCCTCGGAAATGTAACAAAATATACCGTCTCATTTTCAACATGTATTATAAATATACCAATGAGAAAACGAACGTAGCCCACTTAAGCCCCCTATATTAAAACAAAAGAAAAAAAACAACTTGACTTAAACCGCGGATATATTAACGTATAATATTTCTAATAACATTTCTTGTAGGTCCATCCAATCCTTTATCTTTGCTTAAAAAATACCACGATAACTGCGATAAAATTCTTCAAGTTTCATCATTTTCGTGGCTAATATTTCAATACCCACTGGTCGGCAATGGGTAAATCTCTCTATGTCTATGAACGAAAATCATAGTCCTCAATTTTGGTATTCGGCTGAATATTACTAGCTGGATAGGACCCTCATCCCTAAACACAGAAGTTTATCACATTGATGTGTTAATTTTCTATCAGATATGCAAATTTTAAATGCTTACTTCTATTTGGTTGTGCCTAATATAAGGTTTTAACAAAAAAGGTCAAAACATGAAACGTAAATAGTATGGAATGTCACGTTATTTTTTAATGGTTTTCAAGCTGATTTGAAACGTAATTAACAATCAGGCAGGCTCCGGTTTTAACTAATTTTTTTTCTCGTTTTAAACATAAACGCCCGTTTTCGGAAAAAAATGCAGCGTGATACAAAAGATTTGTATTACTTCAATTTCTCGTTTTAAAGCCAAACGACGGCAGAAAGTGCGCGATTTAGGACGATGAAGTCTTCTTAGATGCAACACCTAAGTATTTAACATGTCCGACGAACTGTGATGCATCCATATTGAAAATTAAATTGCCAATGGTCAACGAATTAATTTAATTTTGACCCAACATTTTAAATTAATTGAGGCGGGAAACGGCCCTAAAGCGCAAACATTTATTTCTTGCCAACATTCCGATAGCCAAAACGCAAACTGTTGTTGCCGTGAGCTTTGGTTAAACAAAACTATTTATAAGCAGAGGCAAAAGCTTAATTACCCTGGTAATGATGTCTAACTTATGTTAATGCATTAATAGGTTATCTAAGTTCTCCGAGGAAAATGCTTCCGTTTTGAAAGAGGAGAAATCGTACGTTTTGTGAAAACGGGAGCAACAATTTTCGTTTCCGAAATTGTAAACCTGTAACCAAACCTGTAAAGTACTGCACTTAAATACACACTTGTTGCTGCTGATAATAAATAATAGTAAAATACCCAAAAATATCGAAACAAAAAATTCATTACATCCCGACTGGGAATCGAATCCCGGTGTCTACATATACATGAATATATTTTATTGTAAATATTTCATTGAAAATATTAATTATACATTAATAAATAATAATATAATATATAAAATGCGAAAATTATATTCAATAGAAAAGATAAATAGAAAAATAGAAATAGCGGCTATTGTTTTATACAAATATTCCATCGATTGTCTGCAGCCCTAGCTAAATACCGTTACCGCCGTTACTATTCTAAATACCATTCTAGTATAGTCCAGCTCCATCTCTGACATGGCCGTGGGAAAATGGTGCCATGAACAGCTGAGTGGGCAACGATAACGATATTTTTTTTGATTCGAGATGGCCAGATCAATGTGACCAGCGAACTTGGTTTTAATCAAGACACTGAATCCAATGATTGTTCTTTTGCTAACAACTGATCTCGGAGCAGAAATAAAAAATTAAACAAGTGATAAGAGAAAGAGAGAGACAGACAGTTAACTCCTACATCCGGCTAGAAAGAACAAGAGAAAAGTGCAACGCACAAAATCCGTAGATGGATTACAAGATCACGACACCGATCCAGACGATCCTGCTGTTTATGAACACATATTAAACATTGTATGTATGGAATGGACAGAAGTCTTCTTCTTCCAAAATTTTTAATTTTACAAAAGTTCAGAATTTCGGGCGACTTTCGTTCAGTAGACACCAGAGGTGTCTGTGCAAGAGACAAAACAAAAGATTATGTATTCCGTACTAACTTATCGTAAAATGTGATCGATCATGATAAGGACCAAAATCATTTTCTATCAATAGCTTGATACATCAATCATCACTATTCCTTTATACCCCAAAGTCGCTTCACTTTTGTAAAAATGGAAAAACTACAACTTCAAGACTTGATTCGCAAGAACAATCCGAGTTTTAAATTAATAAAATCTGAAATCCCCAAGTCAGACAAAGCAGAGAAAGGATAGCCTAAAAGAGAATTGAATGAATCGTCGAACGAAAGTTAAAATGTAATTGTTCCTGATCAAATATCTTGGTATTGTATTGTTTAGTATTTGCTAATAACCTATTCGTACAAATAGGCGACCAAATTCCACGAATACATGAATAGTTAAAAATTGTATAAATTTGCTCAAAATATAGTTTAGCCCATTCAAAGAAGAAAAAAGTTATTAACCTATCTAACTTAACATGGAAAAATGTACAAATGCTCATCACCAATGCGTAGTTTTAGTAATACCTTTGGCTTACGTGTTTTCCGCGAAACGTTTACGAACACTAATTTTTCGTTTTGTCTCTCTCGCAGCAGACTTGACATAATCCCAATCACAAGCTTTTGAGCTTTCGTCTTTCAATTGCTTTCAAATTTGGAGAGAGATAGTCTCACGAACGCGTCCGGCTCGAGCAATCATCGCCGAACTCGAAAAAATCACCATCAAACCTGAAAAAAGTTGTCGAAATAGCAGCAGAATAAATGGCAGATGTATCTCAATGCTGCCCAATGTATTTGTATCTCTCTCTCGCAGCAGTCTTAACTTAATCACAATCAAAAGCTTAAAGCTTTCGTCTTTCAATTGCGGCATTTTAGTGGAGACGGTTCGTGGCTCGTCGGGTTTTATTGAATAGCAGCTAAAAAATATCCATACATCATATCCATAGTTTTGTTTTGATTCCCGTGATTGTGATCCCCAGCAATCTGCAGTTATTTAATGCGCGTCTTGTGATACTCTAATACAAGCGAAACGTGAGTACATATCTATGTACTAGTCGCATGCATATTATGTAAATATATATCTACATAAATACTTATTTCTTGCTGGCTGGGGCTGCTGCTGCTCTTGCTCTCCCCTCCCCACCCCATCCGCATCCACTGAGAAAAGCCAGAAATACATGCATGTGTACATAATAAAATACGAGTACCGTACCGCCGACCGACTCGCTGTTATTATATATCTTTTCTGTGTACCGAATAAGAATGTGTTCGTATGTTTTGTACGAATTGGCCTTAGTGCTTATGTTAACGATATCTAATTTATTAGTTCAATCTATACTATATACATAGGTTATATTTTGGATCATATCATCCTTTCTCGTTGTCATGAAACTTTTTGAATAATGACTACAATCGTAACTGTAATACTGTCCGGGAATCATTGACATTATAGCATTCGAGCATATGATATGTATGTACCTATGTATGCACCCATGTACATAGTATTTCCACGTATGTACATGAACCGGTTGATATGATGTATGTATGTATCGATCAATTGATATCTGGCTACAGATACCCGACTATAGCCAATTGGCTACCACCACAAAAGGCGCCAATTTGAATGATGTGTGTTGTGAATGCTACTGCTTCAGGTGTTCGAATAGTTACAAATGTGTGCCTCATTTGTTAAGTGTGTTCCTATTCGTAGTGTGCTATTAATTTTTCATGATGTTTTCTGGATATACTGGACTGCACGAATGGCCAACCCAGCTCCAGTTCCCCATGACATCCCAGCAGAAACCACCCACCTACCCCATTTCAGCTCCTGCGTTGGATGCACTGTTTTGTTCTTGGTTCGATCTGTGTTAGCTTTCGACTCTCTCGGTCTGGGTCTGACTCAGTTGCTTTCGGGGCTCTTTCGTGACAGGGATACGTTGTACATGTGAACGAATGCGAATACGTATACTATACACCTACATGCATATATGTACTTTGATAAACAGGGTGCCCGTGGCCCTACGCTGTTGCATAAACACTCAAGGGTGCAAATATGATTAGCTATACAGTTTTCTTTTCATTACTTGATTTTCGGCGTATAGCACCAAATACTATAATATGACACTTATACCATCATATAATACCACGTAGCTAAAGTTTTTTGTTCTTTATTAGATGAGACGTTGGATCCGTACAGTGCAAAAATAGTATCTATTATAAAAGTATAATGATAAAGTACAAAACCCAACCTAATGGTATGCGCAAAAGGACTTACTAGGAAAAGTTAATTTACATTTACGTTAATATCTTTAGTAAATGATAAAAATTTAATTGAAGATATGTATATTGTTTAGTATCAATCCCGTTTTCGGTGTCGAACCCTGTAATTCTGAATAACTGTACACACAGCCCCACACATGCACACAGCCACACAATATATGAGCTTTTTCGTCAGTGCGGTGCGTACTGGTTTGGATGTTGTTGCTGACTTTGCTAAACTTTCTGGTACAGTAGTTTGGACACACATGTATGTACGCGTAGGTATATGTATAAACATACATACAGTCAGACATAGCTACATAAGTGCATATAAGATATGTATGTTTGGATGTACATACATACATACATATGTATGTACACAAGTATATGCATAACTTGCCATTGCCATTTTTCGCTTCGTTGCATTTGGGGGTTTTGCTTAAATATTATGTGTATGCATATTTCAATCTGTATACGTAGTCTAGGGTATGGTATGGTATTTGTAAATAACTTGTAACTCCCTATAGGCACTTAGATTCAACACAGTCGTAAATATGTATGTACATACAGATGTATATATAGCCAACATAATGTGCTCCCTAATATTGTTAAACAGCGATAATGATTGTAGATTCATTCACTCTACAATTGATGCATGTATCTTTCTTTTCTTTATACTTTCTGTAGAAGTAAATATATATACATTTGCATATACACACATATACTATATATAATTCATTTTATAGTATACTCATATGTAGAGAGTATATCACTTGCCACGTGCACGATCAGTCGCTCAAGTCGATCTTTGTGTGTCCATTACCTGTGAGGTGTAAGGGTATATTGAATTCGTGCAAAAGTATATACATATCTACATATGTACATATTCTTTTACTATGTAGGGATTTGCTGGGTAAATGGGTATGGAAGAAAGGATACCACCGTTTTTTTTTAAATCTGTTTACTGGGAATATTAGTCAGGCACGAAGTATACTTAGTTGACGAACTGTAATAGTATACGAACAGTTGACTCTGCAATAATTATTCGATTATTGATGCTAATGAAGGATCAACGTGCATATGTATAAGATTTATGTTTATTGTGTGAGTTAGTAACACATAATCGAAATGAATGCTTAGAATAATAACAACAAAACGCTATATTTTGACACATTTATAATATGTCTCCCGTTTTTTTTATACCCCATCTTTTCAGTCGTAGATTTGACGTGTCTGCTACTTAATTCTACTTATTCGGCGCGAATAACTCCTCTATAAAGCCATGAGAAGTGCACGGAAACTTATGTGATCAACTAAGAAAAACATATTCAGGTAGAATTAGATATCGACAAGTGAATCGGGATGGAATCGGGATAAAACGATTAATAACCACAGTTTTATATATAAATGGGCGTTTAATAACAAGGAGATGCAAGTGGAAAGGTTATTGCCAGAGAAGATCCCACTGATAAGTAGTTCCTTTACACATACGCCTAAAGTAGCTCCAATAGTCTTAAGAATATTGCCAACGCGAGAAAATATATCTTTCGCCGGTCAAGAAGGTTTAATTAGAATCCTGCAAGCGGCATTGACTGACCTAAGCGTAAAGCAGAGAACAAAGGAGCCCACTGGTATTGAAATGGCATCTTCTGAGGATGGCAATTTGGGCACGACAACAGAGACAGTGACTATGACTGCGACATCGTCTGCGTCAGCATCAAACCCATATAGTAGTTCAACCCATAGTAACTCCAGCAAGGGTGCCGGGCGTTCGAATAATTGCAAGCGCCAGAAGTTTTGCGGTTTAGTGGAAACACCTAGCAGGAGCGGTGATCTCGATGATTCCATTCAAGCTCCTGACGTGGCCCCGAATAAATGTGTAGGAGATAGCGACGAATCTCAACAACAACAGCCACATCAATCTGTCACCGTTGAGAAGGCACAACCATTGCCAGTTCCAGCTCTCGATAGCTCCAGTAACTGTGGGAGCAGTAAGAGTCCTCAAAAGATTGGAGGCTATGATAACGATCTCTATATTGCCCCGGAGCAGGCTCTGGTTACGAGCGTGGAGTTGGTAGTGCCAGCGCCACAGACAGCAGCTGTACGACACTCGGAGGAGCCATGTAATGGGTCAGGGGGAGACTCATCTTTGATCAACACCAACAAACGGCAGTACAATTCGGGTGCTCTCTATGATGCCACTGGTTCCTCCAATTCGACAAAATATTTTTCAAATGATAAAATCGATGGTTGTGTAAATGACTCCTCCAATTTGAATGTAAGAATTCCTACTAACTTAGCATTAGCAGCAGCAACTGGTGATATTTTGCTGGCAGATCGAAGGGCTTCGATATGGGCTCCACATGATGAGGAGCAAGTGCAGGTAACAACGCCAGAGACAACGGCACCAGACGACCCCAAGCAGTGTTCTGTGAATGTAGGCTCAGAGCTGCCTTATCGTACGGTACAACAGCAACGACACTCTGAACTGTTGCTTCAGATCGAGAAGGAAAGCTCTGGAGCAAGTGAAGGACTTCCATTAGCCCTGCAGCATCATCATGATAATTCGACACAGAGCCAATACGGGCATCAACAAATCCTTGATAGTCAGCTGCATAGTAATATGTACGCACAAATGATGCAGCAACAGCACCACCATCAGCAGAACATTCATGAGCAAAACTCGCGAAATCAGCAGCATGCAAACTACTCCAGCTATAACCCACATTTTCAGCATTCTGAACTCTTTGGAGTACATCACAGTGATCATCATCGCCAGCAGCAGCAACAGCTTCCACATCACATGGAGTGTCATGGGCATCTGCATCAGCCATCTCCTCTTGGCCAGCAGCAGCAACAGCAGCAGCAGCAACAACAGCAACAACAACAACAGCAAATACACGAAGCTTATCACGATCTCATTATGGATGATTTTCACGAAGATCCCAACTCGGCGTACAAATTGTAAGTAATGAAAAGTATTCAGTAAAATAGGTATAATAATACTCTGATGTACTAAAGAATGTCTTATCGGCAGTATCATAATGAAATGGTTAATATTTTCTTGTGATTTTATGTTTTTATTCTCTATCTTAAATTTTTCCGCATTCTGTTATTACATTTGTCTTTTACAGAACGCTCTCTCCCGGTAATGTGAAGCCGGAAAATCAAGACGATGGCTACGAGACCAGTGCTGGCGATGTTCTGACTCCTAATTCCCACAGCTCATCGACACACTCTGTCACACCACAGCATCAGATGCAACACCCCAATATTGGGGTAATGCAACTAAGTCAAAGCAAAACGGAAGAGCTGGTGTCATCCCATAATACAGTAGCCGTTGCCGCCCCACCAGCTTCTGGCACCAATGGCAATCAGGCACAGGCTCCTCCGCCCCTGCCACATCTTTCTAGCAATGCTAATGCTGCTGGTGTTGATCCATATAGCTTCATGGGCGAGGAGATGCGCATGCTTTCGCCGGTTAGTCGCCATATAGAGGACGTCGCCTCAAATACGGCAAGTTATGCAGGCGTGCCGGCTCCAATTTCAGTGCCAAGTGGAAACACAGAGTGCTCTAGAGGGGACATATATCAACATCAGCATCCACAACAGCATATGCACAACAGCGAGCCTTACAATGACATAGATAAAGTTGAGTCAACTGATAGCTCTCTCTGCGGTCTGCCATCTAAGCCAACTCCGAAGAAGAGAGGTCGAAAAAAGAAGCTTATAACTGAGGAGGACGCAATGCAAATGTCTGCATCCGTTTCTCAACAGGGGTAAGTACTGTCTGCATTTATATATTTGCCACAGGCTTAAGGAAGCGGGTATTTCATATATTTTGATATCGACTTTTGCTCAAAAGAAACTGTGCCGCTAATTCTGGCTGCGACGATGCTGCTGGCGATTCACTACTGGGAATGAAGCCCAAGGAGCGCAAGAAGCACGACAGATTCAATGGCATGTCCGAGGCGGAGGTCATTAAAAGGACTATTCCAGACCATCTATGTGATAATCTCGATATCGTTATAGTGAGTTGTAAATTTCGGATGAAATGCGATCACGTCACCTTATTTCCCAAACCAAGTCTAGTTTTGAGAACCATTTTGAAAACCTTTCACTTACATTTTGCAGGTCGGTATAAACCCTGGTCTCTTTGCGGCATATAAGGGACATCACTACGCTGGACCTGGGAATCATTTCTGGAAGTGCCTGTACTTGGCTGGACTCACGCAGGAGCAAATGAGCGCTGATGACGATCACAAGCTGCTTAATCATGGCATTGGCTTTACTAACATGGTGGCGCGTGCCACAAAAGGTTCGGCTGACTTGACCAGGAAAGAAATCAAGGAGGGAAGCCGCATATTGCTCGAAAAACTGCAAAGATTCCGCCCCAAAGTCGCCGTTTTTAATGGAAAACTTATATTCGAAGTTTTCTCGGGTAAAAAGGAATTTCACTTTGGTCGTCAACCTGATCGGGTCGATGGCACTGACACAGTGAGTTGTTATCTACCGACTGTAAATTTCAATCATTTAAATGTCAATTCTATTTTTTTATTATTATTTTTTTTCTATTGAATTTCCCATACGCGAAAAATGACAAAAATTCTATTTTATTGCAGTACATTTGGGTGATGCCTTCATCATCAGCACGATGCGCACAGCTGCCACGCGCCGCAGATAAAGTTCCCTTCTACGCGGCGCTAAAGAAGTTTCGCGACTTTCTGAATGGTCTAATACCTAACATTGATGAGTCAGAGTGCGTATTCACAGATCAGCGCATACGTCAATGCAGTGAGCAGCAGCAGCCTGATGTCAACAATACTATACAACCGCATGCTGAGCAGCAAGTTGGCTTGATATTTGTCGATGGCGGTGGTGGTGGCGGTGGTAGCGAAGGTGGAAGTGTTGAAGGTCCTAGTCAGATGTCTGAGAAATTATTGCCACATATGACTCCTAATGTGCCATCGCCTAACAGTGTAAATGAACGTGGAACGTTTGCATACACCGGCGGTGATAATACTATAAGAAATGCACCAAACACCACTATTGGGGAAAACACTTATTTGTTTGGACATCAGCAGGCTTTACCACAGCAGCCTCAAGAGAAAAAGAAACGCGGCAGACCAAAGAAGGTGAAGGGGCAAGAAATGACTGATCCTTCCACAGGAAGCAAAATCACAATGAGCAGTCAACAAATGGCACACCACGACTTTAATAATATTATGAATCTTTCCATGATTGCGGGTGGAGGCAATCCGGAAATGCCAAAAAAAAAGCGAGGCAGGCCAAAGAAACTAAAACCCACAATGGATAACATAATACCAGCCAAGCAGCAACATCACCAACATGCTAATGCAAATCCCAACTCACAGCCACCAGGATTGTCTGCCATGCACCCGCTCTCGATGGAACATATTGCATCATCACCACAGAGCAACCATCAGATTCCGCCCAGTCTATACAATACGCCGCCACCTTCGCATATACTGTATACGGCATCGGCGTCGCCAATGGCTTCCCCAGCACTAAACTGCAACTACACTCAAATACACGGACATGGAACTCCGCCAGTGGGTCAGTCGGTTTCTGCTGCTCATGGTACGCCACCTATTCTTGATCAGCAGAATGATCACATGCTGTCCCAAAAACAGAGCCAGCCAATGGGATTAGGCATCGGCATTCGAGATCAACCGCACCTAGGCGAAACGCCGCCGCCTAATTCTCCAAACATGTGCACCGCAGTCGATTTCGATCAACCAGATGATAACCCTGATGGGCAAGGGCGGGAGCAGACCCAAGGGCAGGCACAGGAGCAAGTACTCGGCATGGGGCAACAGCAATCGCAAACCGTGGACAAGGCCCAATATGTTAGTCCTGGCCATGAAGCAGATGCGAACGCAGTACATTCTCAGGATCATTATCAGCAGTGGATTTCACCGCATACGCATCAAGGCCAGAAACCAATTCTTCAACAAATGCATCAGCAGCCACAGCCATTGCAGTACCATCAGGAACCGTCGGAGCACTGGCAGCGCTATGAGGAGCAAAATCCCTATTTGCTAATGTCTCCCCACCATCAGCTGGAGCAGAGTCCTCAACTGGGAAACTTGCAGAGTCAGAACCCAAGTACATCTGTCCACATCGGGTCAGATGTAGCACGTAAGAGCTTGTCGGGCTTAGAGTCCCTGGTTGATCAAATCCCCGCTATCAGAGAGCATGATTCCACCCCCATACCACCAGCAACGGCAGCAGCTGCTGCTGCCGCTGTTGAAAGTCGATTATTGGGTCTACAACAACAGCAGCAGCAACAGAAACGTTGCCACCAGGACAACCCAGTACAGGTGGAGTCAGGCAGATCTGCGAACGACGGCAGCAATGTACTGAATAATAATTTTTCTGTTAGCAATCTCGCTGCCTCTGCTGCGACAACGGACAACGTAACTGCATATACCAGCAGGGCAGAAAACCGAGGCAGCAGCGAAAGTAGTAATAATAATCAGAATAATTGCAGCACCAGCAATGAATATGCCATCCATAGCCCCACCGGTTATCCGCATCATGCCACACATTTGATCACTAGCGCGTTGGGAGCAACAATAAATAATCCAGAACCACATCCGCATCCACACCCACACACACATCCTCATCCACATACGCATCCACAAATGTATATGGATCATGCGCACATTGCCAGTCATATGGCTCATATGCCACCAGTAAATGTGAATTCAGTGTACGCGTCAACAGCATACGGATCGCATCCCCAACATAGCACAGGTGTTCCAGGCGAATATGCTGCCGCTCATGGCCACTACGGTCTGGGCAGTCCTGTGCAGGCTACAGGGCCAGGCAGCACAACTACATTACATGTGCCAAGTCCAAATTATCCATATGCCCACCCGTATAGTCACACACCGCCACAGGCAAACTATCCATCTTATGGTCATCCCCATACCCATCATCACTCCCATCATAGTCATCCCACGCATCATCTCAGCGTCTTTGATCGTCTCAAGCCGTCCGACATAAGCGGATACGGAGGTTTCTGATTTAAACACCCAGAACAAGAACAACAGCAATTGACGTAACCAGAATCACAACGATACGAATAATGCGGCTCGATGCGAATGTAAATCGTAGGGTACGATACAGCTACAGCTACAGCGCTTTAGCGTCTCGCCGCATCTCAGCAATATTTATCAATCTCCGGCCTTGCCGATTCTAGTTTAAGTAAACCTTAGATTTAATAAGTAAGATAACCAAAGACTTCGCCTAATAGATTTTTCTTTGATGTAGCGTTACATACTAAATTTGGAGAAAACAATAATAATTAAATATAATAATAATATAAATCATAATATATACGTAAACGAAAATTAAATTTGCATAGTAACAAAAAATTTGTTACTTACTCGAACTTACAAACAGTTTGATAATATTCATCTACTAGAGCCTTGCATGAACCGAAAGTAAAGGATACATTATAAGTAATGTGAAACTAACACCCTTCGCCGTCGCAGTGTGATCCCATGATCCGAGTCCCCTAAACGAAACTTTAAATGGCGTCTCGTTTGAGGGCAAAATTAAACTACATACATATACGAATAATATAAAATGCCTATGAATGATGTATTTTTTGCTTGATTTTATGGGACATTGCCAACATTAAAACCAACGAATTTAACTTTTTAATTTAAAAATGGTAAGCAACGAGCCTGAAAACCTCTGTAACAACTATTGCCCGCCATTTTCATTATGTTTAGGTGATAAGAATCAAGACGGTCAAAACAGTGATAAAAGTGTAGCAACTGCCTTGAATACTGATATAATAGAAACTAACAGTAGATTTATGCATGGCTCTTATACGAATACGTACAAATATGAAATGCGAATATTAACAAAACGAATACTCATGGAAAATCGTAACCATTTTAACTTGTTTAATGAATGATATCTCAGTTTTGATTTTTTTTAAATACTGTATACCGTCACGAATTGAATTTTTGTCGCAAATTGTCACAAATGAAGACACATCAAACGTTTTGATAAACTAGAGGTAATATCCGGTACTTACATGTACACCAATTCACTGTTGCAATTTAACTATTGGGTAACCAAACAACGAGATCGAAAATAGGAGTAGCTACTACCAATGTCAATGTACATACTACATAAATACATACTATTTGCATACATATGTATGTATATTGATATACTCTTATGTATGTATGTAAATACTTCACAATGGGCAAAATGATGTACTAGGCATGTATGTATGTTCGTGCAAAGTGTCCTACTAATAACTATTAAACTAAATGCATACGTGTGTGGACACTGCGAACTTAAATTTAATTACACAATGTTAAAAGGTTATAAGCAAAGGATTTATGTACTTTACATAAATGATTTTGTATTTTATGTAATTCTAATATTATTTAAATTTTTATTAATGAATGTTAGCAACGCATTACTATAACAATAAAATCAGTTTTTAATGGTGCAACCAATAAACAGTATACGTAGACTATTCAACGGAACACCAACGTAATATTTTGAGCGGCTGATTGGTGACTTTTCAAATGAATCAACTATTACCGCCATAACGCGTATATTTATTTAAATATAGACACAAATTTACAAGCTTCCATAAAAACTGTTTAAGATAATATACAATTTGTTTTATAATCAAAGTCCAGGTTATATGAATAGATACTAATTGTTCATTGTGTGCTTTGAGTAAAACAAACTTATTACCGAAGAGTATTGCATTACAACTTAACGATTACTGTCTAGGCAGAATAAATATAATTCTGTGCTAAAAAAGTCTCTATAATAAGAAAATTGGGCCATTTTCCGCTGTAATGCGAAGATTTCAAACGTTTTAAACTGTCTTAATAAGTTGATTAAACGAAAGCTGCAAAGAAAGCTTAGTTAATTGGGAAATTCTTCGATTAGATATTTCGCTATGTGCGTTCATAACTGGAAAACAAATCAGCACATTTTAAATACCGTTTTCAATACCCAAACAACAATTTGAAGAACGTTTTGTCGGTTATGTATGTACATTAATAAATGTATTCATAATAATTTCTGATCCGTTTTGTTGATATGTACATATCATAGTGCGACTGGTACGGTACTGTACCTCCGAACTCGTACACATTCATAAACAATTATCTTATCATAGAACCTTTGTGCCAAAACATCGATCGTCTTTTCCCTGTGGTGTTGCAGATTTTGTAATCTATGTTATATCGAATACTGAAGAATTGCAAATTTGCATTGCATAAAAATGTATTAAAGTTTTTCACTATATTTGTAATTTTTTTCGTTTCTGGAGAGACCCTACGAAATCGTTTTCCAAAAATGTCTGTCTCCCATAAAAATAAGTACATTCGAGTACGGCTAAGCTTTTTTTCTATATGTCGAAATAGAGAAGTTATCGATGGCAGATTTAGAAGTTTTAGGAAAAGGTTTTGAAGCATAAATAATTACATACAAATTCATATGCTTACTTATATATAATTGTGACATAAATACAGATGTAATTCGGAAGACTGTGACGAAATGTGTATATTGTGTGTAATAATTAATTACTATTTATATATATTATAAAGTAGTACTAATGTACGTATGTATATTCTTATATATGTATATTCGAATATGTTTTACTAAGATAATATTTCATATCTACGTGTTTTTTTCGTTTGCTCGTTGTAGAAAATGCAAACCCTTTCTAGGCCATAATAAATCCTTAAATGGTTTATATTTTCCTTAAATGAATGTAAGTACTGTTCATGATATTTCTCCATAATTCTTCTGTCTGGTCAAATGGAAAAAACGTTACTATCAACAACTATATTATTGTAGGCAAACAATGTAAGACATCCTTATTTTATTTATTATACCCGATACTCAAAATGAGTATTGGGGTATATTAGATTTGTGGTAAAAGTGGATGTGTGTAACGTCCAGAAGGAATCGTTTCCGACCCCATAAAGTATATATATTCTTGATCAGCATCAATAGCCGAGTCGATTGAGCCCTGTCTGTCTGTCCGTCTGTCCGTCCGTCCGTCCGTCCGTCCGTCCCCTTCAGCGCCTAGTGCTCAAAGACTATAAGAGCTAGAGCAACGATATTTTGGATCCAGACTTCTGTGATATGTCACTGCTTCAAAAATATTTCAAAACTTCGCCCCGCCCACTTCCGCCCCCACAAAGGACGCAAATTTGTGGCATCTACATTTTTAAAGATAGTATAAAACTAAAAACTCAGAATTGTAGAAGATGAATATATCTTCTAGAGTGCAAAATCTGAACCAGATCCTATAATTATTATAGCCAGAATCAAGAAAACAATTTCATTCTTTCTCGCTCTGTCTCTCTCTAACACACAGGTTTCATGGTCGGTTTTGCCAATTGCAAAATATGAGTTCAAGGATCTCAGAACCTATAAGAGCCAGAGCAACCAAATTTGGTATCCACACTCCTGTGATATCGGACCTTGACCGTTTTGTGTCAAAATTTCGCCACACCCCCTTCCGCCCACGCAAAGGACGAAAATCTGGGGCATCCACAAATCTCAGAGATATCCGCACTTCTGTTAGATCTCACTATAAAACGTATATCTCAGAATTTCGCCCCACACCCTTCCGCCCCCACAAAGGACGAAAATCTGTTGCATCCACAATATTGCACATTCGAGAAAAGTAACATCGCAGAATCATAGATAATGACCATATCTATCAGATTGCTGAATATGGATCAGATCGGATCATTTTTGTAGCCAAAAGGAACAAATCAATTTGGAGTGGCTACGCAGCGCCCGACGTCACGCTCAGACTGATTTTCTGTCTCTCTCGCACGCACTCTTTGTCGTGTTGTTTAATATTAGCGGCGTCTGCCGGAGGAGAGCCATACTGACTTAGTATCGGGTATAACTGTAGAGTTGCGGTGTCCGCAGCAACTCACAACGTTCCACCTCGTTTTTTTATACCTACGGATGTAAATTCTTGGAATTTGTTCAAGGTTTAATTGTCTATTAGAACGATTAGTTCATGCCGTATTAGGTATTATGGCTATAAGATGTTCGACTTTCTCGATATCTGCTTCATTCTTGCTACTGAGACGCGTCTTTGCCAATGTGGGGTCAGAGCGAGTATAAGATTTTGCAGTCGGAGGTCAAAAGTCGACAGTAGTTCGCTCTCAAGCTATACTAACATATTAGTATATTATATAGATTTCTGTCCCGGGCCCTGTCATTATTATAGCCATGATGATGAAAACAATTTCCAGCATACTCCAAAATATTATAAAATTCGAATCATTCGATACAAAGAGCAAAAAATATGCATAAACTAATATTAGAACATATGTAAGTAGCGGTTGCGGTTCGTCTCTTTCTCACTATGTTTTTCCCATCGCTCATAACAAGTGCGAGCTTTGACGTCCTAAAAAAATCCCACCAGTGCCTTTGGAGAATTCCGATACCAAAAGACAAAGGATGCGCCACCAATCGATCTCGATACAAACTCCGCCGTTCACGTATAATTACGTAAAAAGCATTTTGTATAGGTTACATAAATCATTACATATAATATAATATATAACATATACATCATATGTATCTCAGGATATAATTCGATTTTTTTTTACCCATCCGGCTCTGGCGCTCTCATCTGCACACTCGTTGCCTACGGGCAATGTACGAATTCCCTAATGATGGTGGTGAGTGTCGTAGTGAATCGATAGCTTCCTTGGAGCTAGCTCCAAGTTCTCCGCCATCATGAAGTAGAATGTCTTATTTCCTTCCCTAACCTCTTTAGGAAAGTTTTAAGCCAAGGATGCTTTAGTGTTATTTTGCCAACGTTTTGCCGTGCCAAGTTTTAACTCTAATCATTGAGTGCCCACTGATTAAGGGCAGACACTTTCACGCTTACAGTGATGGCAGATCGTCTGCATTGGTCGTTACCTTCTACTACTAGTACTGCTAGTACTTCCCCGATGTTGAAGAGCAGTTTCGGATCCTTCACATATGTAACTGTAGAAGACGTGAGGGTTTCGATATTTAACTACTCGGCTAGTGTTCTTTGAGAATTTCGGGTTGAGTTTCCGGATAGGATACTTATCAATATGACCCCGCTAAATACCTAATTTTCATACTATAATTGACTGCCCAAGTTTTGGACAAAGCATATTGAGCATATTTATATTAAAGCTAAAACATATTTTAGCATAACAGATACAAGTGCTGATGGATCACATATTAGTCTAATAGCTATCTTTCCTGCATGCTCGCGTAACAGCCTTCTGCTGGTTTCAGACGGGCCACTTGACGGTGCTGTAACTGCATCGCCTCTTGCAATATGCAGTCATTGCATGTCAACGTCCAAGATAAAATAGCAGATCAAGACGATACTAGTATGGACCTACCCCGTCTAAAAGAAAGAAGAGAGTATTATCAAATTTGGGCAATACAATATGTAAAAATGCCCTAAAATACTGTGCCTGAGCTTTACTAAGTAAAGAGAAGAGAGCAAAAGAAAAGAGAATTTTATTTTGTTCATATCTTTATTTAGTCATAATTTTATAATATATGCACATCTTTTGCCATTCATTAAATATATAGGAACTTTATAAATATGTATTTATATCTTTCATTTTTGTAAGTTCTACTCAATTTTTGCAGCAACTCTGGTTAATACATATGTACGTAGATGTTAATATTAATATTACTTTTTCTTTTAATTTTAATTTCTTCCCGATTCACAAAGTGTGTATGTTGTATAGCATGTACTCAAATGTCTCTATGCGGATAGCTAGGAACGGTGAGGTGATATCAAAGTTTCCTTCCCATCCCATTTGCACACATAATATGTAACTTGGTCATGTCACGAAAGAAATCCCATTAAAAGCCCAAATAAAGATGATTTGTAGGAATACAAAAAGGAAAAATAGGATGCATATACATGTAAATCTGATGAAAAAAAGTCATATATATTTGGGTATTTGTGAGCTGACGAATCCATTCAGATGCTTTCGTTATGTATATGATGATATGTCATATATATTATTGTATAAATAGGATTGCAATGTAACAGTTGATCTTTAGTCTGATCTCCCCATATTATATTCTGTGTGCTGAGGGTTGGGTTCATGTGCATGTGTGTATTGTATGCATGAACGCATGTAGGGAGCTTTGGCAAGTGTAATAGATTAACCTTCGTATTTTCATCGAAGGTTTTGCGAGGATTTTATTTCGTTCTTGTATCTGTATTTTTTTGTATTATCATAATATATATATATACTATATATGTAATGCGAACTACAGCATGGCATGTATGAAATTGTTCAGATATTTCTGATACAATACATTTATTTCTCGTTCAATACTGGCATTTCCTTACTTATATTTTGTAATCTATTTATAGGTATACTCCATATAACACCATGAGATTGAAAAAATTTAATAAACAGACGCCCGCATTTCATATATGTATGTACATACATATGTATATTTATATATTTTTCTTAGACTTACAATAAAATACAGTTTGGTTTTTTTTTGTTTGCTTCATATTAAATACTATAGGAACTTTTTAGTAAAGTTTTTCTTAGCTCTCGTAACATACTCTTTCACTTAGTTTATACTGTATGTATGTGTGTACGTATGAATGTATGTGAAGGAGAGGCAACGGAACTACTCAACTGAATGTCAATACGATTTGTTAAGAAATGGAATCGGTCTAAAGCTTATCAAATCATTTAGCTATTTTAGCCCATGGGTTTTTAAAATCTGTATAACTATATGGAAGTGCAGGAAAAATGGATCAAACATATGTATAACGGTATGATATTTCTGTCGAGCTTTCCCACAAATGCTCGAATCTGTTTTTGGAAGCCTTACAAAAAAAATGTAATGGTGAAATAGTTGTAACCACTGCCTAACGTTTATTCTCCTTAGAACTTTTAAATAATAAATAAAAAGTAAGTAAATAGTAAATAATAGTGTGATATTTAATAACAAATACATATTTAACAAGGATGATATCTGACAGGACCAAATAAGAGTCAGCTTTCTGGCTATTATCCAACTATCGAACTCGTTGGATATGCAACCACTCACTCATATACTCTAAGTGCACATGACAGTATTTTAATGTTTTAAATAGGAACTGGAAATCATTCAAAAGCGAATATTAAATCTTAATGTAGCTTTAGTCATAGAATGTGCTAACCATGTATATTCATGCTTCGCGAAATAAATCATTGGCACATTTACCCTCAGCATTTTTAGGTAACAATAAAACAATAGTTGTTATCTTTTCGTTTCGTTGATGTACACTTTCGAAAACTTGAATCGTGAGGTTGTTAAAGACTAAACTTGTATCAGTTTTTGATAGGTATCCCAAGGGACTTCGGCATGCCGAAGTAGCTTCTTAGTATTAATTGTATCCTTGTGACTATGATTATATTCTAAAGTAGAAAACAAAGGCATAAAGCAATCAAATGCTAGGAACTCAGTTTGCGTCTCATTAAATCTAATACTTTTGTTAAGTCAGTATATGTATATGTCATATTATTTACTTTTGGTAGAAGGTGCCATGGCCTTTAAACGTTCAACCTTCCATTGCTGCAATTATATGTATAAACTTTTCGATTATTGCTACATTTATATTTTGAATAGTTAGGAACACTTCCGTATCATTTTGCAATTCTTACTAAGGTTGAAGTACATAGGTAATCGTGAGATTTCTTATACATGTATTCATATTTTAGTATCATGAAATGTCAAAAATTTCATTTATGTATGTATTTCTATAAAATAGGAACTTTCAAGTTTGCATAGTATAGTAATATGTATGTTGGAGTGTAATTTTCCTCCACATCAAGTATTTTAATCATGTTTCCGTCCATAATCTGAATAGATGATATTGATTAATGTGCATTGAAAATGTCTCGAGAACAAAACTCACCACCAATCCTTATCCACAATGACAAGATCATGGTAACACTTCAGTTCATTTTCCACCTATAACTAATAAAAGATGCGTTACTATTTGTATTCATGATGTAACCAGCAATATAAACGCCCATTAAATAAGCTTGTGTGCTCTACTCCAACTGAAATAAAAAGTTCTCCAGCAGGATGGAGACATAACAGCGAATTTAACATAAAATGCAAACAACGAAATAACCAAACAAGAAAAAAACGCAAATATGTAATGAATTGATTTGAATAAAATAAAAGATTTATTTTTGTACATGTTTTTAATATTGTTTATAAATATAATTCGGTTGTTGTATTTATTTTTGTCTATTATTTAAATACATAATGCTAATTAAGCTACCAATCAAGTTTCTGTATCAACTATAGTATCCGCAATAGTAGCACCAAAGGCTCAAACGGCATACATATCAAAAGGTATATTTGTAGATATACATACATATATGTAGGTAAATCTTCAAGACATTGGCATAGTAAGAGATAGAGAAAAAGAGATGGAGAGAGGGATCGGCGCTGGTCCCATTAGTCGAGATTAAGGGAGAAATGGAGATAAATTGGTAGTACCATGTACTACGGTACATACTAACAATACACTTTTAGTGTTTTGATTACTGAAGTTTTCACATACTTCCTCATTACAATTTGTAAATACCTTCTTGCCTAAGATACCTAAGACTTCTTTTAAATTAGTTTAAAATATATGTAATAAAACTGAATGTATCCTAATCCTACCTTTATGTAAATTTATAGTAAAGTTGTAAAATTTGCGAGGCGTTAAAATTGTATTCCTATTTATAAGTTCGGTATATTACGATAATAGTGCTTGTTTAAAACAACATAGTTTTAGTCTTTGACAATGCCAATACATCTGCGTATTATACTTATACAGTGCATTGCACTATTAGAAGACAGTTTCAAATGTATCGATTTCTTCTACACAAAACTCAACAGCACATAGTTGTTGGTGGTTTTTTTTGGTGTTCTCCACGATAGAACGCTCTCCAAAATTATTCATCACTTGTTGCTTATTTTCCCAAATACTCGTATAGAATTTTATATCGCTGTCTTATTCCTTTAAAACAGACTATATTTTTATCGAGTCCCCTAGTTCTCGTACTATTCTGAACAATTAAATTTAAGATCTATTTTATAAAAATTTAAATTTCAAAGCATTTGCGGCGAACAAATATTAGCAATTAAAAACAGATTGAAGTAAATTATTTCATATTAAAAACCATTATACAAATAAAATAATAATTTTGCCATGTTTATAGGTAAGGGTGTGGCTACTGGTTCAGATAGGTTAGATTAGTAAGAGTAGAGTTTCTATTATGTCGTCGTAACCCTTACCGGTGATATGATTTCGATTGAATAACTGATGCATGAGATCCTGATTGCCACCGACATTTTTCACATCCTTATTTCCAACGTCGGCAGCCGAATGACGCTTATGCCCTTTGTCCTCGCAAGTAGTAGCGTCAAACTTAAGCAGACAGTTCTCTTCTGGGAGAACATCTGTGTCTGGGCCAGCACTCGGCGTATGCGTATGCAGTTGTGTAGATATGTTAGCAGCATTAGAAACAACGTGCTGTAATAGAAAAGCCTTTGACAGGCTGTAGAAGCGCTTTTCTCTGTCGGAATCGTTATCATCACTACCGCTGCCATTGCTGTTAGCGTATAGCTCGGTGGTTTGTTCAAGAAGCTCCTTCATTTTGCATATATGCTCTACGCTAAAAGCGTGCTTTTGCATGTTGACCTGTGTGACTTGGCAAAGCTGACAGTCCTGCAGATCCATATCGTGGTCCTGAGCGACAGAAACGCACTTGACTTTCAGCTCGTTGCCAACCTCTTTGCCGCTAGAGCCGTCGTAGCTGTTGTCATCCGAAATATGCGAGTAATGCCGCTGATTTCGAGATTTTTTGTCTTTGGCACGTGAATTTTGAAACCAAACCTGTAAAATCAATGTAAAATTAGGAGTTTAAGTATAGGCAAGTTTTTTATTATTCATTTTCGAAATGGGGTAAGGCTGATACCGCCATTTATCTAGATGAATGCATCTGTGAATATTCTCGTAATTCTTTTGCCGATATGGTACATCAGGAAAGTGTGTTTTTGGTTCTTGTAAACTGTAGATCAGAGTCAACACAGAGTCTCATCCGACCATCTTTCTTTCGAATGGATTTTCAGAATTTGAAATAATTGATTTAGAAAAAATCCGAAAATTCTCATATAAACTTGAATGATTTCGAGGTAAATACAGTTGAATTGGCATTTAAACTTGATGATACTTTAATTACCCGTATAAGTATTGATTTGAGTTTAAGTATTACATATCATATACTGATTGATATATTGGTCAGGATTACGAGCCGCGTCTATATAGTTTATATATTTAAGTGTTCGTCTATCTATTTTCAAGCAAACTGGTCCGTCGGTCTTGAAGCTGTCTGACTGAAACCAGCACAGTATCAAAAAAAACGAGGGGGAACGTTGTGGGTTGCTGCTGCGACCGCAACTCTACATTTATAACCGATTCTTAGTCAGTACGGCTCTTCGCCGGAAGATGGCACGTACATTGAGCGACAAAAAGTATGTGCTAGAGAGACAGAAAATCAGTCTGAAGGTGTCGTCGGGCGCTGCGTAGCGACCGAAATTGATGTGTTACTTTTAGCTTTAATAATAATCCGATCTGAACTCTTTGATTGGGCGTTTTTAATTTTCCCGTGCCTTCAAAATTCTGTATGCCACAGATAATAGTGTAATAGTGAGATCTTACAGAAGTGTGGATAACAAAACTTGGTTGCTCTAGTCTCTGAGATCTAGGCGCTCAATTTTAGCGATAGGGAAAGCCGACCATGAAACGTGTGTTAGAGAGAGAGAGACAGAGCGAGAAGAAATGAAATTGTTTTCTTCATTCTGGCTATAATATTAATATGATGTGGCTCAGTCTTCTGCCGTCTAAAAGATATAGTCATTCTCTACGATTCCGCGTTTTTTGTTTTCTCGTATCTTTGAAATTGTGGATGCCACAGATTTTCGCTCTTTGTAGGTGCGGAAGTGGGCGGGGCGAAGTTTTGATATATTACAGAAGTCTGGAAACAAAATGTCGTTGCTCTTAAAGTCTCTGAGCACTAGGCACTTATAGGGACGGGTAAAAAAATATCACTGATACAGGAACGCTCTACCGCTGAGAGCACCCAACATCTGTGAAACTAACAACCTTATGAAATAGGTTCTTACACTTTTATATATAGGGATCGTAATTACTGTATCTGATATATTTTTGTCTGTTTTTTTTAAAGCTATCTTACTGAAACTTATATTTATTTCATTACTGGCTAATAGCGGCAAAGTGTTATCACGTTTATGTAATTACCTTTATCGCCTTTTCTTCGAGCCAAGCTCGACCAATTCGATGTTCGAAAGATGCCTTAATTAATAAATTATTGCATGATGTCCCTCGTAAGCGTTTTGTGTCTTTTCACTAAATAATCAAATGAAACAAATTAAAACATACAAAAATAAATAAAACAAATAACTGGATACCACAAAAACAAATTCTTAAAAACAGAAAAATAGGGCGCTCAGACGTATATTTTGAGTTTCATATACAAAAAAAAAAAGAAATGGCAGCTTTGGGGACGAACGTTTTACCTTTTACCATTGTTAAAATATCCTAATTGAAAGTGACAGATATCACTTGAATATGATTTTACAGGGTATACGCATGCGTATGTTTATGCGGTCAATCACACAATCCTCTGTTATCTACTTGTTTTCGAATGATTTAATATTTTTTATTAGCTCTGTCCATCCTGATGAAAATAAATTTACTCGGAGCCGCTTCTCTGTCGAGACGAAAACAAGTCGATAAAGAAACAATTTGAGTGATCGAGTTGCAATGGTAAACATAATCTTTAGCGTCATGATCTAAGCTTTCCTGATTTTAGTAGACCAGAAGAGTGCTTACAAAATAGAGAATCTACTTCATTGGTTACTGTTACAGCCACAATGGTTTTTTTTTTTAATTTTTTAATTTCAATTATCGTATTTAATTAAAGTAAATGTCCCAAAAAAGATGTTGATTTCATTAAGAAACCATTTGCATTCAAATGCATATGCTTTTAAAAAAATTATGTTTAAATTATGATCCTAGCTTACCTGTACTACACGTTTCTTGAGGTTTACTTTCTTTGATATCTCTTCAAGCATTTTTCGGCTTGGATTCGACTCGGATTGATAGCATTCGTACAAAAAGTTCAATTGCTCTGGAAGTATTGTCGTGCGTAGGCGCTTGTTCTGCTTCGATGGGGCATTGACCGGAGACACTGATGTTACATTTTCCACTTCATGGACCTTGAGCGTTGAGGAAACTTTGAGTTCATCTTTCTGGCTAGCAGTGTCGTCATCGTTAAAAGTAAGAGTCTGTGAGTTGTTTTCAATCATGGTAGCATCCAAAAAGTCCTCAAGGTTTTGAAAGAACTGTGACTTCTCTTTGTCGTTTTTTTGTAGTGACCTGCCAAATAAAGATTTTTCATCCTCAGTGATCGACATTGAAGTGGGTGTCACTGCCGGCTGCTCTCTTATTTCAATTGATTGCGTCTCGCATGTCTCAACTCTAGCTGAATTAAACTGAGGTGATTCAGATGAACTCGAGTTGACGTTAATGCTGTTGTTATTCAGCCGTTCCTGTTCTTTCTTGTCGACGTTGGAGTCCTGATGATTCTGTAATTGGTCTGGCAATTGCTGCCCCTCTTCTGGTTCGCCGATAACGTTCATGGTTTCATCCGCCGTCGCGTTCGGCA
Source organism: Drosophila miranda (assembly GCF_003369915.1). Classification (NCBI taxonomy): domain Eukaryota; kingdom Metazoa; phylum Arthropoda; class Insecta; order Diptera; family Drosophilidae; genus Drosophila; species Drosophila miranda. The sequence goes on from NC_046678.1 coordinate 1,654,100, forward strand.
ACTGCGACGACGGTTGGTACCCTTGACCATCAGGCATCGTTTGGGGCGAGGCAACTAACTGAAAAAACTTTTTTGACTCATTAAGCTGATAGTACTGCAAGAGGAACTCAATCGTAGGCTTCTTGCTTGAGCTGAAAGTCTGCTGAAGCGGCTTTGTGTTCAAGGATATTGCTTCACTTTTGCGATAATATTGTAATAAAAAGTCGTAGTTGCTGACTTTCTTCAGCTCGCTCTGTTGATAGAAATTAGTTAAAAACTCCAACTCAAAATCCGTTTCATTTCCTTGCTGATGCTGCTGATGCTGCTGTTGCTGCATCAGGAACTGCTGTTTCAGCTCGGAGTTCGTCTCATGCTGCAAAAAGTATTGATATAGAAATTCATATTTCTTCTGGGGGGTCTCCATTTCCCCCACAGACGTTAAATCATCTGCGTTGGAAGAGCTATCCGAATATTTCCGCTTTTTTGTTGGAGGCTGTTGATGCTGCTGCTGTTGAGCCGCTGCATGTTGCAGACTCTGCAATATGCTACCGAAAGGACCATAGCTGGCATCTGGATTGGAGTGTTGACCGGCGGCGGCCAAGAGTGCTGCTGGATTCATCAAATGCATCATTTGATGTTCACGCAATAACTCCAGGTGGCTAAACTGCAGTTCACATTTATCGCAGTCAAACTTCGATGCGCTTCGATTCGGCTGGTCCAAACTGTTGCTACGTTCCCGCTGTGGAGGCGTTGGAGTCGTGGATGGGCTGAAGTCAGTGAGTGAAGACGACTTGCTAAATATATGCTGTGGCGAGGGCGAAGCGCCAAATGGCTGGGACGCCGCGTGTCCGGATGATGTTACGATAGACACAGGGGCTGAAATAGTCTGTGCACCCAGAGGACCAGGAGGACAGATGCCAGCGTGATGTATATCCATTGAAGAGTTCGAGTCTTCCGAACTAAGATTTTGGGCAATTTGCGCAGCAGCAATCTGAGCTTTGGCTGACTTTTTGTTGTTCTCCTCCTTGAAGCAGTGATTCTTCTGGTGACGTATTAGCTCGTAATAGCGCTGGAACACTAGACTGCACTTCTTGCAAGCGTAGTTAATGTTTTGCTTCTTGGTCTCTTCGTTCTCGAAGAGTGAATTATTTGGTTGATTTTCGTAGATTTTGCGTTGCTTTTGTCTGGCATTCTGAAACCACACTACTATGACACGGGGTGACAAGAGCAGCAGTTTACTTAAATACTCTAGATCACTGTCCTTTGGATATGAATTGTTCTCAAAGAACTCCTGCAAGACCTTAATTTGATAGTCCGTGAAACGTGTTCTATTTGCTCGTTTACCTCCTGATGTCGACGATGAATTCGAGGAGCTGGAAGAATTACTCTCAAACTGATTGCATGATGTTGCCGAGCTTGAGACGGGGGCCGACGCTTTGTCGAATGTTTTGCCTGCTATTTGCAGTTTTTTGGGTGGACCCATGTTGCTCCCCATGCTTTCAAGCTGATGGCTCAGCAAGTCATTCATGCTTCCATACAAATTGCTAGCAGCAACACTGTTAGGAGTTGGTGGCCGCGACATAACATCAGAACTTCCGCTCTCTGATTTAGTTTCGAAGCTATTTGTTTGTGCATGCTGTTGCAGTTGCTGTTGCTGTTGGTTTTGACAGTGAACTGTCAGCGACGAGCCTGCTAATAACGATTGGTCGTGTAGGGTGTCAGGATCTTGATGCTGGTTGGACTGTTCTGGAGGATCACCTTGTTGCTGCTGTTGATGCTTTAAAAAATGAAACCCTTGCTGCTGCTGTTGCTGCTGCTGTTGTTGTTGCTTCCTGAGGAATGCAAATTCACTGGACACAATCGACTCGTCCTGCGGCTCCGATTTTATTTGCACTTCCACGGGAAACGGCAGGCCTTGTTCTTTGCCCCCTTGCTGTCCAAAACACAAATTGTTGCTTAAGTAATCAGATATATTGCCACTCGAGTTGGTTGACGCTGGACGGGAAGCGGGGCCAGAGGCAGGAGCAACCAAAACTGCGGGTGCCAACAACGTGGCAGTTGTGTTCTCCTTAGAGTTTGCATTTCCCGATGGAGCGGATGAAACCGCAGTCGGCGTAGATATGGTTGCGGGCGTCGCGGAACTGACAATATCATTTAAGGGCGTTACCTTGGTCTGACCTGTGCGCTCGTACTCCTCCAAGTTTAGGGTAGTTGACGGTGGGTTATTAAAGTTGTAGGGTGAATCTTTGTTTCGTTGTCGTTCTTTAAACAGCGTGTTTCGGAACCAGTGCTTAACCACCTGGAAAGTTAAAGTCACAAGTTAAAGTAACAACAGATCTAATCGAAGCCATTATCCCATACCTTCATTGGCAAATTCGCCTTTTGTGACATCTCCATAATGCTCTCCTCGCTGGGCGAGTTATTTATGTCGAAATGTGCACGCAATATTTTCAACTGATCGTCCGTGATGCGCGTGCGAGCTCGCTTTTGGTTGTTGTTCATCTATTGGAAAATGGATAAGGATTATAACCCAGTAACCAATACTCCCATCTAACGATTCATTATTTATATTTAATTTATCTGTTATTAATGTCTCTGATAATGTCAGAGAAACCCCAAATTCGTCTTTTGCTGTATGTAAGCTAAACCCCACTTACCTGAGAGTTACTATTGATACTGTGCTGTGCCGTCGGATTGTTCGCGTTGGTAGATTCTCCCGTCAAGTTACTTGCTCCGCTCACAATCTGCATGTCGGCTGTTTGGGAAGCTGGTGCTGATAAGGAAGAGGGGGTCATGCCGTTATTTTGGGCAGCGGCTGTTGAAGCTGCATTGCCGGTGGCAGTATTTCCGCCAAATATCAGTGGTGGGGCCAGATTCATAAAGTTAAGAGACATCAAATGATGGAATTGCATTAGGTTGAGCATATCCACCGGGTTTATGGGCATTCCCGAAGATGCAGCAACTGCACTAAATTGCTGCTGCATATGCTGCAGATTTTGGAGATTCTGTAGGCCCTGCAAGGATTGCTGATTAATGCCAGCGACTCCGAAAGCCCCTAGCTGAGATTGCGGTGGCACTACCTGCAGCTGTTGAGAAAAGTCGGCAGCGGGCAACGATAAAGGATCTGCCGACAGGACATTTGCATCTGGGTGACACTGCTGCTGCTTGAGCAACGCAGCAGTCAGTGTGGCCAGGTGCTGTTGCTGCTGCTGAGTTTGGTTTGTATCAAGAGCGTGCGGGCTGGGCGACAGTTGCGCCGCCTCCTTAGTATATTGCAACTCTAATCGCAGCGGTGATAGTGAACGTCTTGAGGTGTTATTCGACTTGGGCCCTGAAAGCATAACTCTCGATGAGGATCGACATTTACTAGTTAGCATTTGTTAATGCTGTCTTACCTGCGTCACTGCCAATCGGGGGTTCTCGTTCGCCTGATGACAATTTTTCTATCTCGCCGTAGTTTGGTGTCGGCGGTCGGGGACTATTGGTCATTGTACTGCCAGCCGCAGCTCCAGCTGCCTCATTGGAGTGCGTCTGTTCCATATGCTTCTGCAGGGCCTGTGTGCTACGAAAGTTCCGCTGACATAAAGAACACTTGGTAGCATCGCGCATTGTATGATAGAGCATATGTGTGGTAAGTTTCTCCTGTGTTTTGAATGCCAGTGAGCACTGCTTGCAACGATATTTGTAGACGTGGCGCTCTGAGATAACCAAACTCATGTGCGAATCTTTGAAGTGGCTGATCATTGCCGGGAGTGAGCTGAAGCTCATAGAGCAGGGACGGCTGATGTGACTTGTCGCGAGGCAAATGTACTCTCCATTTTGCTCTGGAAAGTGTTGCGTCTGCTGTGCATGCTGTAACAGCTGTTCCTCGTGCTTGAAGCTCGCCTCACACTGCTGGCAAGAGAGTCCTTGCATTCCTGCTGAGCTTGCGGTGGAACTGGCTGCTGCAACAACGGGGAAGCTCGACACACAGTCTTCGGTACTTACACTCCCTATGGTTGTCGCACAGTCCTCCGCATTGGAATTGCAATTGGATGCTGTACTCGTAGTTGCGGTTACGGATGGTGAATCAGTTCCGGGTGAACTCCAGGCCTTACTATCGACCAGTTGCAATAGCCTAGCTAGGCCATCTTTGGTGACGCTGTGCACGCTCGTCAAATGGGTCTCAAGCAATGACTTCTCTCGGAAGCCATTTTCTAGACATAGGGGACACTGCACACCCGATGGTGTTGTAGCCTTCGCTTCTGGCATCTCCGCATCTAGATTAGCTGTTGGTTTTCTTTCCTCTATACCCGTCATTGGATCGTCCTCCTCTTCGAGACGCTCACGCTTAATATCTATAGGGCAGTCGCTAATGCAAGGACCCATTTCCGTATCTGCTTCTCTAGGCATGTTGATGGCACTACAGCGTTGTTGGACCGCTGCTATGGCTGCGGCTGCAACCGCAGTTTGGAAGGCTTGCAGAGCCGCCGTGTTTGTTGGTATACTCATGAAGTCGTCACTCTCTGCCCCCGGGTGCACGGTTTCAATGTGGCTGGCCATGTCCTTCTTCGATTGCACAAAGTACTCGCATAAATTGCACTTGAAAACTGTGGTGGGAATGCTGTTTGAAGCATTCAAACTAAAATCATTCATGCTTGGAGACGCGATGCGACCTACACTCTTGCCACAAGATGTCGAGCAACTAGAGGTCGACTTTGGAGATAATATATTGCCATCTGCAGCGGCGGAGGATCCCGCTGCGGCTGCGGCAAAGCCGACCTCCGACGATCCACCAACTGGTGTGTTTGCTGCCATATTGAAACCAGCTTCAAAAATGATATCTGAAATAAAGATCCAATCGTAAAAGAAGAACGTTAACCGCAATGGTAATGACAAAACAAGTCCTCCTGAATTATTTGATTAATTTCAAATAGCCTTTTACTTCAAAATGTACATATACAGCCAGGCTCCGCTTTTCACACTCACAAAAGTTTTCCGATTTACTTTTGAATACACATAAATTGGGGCTCCCGTTTTCACATTCCGCAAGATTTATTCGTTTTCAAAACGAAATGAAAAGTAAACGGCTTTTTATACAACGAAACGAGCCTTAATTACAAAAGGAAAAAAATAGATGACTGACTAGAATTGATGCATTAACATAAACTTTACACCTATATTAGGGTAATTAAACTTTTGCTTTCTTTAAAAATTATTTTATTTTAACCCAACCTCAAATTTACTCGGAAAAAATTGGCCAGGGCAACAACAATTTTCGTTTTGGTGCAAACAGCAAAAATATATGAAAACTGGAGAACCTTAAAACGAAAACGAAACATTTTGGCTGAAAACGTAATCCGCAAAAGTAAATGAAAAACGGAGCCTGACTGATAAAACATACTGTATTTCCACTATATGCTTTTTCTCTGACAGACTAGTTTGAATAAAAACAGAAAGATGATGGACATGGAGCTCAATAACGATTAACCCTTTCCCTCGTGTATACTTACTACATACATTTGCATGCGTATACAACTTATTACACTTTCGTCGGCCAGCGGAGGAGTTGGAGTACCAGAGTACCATGGTCATATTGGCCTCAGCTGCTGCTTGAGTTAATTGCTATCCACGTAGCGTGGTGTTGTGAAGTGGGAATCTGGAAATCTGGGATTCCGTCTCAAATTCCATTAACAATTTTAAAGCAATTTCCATACAGTCTGATTGCATCAAATTAAAAACCGAAATCAAGACAATGCGGTAGCAGGGTCGGTCCACATTGGCGAAGGAAGCAACGAACGAACGAAAACGAAACGAAGGGGAATGAATAAATCTAACCAAATCGAACATGTTCACGTACTTCGTCTGTTTCAACATTTCGAGTTCTTAGTCACTTAACATATATAAATATGTACCTATGCATATATATACAAACATACATACATACGTACATCCAAGTTAGGCAATAATCATGCGCAGCTGTTACCGTGGCCACTCCTGGCAACATACCCAACAATAAATAAGTCGAAGGCTTCGGCATGGAATACTCTACAGCCGATAGGGTAATAATGGAATAATTTAAAGCCAGACATCACAAGATATTGTCATTAGCAGATAAATTAATAGCTCAATATCGGATCGGCAGTGAATATATCAATGCATGAATGTAACTTTCATGTACATATGTATGTACTATATGTATACACATCCTTAGATTTAATTAAACGTTTATTTAAAATGCATAATATATATGTATATGTATATACACATATAATTTAATATGCAAGATGCCCTGAAAGAGTATATAATAAGAGGAGTTCTGGGATGCAGCAGTTCCGAGCAGCCCTGCCCTTCCCTTCCTCACTCATGACTTAAGATGGGATGGGTATCATTATATAGCGCTTTATTGGCAGCACAATCAAAATTACACACACATTTACATAGATTGTGTGCGAAAAACAAAAACAGTTAGGGGAACTGTTAGAAAAGCGACGAAATTCGTTTTTTAGTGACCAAACCATTCCAAGTGTTATTTTTTTTTTATATTCCATTTGTTTTAAAATGACAACGGATGACGGTATGCATGTACAAATGACATACGATAATTAAACAACCGTAATCTAGCGATCAAATGCTTACTGTTGTCTTCCATAATCGTTTGAGATAGTATGTTAAAATGGTCAAACTTTGTAATTTTTTTTGCATAGATATTGTATAATGCGTATCAGGCTCATTTGAGGTTTATAAAGAGGCACAAAGCTTTAGCGTAAGCGAAGGCGCAGTCTGAGGCAGACGAAAGACTTAGGACAGGGACAGGGATCCATAGCAGTCGCATCCTGAAGTACAAGGCCAGATTTTCGAATCCGCAGGCACAAACACAAAGCCTCTTTGGACGAAAAGGAGCAGGCAAGGCAAGAAGAGGGAGACAACGAAAATCGTATGAGCCTCATTGTCTACGTTAGCAAGCATTTCAATTTTGCATATAAACCTCCGACACCCTACAGTGGTGCGGAGCGGCATGTGCAATTATCAACATCTGAGGAGGAGTGGGTGAGTAAAGGGCGCGCGCATTGGCAGGCTCAGATTGGTGTGTGGAGTGCATTGGAGTTGTGCGGCGACTGTTTGTTGTGTCTCTGCGTGGCCTGTTCTCACTGTTCTGTTCTCTGTGGTTAGGTGCCATGCCTGCGGTTCGGCCCCGCACGACGCCGCACATCTGATATGGGATCTCACACTGTGGAGTGGATATGTATGTTTGCCTTTTTGGATTGTGGGCATCCGCGCACCAAAGAGGAGTCTGAGTCGGAGTTGGTGCCTGAATCTGAGGTTGAGGTTGAGGTTGAAACTGGCGTGGAGCAAAGTGTGCACGTCACTAATTGCAAATTCGATGGATACACATAATCGTTTTTGCATTCTTAAGTAATTTGTAATAATTTCCTTAAGGGTCAGCGTCAGCGTATAAATCTCAGAGCGCATATAAATCGCAATGGAGCGAGCGAGGGCGAATGCGAAGGCGATGGCAGAGAAGAAGATGAAGGGTACGCAGTGAAGAATTTACGTAAACGCGACGACGATACCGAACGTGAGGATCGACGAAGCAAAAGACGAAGACGATAATAATCGAAGAGTGAAGCAAAAGAAATTGAACTGAAATCAGCGCTTAATGATGAGTTACGAACGAACGAAAGAACCGCATCTACTACAATGCAATATCGTTATGTACGAGTATACTCGGAATACTCGTTGTTGTGCGTTGTAGTTGTAGTTTTGGTGGGGTGGGAGAATATATAGTATAGTACATATATTCTATATAATTGCATATATTGCCTATACAAAATATAAATCTATTGCATTTCTCTTATGGCACCCACATACTATACTGCTCTCATACTCGTAATAAAACTGGGACTTTCAGAACTGATATTCGATAAAATTGATTATTACATACCTTCGCTACCACGGATCCGTTCAGTCACTTTGTATACCTCATTTAATCCGGGCATCTCCTGGTTTTCACTACGACGCTGTAGACAAATGAATTGCTCGACTTGCAAGTGTCTTATGCCCTTCACATGCTGAACCATTTCATACAGATTTTTGGCGGCAAAGCTGCACAGCTGGCAAATGAGAACCTTTTCGATCGTTGCAATCGATTGTTGATCTTCGTCCGGACAAGGACATTGAGCATCGTCTGCTGCCGTGCAAGGCGACTCCTTGTGCATACGACTCTGCTGCGTAATGTATAACAAATGCTGGAAAATCATACGCATCGTGTCATGTCGCATTTGCTGAGTGTGCATGGAAAGCTTCTGTATGGAATTGGTGTGAAAGTCGCAACAGTTGCAAGTTAGTTGCACCACATTGGCAGTGAGCTGAGGCTGATACTGGAGCTTATACTCATTACGGGCTCCGCCCTCCCTGATGTGATTTATAAAGTTTAGTTTCTGCAAATGCTTGTCCGTCTTACTGTGCAGTTGGAAGTTGGCCTTTAGGTTCGTCTTGTAGTTGCAGAGCCGGCATATGTAGTTGTTGTTGTGTATGACCATTATATCGGCGGATGCGCTTGAGGATTGTCGGGATCGATCTACCAACAGATGCTGGTTAAGATCGTCCAAATTGTTTGTGCTGAAGGAGTCGCAGATTAGGCAACTGTAGAGCGCCGTGGGCCACATATCAGGCTTCGCCAGTGGATGAGCATCGCTCCCCGATTCGCCAGATGCTTCATTTGAATGGCCGATTCCCATTGGCATCCCCAAACCCATTCCCATTCCATGGCCAAGCTTCATGGGCTTTGGGGAAAATGAAAACTGATCCGTTGCACTTACTGGCGAGGATGATGTGGGCGACATTTTGGTATTAGATGACTGCTGCTGCTGTTGCTGCTGCTGTTGGTGCAGAAGTTGAATCATGAGCGCCTGGTTGTAGGCCAGATCAGCCAATGCCACCTCCGGCATGAAGCTACTAGCACTGGAGCCTGAAGTACTGCCACTAGCGCCTTGCTGTTGCTGTTGTAAGAAATTTAGCGCCTGAATGTGCTTTATATTGTTTTGTAGCACAGCCATGTTATGCGTATGCTTCTCACTGGTCATGTGAATTCGCAGATTGCGAGCAACGGAAGTCTCGTAGCTGCAGATGTCGCACCGAAACGAGGGCTTCGGTTTGATGCTGGCTACTCCTACCCCCGTGCCACCAGACGTTGGCGGTACACCCATAGCGGCATTGCTCCCAACGCTGCTAGAGACGACAGCGGTGCTCCCGCTCCCGCTCGAGCCCAGTTGGGCAACAGTTGGTTGGCCGGCACCTTGTGGCGATGGGCTGGACAGCAACAATTTCCCACTTGCAGCTGCTGCCGCCGCAGCGGCAACCATATTTTGTGAGCTATTTAGCTCCTGCATGTTGTTCAAGTGTTTGTCAGACTGCATATGTATGGAAAGGTTACCTTTTGTGGTCGTGGAGTAGTTGCATATCTCGCATCTGTATGGCTTATAGCCGCATGAGTACGACTCGCCACGGGCCAGCCGCGGATGCTGTTGTCCTATGGCAGAAAAGAAAGTAAAACAGAACAGACACAAAAATTATAGGTAAATGTCTACTATAAAACTGTTTATAGGTTAGGGAGGTTGCTTTGCCTTGTGCATACATATATCTGTCTGTTAACAAAGTACTCGTACCTGCTAGGCAATAGCCACAGGCGCTTTCCCCATCAGGATGCTTTTCACGCATATGGATCTCCAGCGTCTCCTGATATTTGTAGTGCCAATTGCATTGGGGACATTTAAGAGTCTTGCATGAGTTGCGGGTTGACATCTGGACGCCGCTATTGAGTCGAGCCGAGTTCAGCAGCATTTCGCAGCTGTAGTTAATGGAAGAAACGAAATACAATAATAATAAGAGCAGGGTCCAACAACGGCATATGTAGAATGTACACGCATACATATATGTACATATGCATATATGTACATACATATGTACATACATAGTTGTATTTATGCACGAGCATGTGTCTACTGATATAAATGATAACAAAGAGGATCACTTTAAAACCATAATTTGCATCCTCCCCTTAGTATTTGGATAAACTATTTTTATTATCATAATTATTTAATTTGGATTCGAGCCGCCGCGATGACTGCACAGCGTGAATGTGGTGCGGAACATCGTATCCGTATCCACATTCAATAGCGTGGTGGTGCTACCGGCAACCGGCACCCCACACCCCACACCCCACACCGCACACCGCACAAAGTGTTGACGAAATTTTAATGATACCGAGCCGTGAGCTGAGCTGAGCCGCGACCCAGTCGCCACCACTAAATTGTGACAATTGAGGACCCGGACAGGGACAGAGCCATTTATTAAGTGAAATCAGCGCAATTGGTTTAATTTGTTGTTGGTTAAGCCACCGCCGCCATATCATACATACATACGAGCATCTCATTCCACCCTTGTGGAATGATTCTCATCAGACCAAAGCCCACAGATCATCAAATCTGAACAAAGATTTCTCAACAATCAGTTAATTTAAATAGTATACTGGCTCTTCATGCAGTGGATTCCATGCATACGAGCATGCGAATGGGTGCGGAGGGAGTTGAGATGTACATATGTATTTACATACATACATATATAGATACATACATACATAAGTACAATGGGGAGCATGCTCAAATCTGGCCACCTACAAATTAACGATTGCTGTAGTACAGCAAGCAGTAAACAATAATATAGAAGAATATGTACATATCCCTTCCCTATTTCATGAAATGTTTTTAGATGCCATAAAAATAACAGAATAACAAAAGCATTATGTACATATGAGTGTATGCAACCAATCGAGGGAATCCTCAAAACGGAGTATATGTAAATACAAGATACAGTTAAATGGGATGGGATCCGGGAGGTGAAATGGAACACCCCCATTCGAGTGTGATGCAATCAGTGGTGGGAATCAACCAACCAGAGATGGCCAGATCCAAATCCCAAGGTTCATTTGCGTTTAAATGAACAACCCGCAACGGACCTCAGGGCATACTACATCCTGCCTCCCTGCCGTAACGTAACTGCTGCTTCTGGGCCTAATGAGTTATTGTGTGGCATTGCCAGCAACTTTCCCCCAGTCAAAGTTCAAACAGTGTCAATAATTACGCATATTACAGCAGCAAGGAAAACACGTACTGCTAACCCCTTCTGACCAAAAGATCTTGCACCCTGCAGCTGGTCCAGAAGGGCAGACATGCAACCCTTACACTAATGTCTAAATGAATCGCTCGCGGCGTGCTCTAATTGCCCTGCTGGCTGCCTGTTTGTCCTCTTCTCCCTGGTAACCCCACACACATGTTGCTCCAATTTATGATTTTTATACCCGATACTCAAAATGATATTGGAGTATATTAGATTTGTGGTAAAAGTGGATGTGTGTAACGTCCAGAAGAAATCGTTTCCGACCACATAAAGTAGATATATTCTTGATCAGCCTCAATAGCCGAGTGGATTGAGCCCTGTCTGTCTGTCCGTCTGTCCGTCTGTCCGTCCGTCCGTCTGTCCGTCTGTCCGTCCCTATCTGCCCCTAGTGCTCAAAGACTATAAGAGCTGGAGCAACGACATTTTATATCCGGACTTCTGTGATATGTCACTGCCCCCACTTCCGCCCACACAAAGGGCGAAAATCTGTGGCATCCACAAATTCAAAGATACGAAAAAACTGAAAACGCAGAATCGTAGAGGATGACTATATCTTCCAGAGTGCTAAATCTGAACTAGATCGTATAATTATTATAGCCAGAATCAAGAAAACAATTTCATTCTTTCTCGCTCTGTCTCTCTCTAACACACAGGTTTCATGGTCGGTTTTGCGAATTGCAAAATATGAGTTCAAGGATCTCAGAACCCTTAAGAGCCAGAGCAACCAAATTTGGTATCCACACTCCTGTGATATCGGACCTTGACCGTTTTGTGTCAAAACTTCGCCCCGCGCCCTTCCGCCCCCACAAGGGCCGAAAATCTGTAGCATCCACAATTTTAAAGATACGAGAAAATTAAAAACGCACACTATGATTGTGACCCTATGTGAATGTTATCTACCAGATTTCCGAATCTGGATCAGATCGGATAATTGTTATACCCAAAAGGAACAAATCAAATTGCAGTTGCTACACAACGCCCGACGACACGTTCTGACTTATTTTCTGTCTCTTTCGCACATATTCTTTGTCGTTCAATGTTAGCACCGTCTGGCGGAGGAGTATCGGGTATAAATGTAGAGTTGCGGCCGTAGCAGCAACTAACCACGTTCCCTCTCGTTTTGATTCAGTTTGGGGCTATTGCTATGAGATTTCTGCTTGACTTACCGGGCACAGTCTATTCCTTGGGGTCGGCCATTGATGTGTTCGGAGCACGCGCCGATTGTAAAGCTGGAAGCCGTACCAGACGCATTTCCTACGCTGGTCACCGATGAGGAGCTGGGCGATATTGCCAGACCCCCACTACTGCTGTTAGGAGAGCGATGTGGCTGAGGCTGCGACAAAGGCATGGCCTGAGATTGAGATTGAGCCAGACCAAGGTGCTGGTGCAATGGAGGCGGTGATTTAGACCGTTGTTGGATATCAATGAGCTCACAAGTTTTGCAATCGACCCCTTTGAAGTCGGGATGCTCGGAACATAAACTGGGGAACAAGGAACTCTGTTGCTGCTGCTGCTGCAGCTGCTGTTGAAGAAACTCTGTGAGAAGCTTGACCCTATTGGCATTTGGTTCGTTGGCGGCCAGCGCTGCCAAGGAGGCATGGAAGGAACTGACTTGGGGAGGGAATATGCTAACAGCCGCAGCCACCTGTTGCAGTTGCAAGAAATCGGCGCCTGCTACATCCGACTCGTTTGGTTGAGGTGAGGTGCAAACAGAGGCAGACGCTGCTGCTGGACTCTTGGCATCATCCAGGGATCCAGACGATTGCGGCTCTATTCCTTGTCTACATTTGGTTGACTTATTGTTACTTATATTATCAGTACTAGGTAATGGGACCTCTCCCTCTGCCTCAACCATGGTTGCTGATGCGAATGCGGATGCAGGTGAACTCGATGAGGGTACTTTCGATAGATTATTAGTCTTAGCAGTTGCTGAGTTTAAGGAACCAAATTTCACAGCTACTGATTTCGCTGCTACTTTAGTCGATGATAATGCGAGATTGGCACTAGGTGCTGCCATTCTATTTCTATTAGCATAGTCCTGATCCCGATCTTGATCCTGACCCCGATTCTGATCATGCTCTGAGTCTTGTTCTTTTTCTTGCGCTAATCCTTTCTCCTGACACCGATATTCTTCCTCCTCATAATGATCATGTTCGAGCTCTGGCTCAGAAGCCAGTGGAGTACAAATTTCATCAGGAGCCAGTATAAGCTTCTCGACAGCACAAGTGGCATTTATGTCCAGGGGCTGCAGGAAGGATATCTGCGGTTTCTCATCCATATTACGCTGAATAATGGCACTGGAGTATTCGCGATTCAGTAGCTGCTGCTCGAGCTCTTCCAGGTTGAGTCTGTGCTCTGTGTTCGCATGCAGGCTAAATGACTTCACGTTGCCAAAGGATAGTTTGCATATAAAGCACATTAAAATTGGTTTTTGAATCTTAAGTGCTCTATTCGGATCCTGGCAAGTTGTATTTGCATCTTGCGCGGACACAACGCGGAAGGAATGGATCTTTGGACTCGATTTATAACCAAATCCTCCTGCAGAACCAGAACCAGCACCAGCGTCAGCATCAGCTTGATCCTGGTCTTCTTCCTGTTCCTGTTCCTGTTGTTGTTGTTGTTCTTCCTGCTTTTCCGGTCTTCGGTCTTTAGTCTTCGGTGGTCTTTTCACTAGTGTCGATGTTGAGGCATCTGAACTTTGGACAGAGACAGATCCACATCCATTGGCATTATCAGCATCGATAATATATGCGCTGCCATCGATATTGTAAACTATTTTGCCTTTGAAAGTTTCCACATCAGAACTGGACATTGGAGAGCCGTCGTCATTAGCATTATTGAAACTGCAAATAAATAAAAAAAAATTCATTTTAATTTATTTGTAATAGGAACAGGACAATCAAAAATAATTATAGTATGTTTCAAAATATGGTTTTCTGTGCAAAATAAGTAAAACTTCTGAACATCATGAACATCTGACTGAACTTCATTCAGTCCACACAGCAGTCCTTTCATCATTCAACCCTCCTCTTTAATTACATTTTTCTTCAATATAATGACCGGAACTTTCCTTTCGAAGCTCTCACATTACCAAAGAAGGACAGGCCCACACAAAGCCCTAGACTGACTCAGGCATGGGACAGGACAGGTCGAACGTCAACTCATGTTGGTGTTGGTGGCAACATCCAGTGAGGACCGAGTTCAAAATTAACCTGTTCAAATTACAATTGATCACATCTACTATCAACTACTACTATCAGAGCTACTGATACAACAATTTTTGTTGCTGCTTAAAGAAGAAATAGATTCAATAGAGGCACATAAACGTTTGATATTATATGTACATACTCGTACATGTATAGTGTATTCTGTAAATACTCGTACTCTTACATTAGTATCGTGGCACAACAAGCCATCATATTATCTATGTAAATCCGTACGTATGTAATTTACACTTTCTTACTTAACTTACTTGATCACTGGTTTGGTGTGGTCACAAATAGAAGGAAGGGTTCACTGCCTTATGGTTGTACACAAAACAAAGGAAGTCAAGGTTTTCCGTCTTCCCCATTCCCCTTCCCCGCTCCCCATCAACATCAACCATCCAACAACCATCCCTATCCCTTCCCTTCCAATCCCATCCTATCCCCACACATCCCATCCCTCTCCCCGCTGTCTGCTTGCGCGTGCCTTGTTGTTGTACGTCTTTATTTCTTTGGAGTCGTCGTTATCTGTTCTTCATATTCCTCAACTGGTTTGACTCAGTCGTCTTTGTAGTCTTTTGCTTATGCTTATGTAGCCAGTACCCAGTACACCCACACACAAATTCCGTGATATATCAGCCACCACCATCGAGTGGCATGCGGTGCGGTGCGATGTGGTTTGGCTTTAGCTTTAGTTCAGTCCTCGACTTTGGATTTAGTTGGGAGGGCAGCAAGCAAGTCGGGGGTGAAGGAGGGGGATTTGGCGGGCCAGGGGCAGCCGACTTGGTATGCAAACAACTCTTGAGGCCCAGCACTCAAAAACCAGGACCAGGTTCATGTTCAGGTCGATCTGCGCTGCGAGTCTTCCCATTACACCTTTAGTCTTCTTAATAATTTTCTGCTCTTTCTTGTCGGCAATGCGTTGCCAGCGCCTGAAACTTACTTATTTTTACCATTCCATTGTCGTCTCATATTAAAGGCAGGAGCAGTAGTCCGAGTCCGAGTCTCTGTCCAACTCCGTTTGTTTACACCCTTGAAAAAGTTATTTCGATTTTTCCTAGTTTCTTGCAACGAGAAGGAAGCATTTCCGATTCCATAAAGTACATATGGATACTCGTATATATTTATATTTATACATATGTATGTATGTATATTTCTGACTGTTCATATTCAAAATCAAACTCAAGTCCGTCTGTTCGATCGTCTGTTCCGCTATACATATGTACATACTATAGGTATGAATGTAAACATGTTTTAAAATGTAGTTTAGTAGTTTATTGTTTTTCGATAAGGACCCAAGGACACAGAAGACTTTTTTTACCTCGTCGACCATAGTGTAGAAAGCTTTCCTACAAAACCGAATCGGTGTGGAAATCTTGACATTTCTACGCAGTCTAATGTTGAACTACAAATTTTTGCATATACCAAACTCTGGTACGCTTATTAAATTGATCCAAGAGCAGACATCATTTTTGTTTTTCTGCTTCCTTTGATGCACTCTGTGACTATTTGCTCGTCAATGCATGAAATTATTACAAATTACATTGTTAACGAATGGTATATATATTTATTAGCATATGTACATCATTACATGTTTATACATACATACAAAGCAAATACCTAGTAGAGCCATTGCCATTGCGTCTAACATAGTGCTCTGTGAGCCTAAAGTTGTAAGCAAAAGCTGCAGTATAGAAAAGCTGCCGTAGCTACTGATCAAGAATATATATATCATTGTACACGAGAATACAAACAGTACTTTATGGGTTTTGCGATGCTTTTATGACTTATAAAAGCCTTTCCTTCAGTTGTCAAATGAACAAGGGCCTTGCATGACATGACCTTTAGCAGCAGAGAAATGTCAATATTTTTGCATTTCGGTAACCTCACCTCTCCACTTTGTTACGTTAAAATTCCTGATTTTTCATCCCCCGGTCACCGGTAACTCTTTTCCTATCGCATCTGTTGATTCTCTGCGGGCGAGTGCGAGTGTGTGAGCGTGTGTCGTGTCCCCTTTTCTGTACATACATACATACGTATGTACATATGCAAATTACAGCCGCTTTGAATGCACTTGCATGCAGAAACGATTTATTGACCTTAGTAATGCGAGTGCAACAATAGCTGATACACATACGAATACACACATAATTACACAGAAACACATGCGAAACAGCACGCATAATAATATTTAAGTTGTCATCAGAGCTAGAGTTGTCATTAAATAGCTATAAAGTAGTTGGGAGAAACGTATTTTCAGATAATTGTCTAGTCGAGAGTCGACAGTCGAGTTGAGTCAAGTAATTACCCGTTTTACATTGTTTGTGTTCTCTTTTACCCTCTGGTTGTTGTCATCGCCTGTTATTCTCTTTGTTGTTGGTGGGGGCTCTTTCACTGCCTCTGCTCTTCCTTCCCCCTCAGCAAGTCAAGTCAAGTCCCTTTAATTTGTTCACCAGTTATGCTGTCCGCTGTCTGATTAGCATCATACTGTTACAAATAGGATCGGAACATACTATTTCACAAACAGAAATCATGTCAAAAGTAGTTTACTAAAGATATCGACGATTCCATCATAGTATCAATATTAATTTCACATACACATGGCACCCACATATAATATTTATTAACGTTTTTCCTTTCATATGGATGAACATATGCGCCAAATGAATGAAAAGTAATAAGACTCAAAACCGAATATACATACATATGTACGTACATACATATGTAAGACTCAAAATAATAGTTCTAGTACCCTTACTCAAAGGGGTACGTCTTTTGGTGCTGTGCTCAGTGCCAGTACCCAGTACCGAGTACCCAGTATTTGGTAGGGGCCAGGAAGGTAAAGACAACAAGTAATATATACAAAGGTCTTGTGTATTGGTTCGGGGTTTTTTTTACTAAGAAATCGTCTTTTGTTCTCGGAGATTCAACATAAAAAGTTGCGAATATAAAACAAAAGTGTCACTTGCCGAGGGTCTGGAGGTACCAGACGAGGTCCAGGTTTAGCTTGCATTGTTTTTCCTTTTGTCGTTGGCTTGGCTTGGCTTGTGTTGATTCCTTTTTTTAGGAATATGTATTCATGTATGTATGTACATACATATGTATGTATGTTTGTGCCCATTTGATTTTTTACCGTGGCTTCCACAAAAGCTCCACAATCATTCATTTCGGTAAGATCAATGGATCGATACGATATACCTGGGGAGGCAGAGAATTGCGACAAAAAGGAAACCAGGAGGCGAAAGCCAAATGGTATGAGTTCTCGGGATCGGTACGGGATAGGATGGGACGAGACGGGATCTCGAAGCCTCCGTTGATGAACTCTTTTCAAAATTCTCGAAAGGAGTTGCACAAAAAGAACAATAAATTTCATTTATTTTAAGCCTTTTCAGCCTTCATTAAAATTTTCGCGGATTGTTTTCATCGCATGAATATGTTAATGAATGATTGTAAGCACACATGCGCACATACATGAATATATACATACTTGCATATGTACAAATATATGCAATGTCACCGCATGGGGCAAGGGCAAGGGCAAGGGCAAGGGCAACCAAAATGTCTAAAAGTTCGCTACTGACTACAGAGTGTGACACATCACAATGAGCCTCTGAACCTGAGCCCATTGTTGGAGCTCTGGGTGTTCTGAAAAAAGCCGAGACACCCACCATCAGCAACAACAGAAAGTTCGAGGCATATAGGCATATATATTTACATACATAGATCTCATTTCATGAAAGTTTGAATTCAGAATTTCTTTCGATAGTGTTACAAATGAGAAAATAAATTCAGATATATGTATCTATGCGCATATTCGGTTTTTAAATTACTATTGTATCGCTATATGTATACAATTATATCTATCACTACCACAGCGATTCTAAAAGGGGAATATATATTTTTCAATTACCGCAGTTTGGTTGCGTAGTTTGCTTTGAACACCGCACCCCTGAGGACGGAGATTGGTGAATTGCACATTTCGAAGAAAAGCACTGCTTTAAAAAGTGACATCGACGTCGGAATGGGCTAGATCTAAAGCCACAACCATCGACATCAAGACAGCAATTCATCATTTTGGGCAGTTAAATTGTCCGTTAGGTTGAACCCAGAAAATGGGAACGAAAATAAATGAAACTAGACTAAGACAGGCTGAGGCAATGGCAGAATCTTTGGCGCTGATGCCGATTCAGAATCACCCTCTTTTTGCAATCAATAGCCAAAACACAGACAGAGAATGCGACACAGACAGACAAACACCTTTCTAACATTCATCATGCTGCTGAATAAGAATCGAGAGGAGACAATGTCCAGAGGCTTCATTCAGTATGCATACCCTAGTCTTAGTGTACATATCCTTGTATAGTGTATACGAGTGTACCAATGTAACAAACATGGCAACATAAGCCCTGATACCTTCCCTGTGTAAGGGAATACAATGAGAGCTGTGCAGAGGAAGGCGCAGCACAATTTGAATCCATAAATTCATAAGCAAGAGCTGCACACAATGAACATGAGCACGAGGATGAGGACGAGGATCTGGATGTGGTTGGGGATGTGGATATGGATGCGGAGGACCAGTAAAATAGAAGGCCGAGAAGGAGTAAAAAAGCAATAATAAAACGAATTAATGCACTGTAAATATATATGGACACAATATCAAAGAGGACAAAAACAAAGATGAAGAAGAAAATGAAAAAATGTATTGTGTTTTATTGAAAGAATTGTTTTCTTTGCCTTCTTTTCTCAGAACAGAACAGTGTTCTGTACGTAGGCCCAAACACAATGCGGATCATGTGAGTCGAGACTGGAATCGGAATCGGAATCGGAATGGGGATTGTGTGTGATTGTGATTGGAATGGGACAGTGAGTAAAAGCTGGACGGAGGCAGTTAAGCTGCTAAATCGAGATGACAGTGTCTGACTGAACATTGGGAGAAGACACAACATACTCGTAGTTGGGTATAAATAAATGTATATGTACATACAGACATACATACATACATATCAGGAGCAGACGCATACGCACTAACAGACGCGATAACAGTCAAAAACAAGGGGGAACGTTGTGAGTTGCTGCGGACACCGCAACTCTACATTTATACCCGATACTAAGTCAGTATGGCTCTCCTCCGGCAGACGCCGCTAATATTGAACCACACGACAAAGAGTGCGTGCGAGAGAGACAGAAAATCAGTCTGAGCGTGACGTCGGGCGCTGCGTAGCCACTGAAAATTGATTTCTTGCTTTTGGCTACAAAAATGATCCGATCTGATCCAGATTCAGCAATCTGATAGATATGGTCATTATCTATGATTCTGCGATTTTAGTTTTCTCGAATGTGCAATATTGTGGATGCAACAGATTTTCGTCTTTTGTGTGGGCGGAAGGGGGTGGGGTGAAATTTTAAGATACACGTTTTATAGTAAGATCTAACAGGAGTGCGGATACCAAATTTGGTTACTCTAGCCTTAATAGTCTCTGAGATTTTTGAATATCCCCAGATTTTCGTCCTTTGCGGGGGCGGAAGGGGGTGTGGCGAAATTTTGAAACAAACTCGTCTCGGTCCGATATATTAGGAGTGTGGATACCAAATTTGGTTGCTCTAGCTTTTATAGTCTCTGAGATCTAGGCGCTAATGTTTTACTCTAAGCAAAGCCGGCTATGCTACGTGTGTGTTAGAGAGAGACAGGGCGAGAAAAAATGAAATTTTTTTCTTGATGCTGGCTATAATAATAATACGATCCAATTCAGATTCCGCTGTCTTAAAGATATGGTCATTCTCTACAATTCTACGTTTTTGGTGTTCTCATATCTTTAAAATTGTGGATGCCACAGACTTTCGTCCTTTGTGGGGGCGGAAGTGGGCGGGGCGAAGTTTTGAAATATTTTTGTAGCAGTGACATATCACAGAAGTCTGGATCCAAAACATCGTTGCTCTAGCTCTTATAGTCTTTGAGCACTAGGCGCTGAAGGGGACGGACAGACGGACGGACGGACAGACGGACAGACAGACGGACAGACAGACATGGCTCAATCGACTCGGCTATTGATGCTGATCAAGAATATATATACTTTATGGGGTCGGAAACGATTCCTTCTGGACGTTACACACATCCACTTTTACCACAAATCTAATATACTCCAATATCATTTTGAGTATCGGGTATAACAACAACGGACGGCGGTTATTGTAGTTCCAAAACAATGAGGAAATACGGAAACGACTACAATAGGCAGTTCTTAAGGGGCATGACAGAATGCAAACTCAGAGAGTACCCAGACTTATTCCCATACTTACATGTATGCATTAGAGAGTGTATGTTTGTGTATGTTTTTATTTCTTTGAAATATAGTTTTTATAATAGTACTACGTAATGTCCTTGCTAATACTAAACAAATCTATCATCTTTACCTAGTAGAAATATATTGCACATACGAGTATGTACGACAAAAGTACAGACGAACATCACATACCTCTAGATATTCTGCTCAAATATGTACATATGTATGTACATATGTATTCTAGAATCGCAATGTATAATAATTCAATATAATGTTTCAATACACAGCTCCCATATAACAACGAAGGGTAACGTTGTAAGCCAAGCAAAGGGCGCGGCTTTACTTTGTACCCGGCCCTTAGTCAGTTATAGTTTATGTAATTTATACAATATATTTTATATGTCGATTGGTATCGCTGTTCTATAAAAAGGAACAAATTGATTTTTTTGAAAAAAAGAATTAATGAAAATCGGTCGAACAGTTTTGGAGATTTTTATATACCTAATAGATTTGATCTGTTTCCATTTTTCTTTACCTTTCTTTTTATTAGTATTGGCGTATATTAGATTTGTGGTAAAAGTGGATGTGTGTAACGTCCAGAAGGAATCGTTTCCGACCCCATAAAGTATATATATTCTTGATCAGCATCAATAGCCGAGTCGATTGAGCCCTGTCTGTCTGTCCGTCTGTCCGTCCGTCCGTCTGTCCGTCCGTCCGTCTGTCCGTCCCTATTAGCGCCTAGTGCTCAAAGACTATAAGAGCTAGAGCAACGATGTTTTGGATCCAGACTTCTGTGATATGTGACTGCTACAAAAATATTTCAAAACTTCGCCCCGCCCACTTTCGCCCCCACAAAGGACGAAAATCTGTGGCATCCACAATTTTTCTCGCCCTGTCTCTCTATAACACACACGTAGCATAGCCGGCTTTGCTTAGCGTAAAACATTAGCGCCTAGATCTCAGAGGCTATAAAAGCTAGAGCAACAACATTTTGATACACACTCCTGAGATATCATCGGACCTTGACGAGTTTGTTTCAAAATTTCGCCACACCCCTGCTGGCTATAATAATAATCCGATCTGATCAAAATTCGGCAATCTGGTACTTATAGTCATTTTCTATGATTGTGAGTTTGTAATTTTTCTAAATCTTCAAAATTGTGGATGCCACAGATTTTCGTCTTTTGTGGGGGCGGAAAGGGGTGGGGCAAAGTTTTGAAATACTCTTGTAACAGTGACATATCACAGAAGTCTGGATACAAAATATCGTTGCTCTAGCTTTTATAGTTTCTGAGCACTAGGCACTCATAGGGGCGGACAGACGGACGGACGGACAGGCAGACATGGCTGAATCGACTCGGCTATCAAGAATATATATACTTTATGGGGCCGAAAATGCTTCCTTTTAGAAGTTACACACATCCACTTTCACCACAAATCTAATATACCCCTATACTAATTTTGAGTATCGGGTGTAAAAATGCTATTCTATTGTTGCCGACCACTGCTTTACACTGTGCGTATAGCGGAAACGCAAAAGCAGAGCAGTTAACCATCCTTACGAGGTGGCAAAAGTCACTTTTTGAGTGAGCTTTGGATACTTTGAATATATGGAATGAAAATATCGGGAATATCGAGATTATCGGACTTTCAGGTCGAATAAAAAGTAAACTATGTAACGCATGCTTTTATTTTTTGGTCTCTACTTTTAGGTGTATTCGGTGTCAGCATGGTTAAATCAAACAAAATTGGCGTGCTGGAAAAACTTATAAAGCAATTGCTCAAACTATCTATTTTTTTAAATTTTACAACATTGACTTGACTTGCAAAAATATCTCAAAGGCAATATGTCGCAATATATGTAATTAAGAGGTGACAGAGACCGCCAATTCCTTCCTTGTAATAGTTATCCGATTTCGATGCGTTAGCGGATTAAAAGAGAATATCAATGTTTAAAAAGTGTGTCGTATCTATAAAAAGTCTTATATTGCATTTCTATGTATT
This sequence comes from Drosophila miranda, assembly GCF_003369915.1. Taxonomy (NCBI): domain Eukaryota; kingdom Metazoa; phylum Arthropoda; class Insecta; order Diptera; family Drosophilidae; genus Drosophila; species Drosophila miranda. The sequence goes on from NC_046678.1 coordinate 1,676,724, forward strand.
ATATCTGCAGTAGATTAATGTCTGTAACTTACCAATTCAATTAGTTGGTAACTGCATTTTTAGCCTTGCATTGCTCTGAAAGGAAAAAAGAATTGCTCAATTAGTATTAGAATAAATGTAAACAAGTTTCTTGTGTTCGAAATATTTCTTGCTAATTTTTTGAAACTCCGATTCTTAAAAAAAATTGCTATAGCTACTCGAAGTGTACAGGTAACGGGTATATATGTATGTATATGTTTAGTGCATATACATATTTAATAAATTACAATATTGAAAATACGAGACAACTGAACACAAAAAATCAAAGAAATTTGTATCTTGGGTCTTGGGTATATGGTAAAATGTCAACTTTATTACACATTCGGGATGAAAGGGTATGCGAAACTCTAGTTTTTGTCCAACAAGCACACCGTGCGACTGGACTGAAAACATTTCGTTTACTGAACCCTTTCTTCCTCTTCGCTCGTTTGGGTTAATCTCCTTCTCTCTTTTGTCGAGCAGTAATTAATTATTGCATTCACGTAACTGGCTTTATTTTCTGTACATACATATGGACATGCATATGTAGTTACATTGCCGTTCATTTATTCGCCAACACAGTACGCATAAATGCTGACTTAGACATGAACTTGGCCACGCCACGGAACCTGATTTTCTGTTTGTATGCGCATGAGCACAGCCCCCGCCGATCATTTAAAAAGTTCAATGCCCAAAAATTGTCGTCGATTTTTTTTACACACACAGCACATCACATCACACACAAAAGGTGTTGAACTATTTCAAATGCGCAGAGCGGTGCGGCCCCTTCGATCTCGGCCCTCCAGACGGCACGTACGTTGCCAGTGACACCGACACCCATCCCATCGTAGTATCAATATCTTTGGATACGATGCATCATCGATACTGTTTCAGCATTAAGCAACCAAAGCATAAAAAAGCTTTCATATCGTACGGAGTACGTATGGAGTATTATTTTCGACTGGTGCTTTCATCGCCATCTTAGTTTGGCCGATTTCGACCTTGCCAAAGGTTATGCTTGCTTTTATCACTACCATAGTCAGACAGCCTTCGACTTTCGTGCTCCTTCAAAATCTTCCCTACCTTTCCTTGGTATCCCGTATCTCTCCTCCGCTTCCGCCGCGTGCAAGGTTTGAAACCAATCTAACCTAATTGGCAGTATTGAAGATAATTGTTGTTAATTGGTATCCTTCTTCTCAAGTTTTCTCTAACCTGGCCATCAACGGGGGGGCATCATTAATACATACATATGTACATATTGTATAGTACATACGCAGCAGATTTATATGTATGTGATGAAAAAATCACGCATGCGGAATATTTGTATTCCCATCCCAAAAAACGAAGAGTGTACAGATGAGATCCGTTCAGGTTCTGTCTTTTTCGGTTACGCTCCAAGCTCGAGATGCTGATCTCTATTCAGTTATTATCAGTTATTATCGCATCGCATTCACGCTCAACCAGTAAACAGGTTCCAATTCCAATTAGCCCTAATATCTCTAGTTTCTTACCTTACCAATTAATATTGTTCATAGGACCTCTTCTTCTGTGATCTGGTCGGCTCCTTGTGATACCTTTTTTGATCGCACAGCACATAACAGTAGTAGAAGGTTTCGCTCCTTCCATGCGGCAGCCTGCTAATTGCGCGACACTGTGCTCAGCTTCCCAACTTTTGCACCCAAATTTGTACCTGTACCCGTACCCCCTTCTGGTTCAACTTAATACTAATTATGACCATGATTATTTTTTTCCCATTTTCTCTCTTTCGTCGTCGATTTGGACTCGGTAAACTTGTTTTGTTGGCTAACTGTTGGTTAGGTTGGTGTGTGTGTGTCAAGTGATGTGATTGCGGGCGATTCAAAAAGTAATTCAAAGAAGACGACTCCGAAAGCAATGTGAAAAATAAGAGGCGCATAAGCGCAGCGGAAGTTGTCGAGACGCTTTTTCACTCATAATTAAAAGAGATTATTGCTGAGGGGGGCTTCTCTTTTGAGCACATGCATGTGTGCCACAAAACTATCGAAAAACGTTCGTGAATTATGTATACTCTGATATTCATAACCTGATCGTGGTATAATACATATGTACATATATAATATGTACATATATAATATGTACATATATGTGCATATAAATATTCCGTCAAATCGCCAAAATTCCTCCAGGGTGAGGTATGAATCTATGCCAGTACTCGTGAAGAAAAATGGAAATAATCAAGCATTTCCAACTTCCAAATACATAAGTACATCCACTAACCATACAGTATGGTTACAGTATACAGTACAGTATACAGTATACTGTATGGTACAGTATGGTTGGTGGTACAACTAAGGCGCTTAGTGCATTCTTCTTTTTACTGCACGTCGAACAAGGGCATGTTTTGTTTCTGAAGTGTCCTGTCTATCGGTAGAAAGACTTTTGGCATTTCCGCAAAGTCCACCATGCCAAAAACATTAAAAGCTGACTTTTGTCTCGATATTATTTTCTAAATTTATTGAAGTTGTTAGTTTAATAGTATTAAATAAAAATAGGTAAACGTTAACTTTTGCATTATGTTTTTGAATGTGTATCTCCTTTTATCTCCTATATGAAAAATTATTCTTGATAAAAGATTTTTCTCAAAGTTTAATTAAGATATTGAACTATCTTAAAAATCACAAAAATTTGCCCAATCTTGGCTAATGGTAGATATTTTAAATTTTTAACAGTAAAGTTTACTACAGTACATTTAATAACTTTGAAAATTAACGCTCAATACTTCATATATATGCACAAAAGATGTTATACAGATAGTGTAAGCCTGAATTTTTGTAATTTTGTATCCCAACCTCATAAAAAACTTTTGTTTTTTTTTTAACGTAACGTCAGTTTATTTTTTTTCCCTTTAAAACCGTGCGTTTGATCATTTTGTTGGTTAATATATTGCATATATTGTCTTTGACTTTTTCATTATTATTTTTTAACATTTAACGTAACGATAGAACATCATACACATCTACGCAGATACTTTTGTAGTACAAATATTACATTTATTCAGTGTTCAAAAAAATATTTATGCAACCTCTTATCTTTCTATGAAATTCTGTATGAAAAGAAGTTTAGCTTTAATATTTGAGAGATTCATTTCTTACTTCCACTCCAAATTATTGAGATGGCGTAAGCCGTGGCCGGACTGCCAGTGGTTAAGGAGTTCACTAGCCCCAACGATATCTAACATACATACACAAACACATACACACACACACACAGACAATTTTCTTCCAGGTCGCGCTGTACATTCTCATATGCCTTTGTTTATATGCTTCAAGTGGGAGAGGAAGAGGATAATAATGATTCGCCAATTTAATAATAATTTCTCTAATAATTATACAGTAACTATAATTATGGTCACATTAAAATACGAAGTTCGTTGAAAATTTTAATTTCGACACATTTTTGGGATGGTGTTTTTTTAGCCCTTTCTTCTTACCACTAGACGAGCAGTCGACGAGCCGAGCTAATTCCATGATCAGAACCACATATATAATTGCTCTGAACTCAAAAAACCGCCATTACTCAGAAGCGGAGCCGTGAAATGTACCAGCGAAATATTTGATTACCCAAGTAGTTTGATATCCGTTGCAAATTGTCATTGGTATCTTAGCTACAAATGTATGTATTTACATACCATATTATATTAATACTGGCACGATATAGTAGTAGGAATTGTTTTGGACTTCATAACTACACATCCATACATACATATGTATGTATATCGACATAGTTCGTCTACTGGTGATGAATATATTTACGTCTACCTAATTAAAACTACAGATTTATTTATCGTTCAGTTGATATCTCACAGATTAATAACCAGTGGACGCAGTCATGGTCTTCTATTGCCCAGCCAATGACAACTGTCTGCGACTCCTTTTCTGCCTTACCCACCTCTCCTCTCGAAGATTCTGTCATCGCCCAATTAAACCCTAAAATCCATACAGAGGGTGGTTGCTCGTGACGACAACAGCACGTCGATTAATTAGTGACAATTTTTTGGGGTACACGAGTGCGATCAAAGCGTCCCGTTCTTGTCATTGGCTACGGCCTAGTTCTAACTCCCATCTTGGGGATGCTATATACATATGTACGTGGCGCAAGTACATATCTACATAAATATCTATGTACATATGTATGTAGGGATTTTCATATAAAATTGTGTATGAACATAAATATGTATTTGTAGTGGTATTCGTGCATACTATGTAAGTATGTACATTTTATGTGACACAAATTTGCATTATATTTAATGGAGTCAAGTGTATCTTTGGAAAATGTTATTGGTTAAAATCATTTTGAACCTGGTTTTCTATTGTAAATATACCCAGGGATGGGTCTCTTTTAATTTTACGGAGCTTGTCATCCAAAACGAACCGTATATGCCCTCATAAAAAATATGAAATAAATACTTCAAGAAAACTAAAAGTATATTTATACTAGCAGGTAAGCCTCCTTCGTTTCTGCGCCAATCCCCGGCTCACTCGCTTCGCTCGCTTGCGCCGATATAAATAAAATACCTAACAACCGACGACGACCCATATAACGATATAATAGAGAGATGTACATTACATTCATATATTCATGTATGTATATACATATATATCGATGTATGTAATTTTCTCGCACCCTTTTATGTGATACTGCCTCCTTTGCGTGGCAAACATCTTGTCGAAGCCAAAATAACTTTTTTATACAGTTATTATTTTCTTCTTAAAATTGTACAGTCGATTCTGGTTTTTCTAAACTCAAATTTTAACCACCTCACCGCCATATGTTTCGTCGTTTGGCCTTTGACATTGCAGGCTAGAAAACATATGGCCATTGAAAAAATCTGCATCTAAATATGCACATATGTATGTACATATTTTTAGATGTTTCCAAATATATATACTACATACATATTGTATGTACTTCCCATGCTTAGTAATCGCTTCTCGAACTACTATCGAATCGAACAATATTCAACAAGGTAAACTTTAGCTATGCGTCGTGTCGGCTGGGTGTGTTTTCGTGTTAAAGGCCTTTTGGGGTGACAGATACTTTGAAAGAAAAATAATACAAAAAGGGAAACGCAACCTTTATTGACCGTAAAGATAAAAGCAAGCACTAACATAACGAAATGAGGAGTAGGTGTCAAAATACACTCACATGACTACACACACATACACAAAAAAGCACAAACACGAACCAAACAAGCTGTGGTCAACACATCCTCACATGTAGTACGTACAAGACTCTGCAACAATTTGACCCACTCACCACACGCGCCGCACGCTATTTGCCACTCACGTGAGTTGGTGTCCCACCTGACGCGCTCGCCAAGGGCCATGGCCCGCCGGACAGATGGACTCGTAGATGTTCTTGTAGTTAAATCCAAGCCCAAATGGAGTAGCCCGTATGTACAAGTTAGTAAGCAGGACAATCGCCAAGAACAGAACCCACGTACCGGATAGATATGTACATACTTATGTGCAAAAAAATCGAGTCGCTGTGAATCAATTTATATCCGTTATAAGCATTCGTTTTGTCGTTTGGGCTGAACAGCACAGTGTACATTTAAACACAACCGATATCTACTAAACGAAATCAGATCGCAGTGGGAACTGAACAACTAAGAACCATTTTAGTATGCATTCGATCAAATTGGTTATTAAGTGATTTGAATGTGAATGTTGAAAGAATGATAGAGTCGGAGCAGGTGATCTAAAATTCGATTTTGACGAAGAATGAGACTGATTTTTGTGCCTACTGTGCTGTTGGTGCATTTTGGATCCGTCCTGTGGAATAATTGAGTATCCACGAGTATAACCTTCTTCGAGCGAATTCAGAGCTGGCTGGCCCAGCCCCAGCCCGGTACTCTGCACCAATTAAAATACTCGGAATGCTTATGATATAGGAACGTTAATTAAAGCAGTCGCCGAGGGGAGTGAAGCTCGGAAAGGGGGGAGGGCGCGGGCGCACTCAGCGCTCATTTAAACGACCAATCAGAAGATGCTCTGTGTAGACCCCAAAGACCGTCCGTGCTGGTGTGCGAAATATTCAACGCACATCGCAAAAAGCTACTCACACACACACACCTACGCTCTGGCTCTGACTCTGAGTGCGATTTATGTGCCACTTTCTGAGCACAAGTTCGAGTGGGTGAGAGATGATGGGTTGGGGATGGCTGGCTAACTACAATCTGTATAAATGTATATACATATATACAGAGAGGGAGAGAACGAGAGAACGAGAGAGAGGAGAGGAGCGAAACCATGTGTACATTCATACATATGTACAGATTTATATGTGTGCATGTGTGTTGCATATGAAGATAGGAACGAGCGCGCACACAAAGCTCAACATATGTGTGTATGCATTCACGTTCATATTCGCTTAGAGTACGCTTAATGGCTGGCAATTATGGACATACATGTGTAGGTATATGTATACATACATATATGCATAAATACCATATATATATATATATATATATATATATAAGTATTTATGTACGATATGCAGATTTTGTATCGCCAGCCAGACCGTCTGAGTCGAAGCCGAAGAGTCCATTTTTATGCCACGCCTATCCAGCGCAGAGCAGAGCACAGCATCAGCACCACTCATTGACGCGCACAATGTTCAGGATTAGGATGGGGTTTAAGGTTTAGGGTTTAGGGTTACAGAGCAGTGGTAATGAACGTCATAAGCGAGCTAGTGCGAGTGCGAGTGCGAGAGCAAAACGGAAAGCTACGGCAGGGCAGTATCATCAGCATTCAACAAAAAACAATGAGCACAACTAAATCATTGCCACCCATACTCCATCTCGTTCACGCCCATTTAACTGGTTGTGCTTCCCCCCATATATACATATGTATGTATGCATGTTCGACTGCACTCACACAATAGACAGAACGAGACAGAGAGAGTGTAACAATTGAGAGACAGAGCGGCTCAGTGAAACTGAGAAAGAGGCTGAACTGGCGACAGAAAGCGAGATGAAAGAGCAGCAGAGCGGCTAAAAAAGAGAGAATTTTAATTTAATTAGTATTTAACAAATTCAAAAGAGCAGACACAGTGGTACCAAGAAAGAGAACGGAGCGGAAGAGAGCAAAGGTAACTTCATCATTGTCAATGAGAGAGCTCTTCGGCTCTCTCTCTCCCTTCTCATAAAATCAGTTTTGCCGACTGAGAAATTCGCAATTCTCGTACCAGCAACAACAAAACGAAAACAGGTTCCCCCCTCACCCAACGACAATGCTAGCCTTCGGTGACAGAGGTGGGACTAAGGGTTCGTTCGGTTCTTGTATTGTTTTCGTACCCCTTTCGTTGAGTGTGCGTGCGTGTCTGTAGTGTGAGTGTGCACACAATTACAGTTTACAGTACACACACACGCTCGTCTATCAGCGGCTGAGAGCTGGGAGATGAAAGGAGACAATGTGGCGGCCCATCGAGACCGACCCCAACATCGTTCGTTCATTTTCGTCTTCACGCCACGCTCCCCTTCTCCACACATCACACCAACACGAACGCCAACGACCATAGAGAGTGCGACTACAAATATAATGTAAATAAATAATTTATACATAATGCTCTGACTGCGCTTAGCTTTCTTGCTGCTGTGTCCCTTTCGCGCATGTTTCCGTCGTACTCTTCGTCTCTTATGGCAACGCAGTAAAGCAAAACGCTCAGACTTGTGGGTGTTGGTGTTTCGTGCCGTGACTGTGGGCTGTGGGCTGTGGGAGCGAGACAGACTGAATGGAGGGGCAAATAAGACAGTCAGCCCCACGCTCCTCGGTACGCGGGGCAGCGAGCTCAAGCTTGAGAAGCGGCGGGAAGGTTGAGTACACAATTACTCGAACATCGCGTCTAGTCTGGTCTGTCGACGTCTCGCAGGACATTTCTTGTTCTCTTTTTTGCAATATTTCCCTCATACTTTGCTACTTACAGATTTTTTCCTCTTTCCCACAGTTTTTTGTCTCGTTTCAAAACAAAACCACCCTCTCCTTCGTATTCTACTTTGTATGTATGTGTGTGTGTGTGTGTGTGTTTGAGTTTTAAAATTTTTATTTTTTATTAATTTTCGGTTGGCAATCCTTGGACTATGTAGAAAATATTTTAATATTGTTAATAATCCCTTTCTAAAATAATAATATACTAATATATAATATACTTACTAACGATTTCCTCATAACCATATTACAATTCCCATATACATATGTATGTCTACATATGTATATATGTAGATACATATGGTCATTTACATACATATGTACATATTTTTGTACATACATTAAGTGAAGATCGGTATATTCCTATAGGGCGTCTGTGCTTCAACCCTCAGCCCTCATCCTCCCGACCCCACAATTAGACATCCATCCAACGTCAGAGCACCCCCGCTCCCCCCACGCAGCAGTTTACCATTCTAAAAATCTGATGCGAGGTCTCGCGAAGACGAACCCAGATGCCGATCCACATCCACCAGCCACACCATACCGCAGCAAGCAGCATTCATTTGCATGTACAGCAACCACCTCAGTCACCCCCATTATACACACACACAAATTCACAGCGAGTAACAGTTACTTGAACGGCCAAACATACATACATTCATACACACGTACACATGTACATACGGAGCAGAAATTTCGTTTCTTGTTTATTGTATATTTCAGAGTCGTTTTTTATTTTAATTTCGTTGCTCGGCGTTATCGATTTTTGCCGTTGCTATTCGCCTTCCTTCCTTCTAGATTTTGGGCATGGGCGATAGGGCCCGGCAGTGGGTAAGTTGTGGGGTGGTGTTGGGGGTGGCGTAACAGAGAACCTGGTTGAGGGAGGGTTGAGGATGATTTTCCATACATACATATGTATAAGTATTCATACTCGCATATGTATCATATGTACATGCATATTCTTATGTACATGCATGTCGCAGAAATAAAGACAATTAGTAGGAGCTAGATCTAAACAGGATTTACATACATACATATATACAATGCATGCCCAATCTGTATGTGCAAATATGTATGCATGCATAAATATGTACACTTATTGGCAAAATGAATAATGAAGGACGTTGTAGGGCGATGAAAATTCACGATGTACGTATGTTTAATACGAGAGTTTGTACATATGTATATTTACTATGTGCCGTCGCGAGCAGAGTCACATAAGAAAACTCTCATTTAATTGGTCCTACTACAACCACACAGAGGCATATGTACTTTAGATAATACATATTTTTATGTGTGTGAAAAGAGTCTCTGTCTCTGTTTGACAAAACGAATGAAAGAGACAGGAAAGCCCATAGAGTTTGCGTTACATACATATGTACGTGTGTGAAAATATCTGTGGTGTATGTGTCTGCTTAATTGGTTGGATTTGTAATTAACATTTTGCCGAGCAAAGCGGCGATTCCTCCCCTTTGCATGTAATGTGGGGTGGGTGGACTGGCCACGCTAACGAATCACGTATTCCGAGCCGACCCCCAGCCAGTAATAACAACGCCAACGAATGGGGTGTGGTGTACTGGGTGGGGGAGTACTAAAGTCAGCAATTAACTCTACTCTACTCATCACACTCACACTGCACACCACCACCAGTACACAGCAAAAGAAGTGACAGACGTTTATTTTGGTGGAAAAGCACAGGAGAAACCCAATGATAGCAGCCACACACAATACTGATGGGAAGGAAGGGGATGGGATGCGGTGGATAGCATAGCAGGTGTGGAGGAGAAGATGAGGACCGACCAATCATGTCGCGCGTTGGTGGTTGTCGCGCACTGTTGCTTTACTCTTCTGTTTCTGATGCTTTCTCGGCTCTGACAAGCAGCATCTGAGATTGAGAATGAGAATATGAAAGAGAAGGAGAAGGAGAAAGAGAAAAAGCAGCGAACTAAGCTCGTTTCGCTGTCGTCATTGTTTTTGCCTTTGCTTAATTACTCGGCCGAGCAAGTTCGGATCGGTTCGGTTCGCTTCGTTTCGACAACCGAACCGGGCTGAATTGTCATTGGCTAATTAGAGTTCTGCTCCTGCTAATTACGTGAGGTCAGACGGTCGTCATCCATCGCAATCAAAGTTCTTTTAATTGGTGAGGAGCAATTGAAACGGTGCAAAAAAAACATCCGAGAGAATAACATAACTCACCTGCTGTCCTTGGGGTACGTACGTGCGTACGTTACGCTAGCGAACGGGTTGTCAGCTGTTCTGATTCTCTTAGTCTTTCCTCCAGCACCTAGGCGTTAAAAAGGCATTGCGCAGCATTGCCGATTCGTTTCGATTCGATGTGTTTTTAATATTGTTGATTCTCGTGTGAATTTCGAATTGGATTTGTTTTGAGAGGGTGTGTTGGGGCATTGGTTACATCGACAGTTAGTGGTTTTTACGTAGTCGTACTATTTTTGTACTATTTTATGTTATGCTTAATATTATAGGAACTTTTGAATCGAGCGTATGTAGGCGTGGACGAGTTTGTAGATTGGCCTGCAGCACCTGGGGATGGTTCAGTTAACAAATCTATATGTATCGCTCCTTGTCCGGTCGAAACAATAACACAATACAACAATACTATATACATATGTACATACATATGTACATACAATATGTACGGAACAACAGCAGGTTGGGAACGATCTTTTCTGCGAATAAAGGAGGGTGGGAAGGGAGGTGGGAAGGCAGGGAATGGAAGAGACAGGATATTGCAGCAGGACATTAGGGGAGAGATCGCCACACAGCGACAACCCAAAACAGGATCCGAAATTCATGTGATTGAGGGTGTAATTTCCGTGACCAGCGACAGGTAAGAGGGAACAGGCGGCAGGTGAGCGACCTGCTGTTGCCAATCGACCAAGAGGGGGGCGCTTGGCGTGCCAACAGGAAGCGCTCGAATGTGAAGATTCACTCAGTGGTTGAGAAGGAGAATGGATATTTAATTCTTAAGCGATGCAGAGGAAAAAGGATGGAACTGAATATTCTTAGGTGTTACACATATATGTATACATATGCATGTATGTACATGTAGCAGAAGCGTACATAGTTGGTACAGCTTCGACCAGAACGAGAATAAGCGAGCAAGCGAGAGGGCGATCTAATTTGCAAACTTTTTTTTGAGTTTTTTGCATTTTTAATGTCAACACTGTTACTCCTATTTGGCTTCTTATAACGAGAGACAGTTGTCTCTTTTTTATGCATGCACTCGCGCACACACACACACGCACACATTTACTCAAAGTCCCGCACTTTTCCTCACCCTAAACAGACACAAAGCACAGTCGGGGAGAGAGAGAGAGAGAGAGAGAGAGAGTGAGGAAAGAAAGATAGAGAGGAAGGGGAGAGAGTGAGAGATATAGAGTCCTTTTGCATACACTTCTCTCACCGTACCACGTGCTCATTATTCCGACGAGAGAGCGCATTGCAATCGCCCTCGCACCCTTTTCTTGTTGCTGCCAGTGGGTGGCGCTCCTTTTTTTTGATTGCTATGCGGTACGGTTCGGAATGCAATTAAAATAAAAGAAACTACTCCCTGCCACCCTGTCTTTGTTCGCTCCGCTCACTTCTCAATAAGTTTGATTGAAATTAACTATTGTTGTTGCCAGGGTACACGTACATATTATAGTATGTACGAGTGTGTATGGAATACATGCATAACTGATAAATTTGAATAGAAATTCATGGATTTGATTTTGGCAAGGGCTCTAAAACATTTTTCCTTTTCCGTCAAGGCTGCAATAACCAGAATTTTTTACTTTTTTGGATTATCATCTTCTTTGAAGATGATACTTTGATACAAGTGGTAAATAAATGACGAACTCTTCGTCTTTAAATTGCTTTATGCTTTTTAATTAATTTATTTTTCCCTCTTTAGCCTCTTCTGCTTTTATCTCTCTTTATGAATTTTTGTTCATTCGTTATTGATTCTGAAGTACAAGTTATTTAAAGCAATTTTTTAGTTTTTCCAAATACTTAAAGCGTGGCCCCATCTCCCAGAAGTCTCCTGTTCCTGCAATAGGCACGATAGTTACACACACACACACACACACCTTTGCATTCATGGTGAGGGATGGAATTTGTGAAATGCGTAGCGCTGCTAAGGATCGGGTTAGGTGCAGAAGGGCCTCAAAGCGTGGCCACCCTTTCCGACAACCGGCAATCACTGGAGTCCTGGATCAAGGCAGATCACAGCCAGAAGGATAGTATGCACTTGAAGGTGTTATTTATTCCGGGTCGTCGCATGTATGCATTTCTATGCCTCCGATGTACATGCATACATATACATATAGTTAACGTGAGAGACAAATTCTGAACACTTTTTATCCTTAGAAATGTTTTTGTTGTTTTTGTTCACTATTAAATACATCACAGATCCGATTTTCAGAAGGGTATATTCAGGTAGAGACATGCACGGTCACGGCGGCACCTTCGTCCCAACCACACATTCGTTACTCGCACACACAGTGCCACATTTATGCTTCATAGATATGGAAGTGGAATAACAGTATCTACACATTTATTATTCTTTCCATTTAAATTAGCTTGCTTTGTTTTATAATCGACAAATTCGACTTCGCGGCATTTTAGCGTTTCACTTTTGTCTTGTTGTCCTGGCTTTGACGTGCACTTGTTTTCAAATGGTTTCGAACAGATTTTCAATCGTTATTTGCAATTGTCTGCTCCGAAATACGCGTTTAGGTTAGGCTTAGAGCTGCCTGGTGCATTCTCATTCAACAAACTTCCAGCCAAATCACAGGAACAGTAAAAGTCACAGGCACGGCAACTCAGAACTCACCATCCGACCCGCATCCGACTCGTTCAACGGTTTTTTTTCGACAGAGGACAGAGGTACAGATACAGATACAGAGAGAGTCACAAGAGAGCTGCACGCGCTCGTTCTCACTCGATTTCGCTCTGTTACGGTTTGTTTGGTAGGCAAGAGAATCAGTTTTCTCTTTCTCTTGATTCAGCGACCAAGAGGGGGTAGCTGCTGGAAAACAACTTTGGCCAGGTATGTCAGTACCTTAACTTGTTTACTTGCTCTTGCTCTCTTTTACTCTTTGGACGGATTGAGTTGAAATCGAAGCATGCGTACTGAAGAGAGTCTCAAAGTAATCGTAATGGGGTAATTATTGCCACGCAGAGTGGTAATTACGAAAGAGGGAGACAGACAACGAAGAAATGATAAAACAATGTACCAATGTGCTTTATTGCTCTCAATGTGGATCTCTCTCTCTCTTACTCTCACTCTCTCCCTCTTGCACACTTCGCTCACTTCATGTGTGTGCGTGCGTCTCTCGTGTGGGAGTAGCTGGGCAATCATCGTTCATTATTTTCTTGTACATACATATATATACATACATACATACATACATATGTACATACATACCATAACTGCCGTCGGAAGTTAAGGGCTTCAACGAGCTGAAGCTGAATATTTGGGGGGATTCTTCGCTTGTGCAATATTCACCAATCATTCGTTTTAAAAACCATTTTTAAGCAATTATAAATTCTCTGCCACATTATTGAACTATTCTTGTATTTTTTGTTGTTCTTTCGTTTGTATTAGACCTGGTTTCACCCAGTTAAACTTTTTATGAGTCCAGCACAGGTACCATTTCCATTTTCCTGTAGTAAATTTTACAACTAGGAAAAAAGCGTAACACAAATAATCCAAACTTCACTAAATACATATTTACATACCATATAATTCAATTCGGTGACAAAGTTATGCCAGTATTATTGTTCACTGTTTTTTAAGGGCGTAAGACACAACATTTTATCCGGTAAATGGATCAATTTATCAAAAGGTTGGCTAATTTTTTTATATTTTACTTCCTGTTATTTTATAATTTAAAAAAAAAATTAGTTTTAAAGGAATTAAACATACGAGTTCTGAGCACATTAATGAAAATAGGAGTGCAAATGCAACTAATTTTAGAGCCCCTTTAGTTTAAAAAATTGTAAAACGGAGTAATAAAATGACGCTTAAAAATATTAGATAGAAAATTTATTAATTTCTTCGAATAAAATCGCTATGGAAAAGCCTTAAGAACTGTGTCAAGTTTCATTCACATCGGTCGCATCATATCAGGATAACGATTTTTACGCGCTTTCTAATAGTAGATCGAATCCAGCGGATAAGATTCAGTCGGAGTTGAAAGTCACAAATAGCTCTGAAACTAATAGCTAGTTTGCAAAAGAACAGATAGAATGACAGTCGGACATGGGTAAAAATCAAGAATATACATATGTGTATAGAATTTATTACAAATCACCTAGTATTTCCCAAAAAATATAAATATAAACACAAACTAAGAGAATTACATTATATTAATAGCCGAAATTCTTATTTAATCACGAAACGACAAGACACGGAAGATCTGACCTCTCAGCTAGATACTTGAAAATCTAGTACCATTAGACTAGCTTAAATTGAAAATATGCTCGACAGTACATATGTATGAGGCGTTGTTTTCTTCTATGGTTAATCCGCCTAATATTATAATAGCTAAAACTTTGAAAGGGTTAAAGAAAATAAAAGCTTTTACGAAGAAAACAAGCTTTTTTCAACACTATCGAATTGAGAAAAAGTTTGGATATGTACAAATTTAAATATGTAGAAAAGTATACATAATCTACCGACCTAGCAAAAAACATCCAAAGCGGTAAATGTATTCCAGCCAGAATGAAGATAACTAATTCTTCCTTTTATTTATTAATATACCATAATATTATACTTACATTATACATACATATATGTACATATTTACATACTAAGAAAAATCTGCTCATGCCATATAGTTAATATTCTCAGGATCGGAAAATTTTATCGTAGTTTTATGCGTTACAACAAGACTGAAATTATCTATGAATTCTTCTTTTTCGGGGGCAGCTTTTCTGGCTGATTTTTATAAATGCGTTTCGATATTACTCTTCTTCTGTGATTGTATGGAAGAAAACGTGGTCTCCATGTAATCTTTTCTCTTCTTTCTAAGATGGGCAAACTTGTCATGAAACGAGTCGAAATCCGACCACTAAGGTGAACATTATAATAATCTATCCGAAACAAAAGAACATATGCACATGTTTTTGTACATATGTACGTGGCTTTAGTTTCATTTAAATAAAACCGAATTCGTCATCAAGCGCCATTTTATTTACTGGCAAATCAGGAAAGAATGAAGCTGAAGCTGAAGCTGGAGCTGGAGCAGGAGCAGGTTCGTACCCCATTTCCCCAAGATGCGATGCGATGTGACACGATGCTCCACCCTTTGCATTCGTATACACTCACACACACAACACACATTCGCACATGATCCTGCAGTCGGCGTCGTATTCGAATGCATATATTCTCATTTCGCTGGAAAAAGTCAAAACTGAAAAAAGGAGCCAGCGAATAAGGCAGAAACGTAAAATTCGCGTCTGCGTTTACGCTTTTTAACTAGAAATGAATAAAACACGCATGTTGGATGGGATAGGAGTAGAAGTAGGAGGGTATGTAAGGGAACTGTAAAGGGTATGGGATGCGAATCGGTGGGGAGGCAAACGTAAACCCCTTTTTTGCAAACCACACTACACTCCCTCTCTCACTCACTCTCGCTTTTACTCACTTGCTATGTATCTGTATATGTGTGCATGTATGTATGTATGGTTATATGTACTACTGCATATGTATGTATTTGAATGTATAAGTGAGTGGGAGGGGAGGAAGGAAGGGGAGTCAGCATCCAACAGCTGTACCACTGACAGTCAGCCCCCAAGCGTCAGCAGAATCAGGCGACGATATAGCAATGACGACGGCGGTCGGTCGTCAATTGCAAAGGCTGAGGGAGACAGAGGGTCCTGAGTTTCGTTTCGTCTTCCTTTTTTCTTTTCTTTTTTTTTTACTAACAAGCCAGTATTTTTAACTCCTTTCCTTCGAATTACGTATGTATGGTTGTATGTAAATATGCATATCTATATACGAGAGCGCACATACATATGTACATTTTGAGATCCACATGGCCCCACACATTTAAATACATATGATGCGAATGTACGCGCATTAAAATTTGCACGTATGTACGTATGTACATATGTATGTATGATGAACTATGTGCATGAACTTATGTGCATAAGTTTGCTCATTTCGCGGTCATGAGGCGAACACACAGACACACATGCATATATACATACATATGTATATACATATATGTATTTGCAGAAGGCTTGGACTGGGTTGGGGGCTTGCCATTTTCCATTTCCCAGCATGCTGACTGGTCGCTTGGAGTACAGAGGCTCTATACATGTATATGTATATGTCGGCTGGAGGCAGTTTTCCGTTTTAATTTCGCGACAAAATGTGACTGGGAGTGTGTGGGTGATGCGTGGGTGCTTCCATTTGGAGTGGGAGGGCTAGGTACAGTTAGCTCCAGTGGCATTAAAGAATAGGAGTGCATTTATAAACATGCTTTTGAGGCCCAAATTTATAGCACTATTACACTAGCTACTTCCATAATTATAACAGTGACGACTTTTGTTGTTTAACGTTTCCAAGTGTCGAAATAAAAGGAAGAAGTTTTTAATTTTTTTAAATCGAACATTATCATCGGTCATTATTAAAATAAAATATTTTTGTTGACTTTAACGTCAGTATGGTAGGTATCAATTTGAAACCATTCTGTTCAATTACATTTTTTTGTATTTGTTCGAGATGCCAAGCTTTTTTGGCAACTATGTGTTTCAAAAATGAAAAGAGATTTCGGGTTAAACTTTATAATTCGTATTTAATCTTGGTGGCTTAGCGGAAGCCGATTGCTTGCTATTGCCAGATATTTGTAAAATATGTCCAATGTTTGATGATTTTTTAAAAATGATTTTTTTTTTGTTTGACTGAGTATAGGGTATAGATGTAGTGCCTTGAACCAACAAATCAGATTGTATTTTAACCGATTGACAAGTTAGCAGGCGCATATGTCAAAGACAAAGCAGGAGTTGTTTGTACTAATGGTACGTTGCCCCCTATTGCATTCAGATACATACATACATATATACATATATGCATGCGCACACTCGGAGTGTCTGCTAACATATAGTATCTCCCAGATTAAATTCTACACTTATTACCACCCGAAAAATTGTGTACCCGCGAAGGCTAGTCGCACTCACATACAACCATGTTTGCATATTAATTAATTACACAAATCATTAACAAATAATTGTGCACAGCCATAAAACAGATAGAGCCCATTGAGATGAACTGGCACGGCACGGCGACCACTCCCCGAAATGCATTTGCATGATCATCGGAGCGGGTGGAACGGTGCTGAGCGGTAAACGATCGGTAAATAATAGAGTATACAGTATGTACATAGATGGCTGTGTGAGTGCCTGAGTCTTGTTGGGTTTTCAGAAAGAAAACTACATTATAACTGATCGTGCTCATCATATATGTACATGTGTACCTACAATTACAGTATACCTATCTGTATGCGTGCGCTTTAGTGTGTGGGTAGTGTGGGATATATTAAATAAATACAGGTGATCAAACAAACTGCAAACGCTTCAGTCGCGCTCGGCTTCAGTCCGGACAAGGCACGAACTCATGGAGCCATCGTAATTGGTTGAGATATTCATGGCTTTAATGATTAGATTTCCAAGATTCCATTCCGATTACATTGTATGTATATACATACATTTGTACTACCAATATTGTACAGTATATTTAACGGGAGGGACTCCTGACAACGCACAGGCGATAGTAATCTTCATCGCTGGCCGCTAAGAAAAGACAGATACATATTTCAAAACAGTAACTTATTACCTTCTAGCAAGAAGAATGATTCGAACCAGAAAAAACACATCTAGTATATAGTACAACATACATCCCCAAGCCAGGCCTCACATCAGCAGACCAGGCCTACTATGATCAGATTGCTTGCATATTTATAGATTCATTGAGTTCGATCCGGACCGGTCCGTCCATCCATTCATTAACCCATTTAATCCGATTATCGGTGTGAGAGAGACACTCTTTACGGATAGTTTTCACAGCTCAAATGAATTTTTGTTACCGAACTTTTAAGGTGATAAAATGCTAATTCGGATCACATATTTTGTTTGGCTCTGCCCTTCTCCGATCACACAGACAAACGATGCTACACACCCAAATCCGATACAGTCTTTAACAAGAATGATTGACGGAAGACACACTTACATAGTTTCCAGTAAGAAGAATTCATAATTTTGTTTTCGTAAAGCAAAACGAGAAATACTATACATACTAGTTTCTGGGGAGAAGAACATTCTTGTTTGTATTTCCAAGTTCCAATATCACGGTACGGTACTCTCCTCGGGAGATACAATATAAATACATTTCTGGGTATCTACCAGTCGGGACAATCAATGGAGGGTTTCGGGGTTCTTTGTGATATCGCAGGTGCCCCATGTCCCTGTGCGTGTGGCTAGATGTTATGAATGAAATCGTAAATTTCTGAGCTATTAGGCTTTGTGAATATGATTATAGAATATATGATTAGTTTGAGTGTTTATGCTTTAAAATGGATAGATATTTCTAGATATGAATATCCCAAAACGAATTTTTTTTTTGTCTTGCATCCAGAGTATACACATATACATATATATGTATGTATATATGTATATACATATATATATATATATTTATGCACATATGTAAGTATGGTCCTCTCCTCTCCCAATTCTAGTCTATGATTATGATGTATTTATACGATTTCACCTTTCCGATCGGTTGCCTCATTTGGTGTTATTATTTTTGATTATGTTGTTGCTTTTCTTTGGTTCGGTTCGATTCGGTTCGACACTTCTTCTCCTTCGCCTCTGTTTTGTAACTGTGCTGTTCGCTCTCTATGTGGGCTGACACTTTTCCCGTTGACAATTTATTGATACTCGTATGATACGGCGTTCGTTCCATTCCCACTTTTCATTGACGAGAATTGCCTTCTGACTGCCCTACGTGTCCCGCTTAGCCCACACATTTTTGTGCGTGTGGCTCGAATACCTGGGGTCGCTTGAAAACCACCTATATACCTGTATATTGGTAGGTATACCTGTGTAGCTGTATCTGTATATTTATGTGACGGCTGTGCCAGCCACATTGCTGAGATGAACATAATATTATGGATGATTCTTTGTTTGATTTGATCGTTTGTCTATTCCCAGTTAATACTATAGCCGTATTAAGGGAATGTGTTGAAGATTAAAGCTTGTAGTAGTGTTATCGAAACATACAACAAGTGTACAAGTGTATACTTGTCACATGTACATACATATGTATGTATGTATCAAAGCCATGAGCAAAAGCAACGAAGCACAGGGAAACTGGGCTCTGGTCAGCAACAAAAAAAAAA
The DNA here is from genome assembly GCF_003369915.1 of Drosophila miranda. Classification (NCBI taxonomy): domain Eukaryota; kingdom Metazoa; phylum Arthropoda; class Insecta; order Diptera; family Drosophilidae; genus Drosophila; species Drosophila miranda. The sequence continues at coordinate 1,696,117 of NC_046678.1, forward strand.
CAACAACAATCAGAATCCGGGAGTGACAGCGAAACGTGAATGAACTGAACTTGACCGAAATTTGGTGTAAGAAAGTATTGGGATTGGGGGTGTGTTAACCGGTCAATCGCCGGGTTTGACAGCGACAGCCATTTCACTGCACGAGTCCTTAACGTAAGACGGACATTTTTCGAGGTTGTGTGTTTTGTTATCGTAAACTTGTATTACCCTTTTAAAAAATTAGGCTCGTGCCGTGCAAAGTACATGATAATATAGACCTCATAGCCCACCCTTTGCTTTATTTTGTTTTCATTTTGCTCAGCTTGTATGTCTGTTACTACCGCCGATATATGTATATCTATGTATATGAAGATTGGTCTAGAACCTTTACACAGAGACAGATTATCGCCAGATTATCCAAGCTTGATCAAAAGTAATCGTTTCTAAAGTTCGGAGTTCAACTTGACTTAACTCTTCCATAGACAAGCTCCCTTTTATTTATATTGTCAATGCGAAAATTACATTGCCTGGATTGGGAATCTATGACTGGATTCAAGTAGTAGTAGTATTTCTGTAGTATTTCCATTTTCCGCATACGTTTTAAAAGCACAAAATGGGGGTAGGGCAGTCTGGACTTTCGGTTGGGTAGAGCGGTTTTCAATTAAATTCGTTTAGTGTCTCACTTAGCAAACGATGATGGTGAAAATGCTGATACTTTACGGTTCTTAATTCCAAATTAATGCCCAAGCAAATCTGTGCGGGTGAGCCACATTTGCGTTGCTTTATTTGTTATGCTTTTTTAATTCCGGAAGTCAAACGCCTTTGTCCACCACAGTCTCGTCTCCCCTATTTCGTTCATTTAAAACTCTGTTAAAACAATTATAATTGAAACGCAGCCTCTCCTTGCCCAATTCCGGGTCGGCAGCAATCAGAGCATCCCCATCCCATCCCTCAATCTCGACGTCCGGCTGCATGCCGGCTGCCTGCCCGTTGCCCGCTTGCCCTTGACCGGAATTGCCAGCATAATTATCCGTTTACCGTTTTGCGCCATTATTACCACCACGACAACATAATTAATTAAAATTTTGTTAAATCTCTTTAGCTCAGTTGGTCTGGTCTTTGCTGACATTGTCGCTTTTCTCCTTCCATATTCCGGCCGTAATGACCATTCCTCTCCATCGAAGGCAGCGATCACTTATTTGGATGGTATGGAGGTATTGGTATGCTTTTCAATATTAATGATTCTTTTTGCGTTCTCAAAGGGTCCTCCTTCAGTGGATAAATTGTATAGTGGTCACCAATTCCTTCAGTAGGCATTTTGAGAGCTCTAGAGAATTTACACCAACAAATTCTAGCATCATCGTTAGTCAGTAAATTCTGATAAAGTGCATAATTTTCGTCCAGCGGGGCAGACGGACATGGCTATACAGACTCAGCTTTGGATGCTGATCGACAATATATAGAACTTATTCCATCATTACAATCATCTCAACAATTCAGATTTTGCCCTGCTCAAGGGTAAACAACTCTAGAATAATTCCGTGTGAATTAACCCAATCGGTTACCTGCTGAGGCAACAATATCATCTATCGATGTGTGTAAAAAAGGTGCTGAACCTACACGGCATACATATGTATAAAAGTGTAAATAAACAGAGGAACAGAATTTGAGCCCATTAGGTTTACGTGCATAGTTATGAATGTAAGTATGTAGCATGGATTCCCTGGGTACCAGAAGCAAGTTTGCCATTGTCTAGCCCTGCAGGTAGACGTATTTCGGTCTGGCTCAGGTTGCTTGCGCTGTGCTTCCGGTTACAAGAAATAATACTTCCCAGTTATATATGAAACTCGAAAAAACTGGTACATCTACGAATACGCATTTGGCAAACAAATTCTTGCTTATAACCTGGATTTTCTAGACTACTATTATTAATATTATTTAATTTAGACCTTCGACCAGATAAAGTGTACTGGACTGGATCTTATACGATAATTTCCATAATTCCATATTTCATGCATATGTACATTTTATTCCAATAAACTCCACAAGCATATTTATTTTATTATCTGCAGATGACACAAGTACACGATTGATCCTAATAGTATTGATAGATTAGATCTTTTCAGAGCTATACATTTATACATTGGACGAGGGTATTACAGAGAAGTGAATTACTATAGCATGTTACTGTACTAATACAAGATGTTACGCTATGAGTTGCGGCACCTATAAAAAAAAGAGCAGATTGATTTGCTTAATAGGACAGGCAAACAGACTGCGATATCTCTCACTTGAATGAGATATGGGGAAAGCATATAGGGAAAGAGAGGAACCACGACCGCTAGTTATTTGATTATAATTTTAGAATAGGATCTGGAGCCGTTATACATATATCCGCCAGGGGCGCACACTGGACGAGGAAGAGTGTGTGAAAGAGAGAGAGAGAGAGAGAGAGAGAGAGAGAGATAAATAGAGAGAAAGTAAGCGCATGGAAGAGGTAGCTAGCCACTGAATTGATCCTATCTGATCCAAATTCGAAAATCTGGTATATATGGTCATTCTCTATGGTTCTACGCCCTGTGTGGAACGAAACATAATTTTGAAATACACCTGTTTCACGGTGATGTCACGGGAGTATCCACAAAACAATTTGATTGCTCTACCTCTAATAGTCTCTCAGAACGGTCAGAAAATTGCTGTATCGACTCAGTATGAATGGAATGGTCTAAATTGGGAAGCAATGATCATCGAAAAATAAGTTGAGCTTTAGACCTATCTGAGTCGTTAAATTGACGAAAATGCTTGAAGTTTCAGATAAAATACGAGTATTAACGGATTAAACAAATTGCTGGATTTCACTTCCTATTAATTGTATTAGTAAGGGGGGGGGGGGGGGGGGGGGGGGGGGGGGGGGGGGGGCGAATATTCAGAAAAGCTAAAGCGCAGAAGCACGTACATAGACGCGTGTAAATAATTTATTATGTCGGATGTGTAGTCCTGAGGGAAATAGATGGCGTAAATAGTCATCTTTGAGCGGAGGGATGCGAATTCATATTCATAAAAAGTAAATTAGCCAACGTATAGGTACATTTCGGAAATTGGGCCAAGAGTAGGATAAGGATAAAGCATGACAACTTATGTGGCTCACTCGCAGCGCAGCTCAGCAATAATTATGCAACTTGAGCATATAAATTGCTGCCTTTATGCCTTTTACGACCACTCGGGCAGAAGAGGATGCTGACTGGGCCCAAATCGAACTTCCACCGTAACAAAATTAATTATATCCCAATGACACTGCGTAATGAGTGATTCAGTTTAGGAGTCAGAGAATGTACGTACATACATAGATACATACATATGTACATATGTATTGGTAATCTATTTGAATATGATGAATAGAAATAGGAAATTTAGGGAAATCGATAGTGAATCGAAATCAATTGAAGATAGTATGTATAATTATTTTCGATTGATTATTAGAACTTACACAGAGAACAGTTCGACTTCATAATATACATATATACAGAACAGACGTACAAATACATATTTATATTCGTAATGTTCATAGTGTAGACACTTTTTTAAGAGAACAGAAAATGAAATTGACAACTCTGCAACAATAAGCAGCGTACCCTCGAAAGCAAGTCCTGAGAAACACAACTGGCAGAACTATGTATATTGTAGGTTATGTGGTTAAATTAACAATTACCTGTAATTTTTGTAATATTTATATTTTATTATATTTAGATATTGCGGATTTGGATGGATAATTTTTCAAAATTTGTGTCTGAGTTATCTGATCAAATAATATTTTTTTTGTCTAGAATGCTCTACCTCTCTTACATCTGGCAAATGGCACGTGAACTTAACACCAGTGTCTCGTCAAGGGGGAGCAAAAGGCCCTGGGCAATTGGCGGTGCTGTGACTCCTTTTATTGATGCAGTTAATCGTATATCTCGGCACGCACGAACGACAAGGAGGAAAGACCAACAGTCGAGACCCCACACCCAGCCCATGGACACGGACACCCCATTCTCTTGAGCTCCAGCTCCCGAGCTGGCCAGACGGCCAGCTGGCCCATCGTCACGTTAAGCAGACGACGTACAAATGAAGTTCCTGTAAATTTCCGGTATACACCAAGGTAAATTAAACAAAGGCAATTAAAGCGTTAATGTTCTCGAATCGTGATCCTGATACTGACACGCCGACAGAGATATCTCGCCCACTCTCTTCCATGTATACGTATCCCTTGATGAAGAGTTAGTGCTAACTCCACATTCGCTAACAGCATCGGCAACGGCTGAGGCAACGGCTGCGGCACAGGAAGAGAGGCCAAGGACGATGCGACGTGTGTGCGAAATGGCCGGTAGGATAATGCTGCAATACGGATAGAGATAGAAAGGAATGCTATCCAGGCGAGTACTAAACGTATCGCTTTTAGTTATTAAATTATTGAGAAATTCTACACTGAGACGATAAGCAGTGGATATTAGATATCAGAGCTTTCAGCTGAAAAATATGTTTGCCTCTTTTGGTGCAGACAAAAGCAGTCATTATCGACTATTGGGCTGTTAATTTAAAAAGTTTAGAAGGCAAAACTTTTCCGGATTCGTATGTGCAGTTTTTCTATGTGCATCATCGGAGCCTTTATTGAGAAAATGGTAGCGTAGCTTCGCTCTTGTTATAAGCTATCAATTATTTGCCGTGCTATGGGATTCCTGGGAATATAGTGGGTGAGTTCGTGTTCGTGTCTGCCACAAAACATTTGATTTAATGGTGGTGACGGTCGTCGTCGTCTGGCGCGCTGTTTTGGTCGCTTTCGTAAATATTAATGAAATTATGTATTCTTTTATTAATCGCCAGGAGGATTCACTTGCACCAACCAAAGTTCAACCCCAGTACACCTTAGTGCACCTTATGGGTTTATAGGTAGGTGGAAAAGAAGCTGCTTACTTAACTAACAACTTGAACTTGGTTACGATTATTACACATACACCACCACGTCTTTATCTGTATTCTCATCCATACTATATGTTCATGTGTACTATCTATCTGTGTGTATCTATCTATGTATGTATATATATACATATAGTATATGTCACGAGGGTAGATGTCGTTTCATTTTTGCAAAACCAAAAAATCGATTTTCCATAATTCAATGTTAGAAATTTCAGATGCTAAAACTGCCAAGAATTTTTTATCCAATTTTTCACGGACCAAAAAAAAAATTTGGGGGTGCCGTTTTGAGTTGGTTGGGCCTTGCACACAGAGGAAGTACCCTTCGAACATTGGCTTGTCCCATAGCTATCATTTGGTTATTAGAGCCATCGGGTAGGGCATTTGTAGAGCCGCGTAGCAAGGATGGGACAAAGAACACACAAAACCTAAATGAAAAAAACTACCCCGACAAAAATTATAATGAAGTTGGTGGTGGCGAAGAAGGAAGGCAGAATGTGCGTTCGAAAACGAACAACTGTGAAACAGGGAAAGAGCGAAAGGGAGCGGAATGGGCAATCTTTGCCACCTTCCGCCTGCTTGTGCAGTCGAAACACCACCATCACCACCCTACATCAAAATTAAAAAAAAGAAGAGAAAACAAAAAACGTAGGTTTATGTATATGTATATGCATGTATAAAAAAACCGAGATCATCCACTGTGATGAAAAAGAATCAGCCCCAGGTTTCAAGGACCACATATACATACTTATGCATGTACATATGGGTGGGGGTGTGCTTTTTTTGCGGAGAGTTTTCTGTTGGTACGACATTAATTTGTATAGCAAGTCCATATTCGGAAAACAGAGAAAGTTAAGAGCAATGCTCTTTTACCGATGAACTGGCCTATTGTGGGGTTGATGGTCACCCTTCTAGGATTATATGTACATATATACTGTAGCTTTTTAATTTCTTTAGGCATACATACGTACATATGTATGTATTGTTGGGGTTTTAAGAATAAATAATACAAGAAATGTACAAATATTCGCAGTAGCCTCCCTTGGGGGGTTGAGGCACCTAGGAATTTAACGGCACTGCGCGCATAAGGTTACTTGCGAATATTGAAAAGTAGGCGATGAATATACATTCATATATATGTATATGTACACGCATACACATCCATACGAAATAACTGCGTGAGCTCCTGTCACCTGAGTAGGCAGGATATGCAGAGGGTCCCAAATCAAATCATATATATTATACGCTGTACATTTGATTGTATGTACATATGTACGTAAATTAGATAATTAATACCCTTTACTTCAATTTCCAATGATAGACAGAACATATCAAAGAGGGAAAAAACTTCTTTGCACTCTGAGCAATCCGTTCAGTGGAGTGGTATTTAATTTACATACAAAGACAATAAATGTATACACATATGTACATACATATCTACATTCATACAAATATTGATTGAGGGGTGCATTTTTTAGCACATTGAGGGTGACAACTACTGCTGGATACATTTTTTTTTTTATTGATTTCAATATTGATTTTGCTGCACATTATGCCCACACCACACCACTGAAAGTTTATCGCCCGAAAAGGGTTTCAGCTGGCCCAGGAATTTAAACATTTTAACCCTTTTACTGTGATATTTCGACTGGAAAACTAGACGTGGTCTGCTTTTCGAAAAAAGCTACATTGAGTACAGTCTGTGCCTTTGGACAGGCACACAAATTAAAGTTGAGGCTGCTAGCCGCTAACAGGCAAGAAAGTGACAGCCATTCATATCAGATGGATTTCGACTTACTTACATACCTTGTACAAATGTACAAATACCCTTACATTCAAGATTGATAATTATTAATTTTATAATTAGGAGGTTGTTCATACCTTTGCAAATGTTGTTTTTCGCGTGATATGGTCTGTACCGACTAGTTTGCATATAAACAGACAGGTGGATATTATATTCGCAAGGATCAAAAACAGCTGTTTAGACCATTCATACCTGTAATTTCAAGAATATCTCGTACACATATGCTACTATTCCGAAGCAATGCTTTGCGGCAGTACCACATAACCCGGAAACCCCGACTGTTCCCTTGTCTGTTAAACAAAATTTGGTATTAGCTGTAATTGTATATTTGTAATATGCCGATGGTACACTTCTGGGTTATTCAGCAGTCATTTTGCCCCACTTGAATAGGAAATTGTTACAACAAAAATTTTTATCGAATTCGAATGATTTTAAGTACAAACATTCCTTTAAAAATACATAGTTCATTTAAACTTAGAAACAAAAATATTTAATTGGAATCATTCGAGTATGGTTGAATATTGTTGATCTGATCCACATACTTGAAAAGCCAAACATTTTCAACCTGGACTGTATGGACTGCGCTTAATCATGTTGATAAACTCACGACATGGAGGAAAACCTCCTATGCAATCAGTTTCATTCCCGTGAGTGTTAAAGAATAATTGGTTTAGTCCTGTGCCACAGTTACAGGTGTATTTTAAAATTACGCCCGACCCCCTACCGTCCCACGAAGGATGCAAATTTTTTAATTTCATACTTATGGATGTGTATGTTAAACAGCAAGTGTAATTTGCCCGCACATTTCAACATCGCGCCCAATTTTCTACTTGACTTAGACTTGTTAACGAATATTCGAATACGACATATCGAGTATAATATATTGATATCTGACAATTGCTGGCTGCTAGGAAACTATGCGATAGCATTTAAATTATCACCGAATTTGTCCGCCAGGTGTCGCTGTTTGTATTCATTTCATGTTGACATGCTCGCCATTCAATCTGGCAACGCCAACAGAAGGGACCATATTAACAATCGGATCAAATTAGGGTCTAATAACCATCTCTCTCCATATCAATCTCACATCTCAAAATTTCTCATAATTTTGAAAATTTTTAAATTTTGAAAATTTTCAAATTTTGAAAATTTTCAAATTTTGGAAAAAAAAGACTTCTGTTTACTGGAGGGGGTGGGGTGAATCCATGGTGGAGTCCGGCTCCACCCAGCACCTGAGAAATTTAAATACATTTACAATACATACCCATACATATCTCTTACGGGCGGCAACAGCGGCGACGGACGAGATCCGATCCGCATTTTTATCACGCCTTCTGTAATGTTAACTCTTTGACTCCATCCGTTGTCCTAACATCTATTCCATAGACATCTCCAAGAAGTATCCGCCCCCGCTGCCCATTTTTATTCAGGAGACAAACGTGTAGAGGAGATACTGATCGGAAGCCTGCATTTGATCACATATAAAAGTGGATCGTTCGACCGCGAGGGCTAGCATGATGTCATCATACCATAAAGATATAAGCGGGTTTAATAGGGCGATTTTCATGTATGAGTGTTTTTCTCAATTAGAGGTCTGCATGAATGGCAAGGCAAAAAACGGGCAAAGGAAATCGAGTGTATTCGAATATATACATAAAGGTCTTTAATATAAAGGTCCAATCCGCCGATTTCGAAATGAATATAAACAGCGACACCTGACGGTAAAATTTGGCGCTAATTCAAATACAATTGAATAGTTTCCTAGCAGCCAGCCATTGTCAGGTAGCGATATGTCATATTCGAATATTCGTTAACAAGTCAAAGTCAAGTAGAAAAGTGCGATGTTCAAATGTGCGGTTTCAACATATATATGTCTCCATATGGAGTATGGAGATCCAAAAATTTGCATCCTTTGTGGGGGTGGTAGGGGGTCGGGCGTAATTTTGAAATTGCATAGGGAATGGAACTGATCGCATAGAAGGGTCGGAAAGCTTCATTAGACTAAAGATAGCTTTTCTTTCTTGATTATATTATGAACGAGCGTGTATGCATGTATTTACGTGTAGGATGCACAGAGATGCCGAAAGTTTCTAGTAGTCTTTGTTCGTTGGTCCTCAGTAAGATTTTTCAGTGGACGGAATATTTGGTGTGAATGTGAAAGCTTTAATAGACCATATTAAAGATTGACTAACAGTTTGCCAAGTAGTGTCTAAATCAATTTTAAAAATATTCATATGTATCATATATACATATGTAGGATTAGAATCGTGTCACGTGTCGATAAAAGAAGAAGTTTTCGTTGAAGTTCTCTATAATTAAATCGACAATACAGTATAATCTTAAAAATAGATTCACACACAAGACACCTAAAAATGATCATAAATAAAATCAAATGCACGGGATACATTCAAGATGCAAAATTGGAATAAAAAAGAGTGTATACATATGTGCATGTTCAAGCAATTTTTTAAAATTGATTTCTAAAAAAATACCAGTTGTCTTTAAATACTACGAGTGGCTGTATGTATGTATATGCATATGTATATGCACTATATAAATACACAGTCGTATCGGTGTATAATATATACATACATACATACACTATATACTATACTATATTTACTCTGACTCATGTGATAGAAGGCGCTATAAAAAGTGTAAACAATAAAAAACTCTTTCAGCCTACAACATTGAATTATGAATTGGAGCTTTAATGTTTATGGATTTATGCTCGGGTAGCTCTGGCTTATTACAAGAGGAGAAAAGTCCAGGAGCCAAAATGCATTTACAGGATAACCCTAGGTGAGTTAGAGTTAGCCTGAGCAATTTTTGTGTGTTTTTTTTTTCGACCAAAATATCGATAAGAACAATAACAGAAGACTAACATATCAGAAATTTTAGCAGATTTTGTGGTTAATTGTGTGCGCGTTTTTTGTTTTAATAACAGAAAAAAATAATATTTTACATCCCCACGGGGATTAGAACCCCGTCCCGGAAAAGCGGGCATACAACCACTGCTAAAAGTCTTGCCAAATGCTAGCTAAAAGTAAAAGTTGTAATATTGTTTTTCAATAAGGATGATGAAGTAAAGTACTTTTAAAAACAACAGTTAGGAGGGCACGTACGAGCACGCATGCGCAATCCCAAAGTGGAAAATGGAAATATGCAGCTGGTTACAGCTGGTTCTGGTATAGTAACCACCCTAGCTTATTCTCTCTCGACCACTCTCTTTTCTCTCATTTCTCATTGCGTTTTATATTCCTGAGCGCTGCTTGGGGCTGAATTCGATTAGGTTAGGCGACGAAACTTTACTGGGAAGGAAAAGCAGTCAAAGCTTACCAATCGATACATCATTTATTTCCGTGAAAATGTTTAAATTGCTAGCGGAGGACCTTCTCCCTGAATAATTCGAAATACAAAGTTTTATGATTTTTCCTAGTGCGCGTGCTTTCTGTGAGACGCTAACCAATACTTCGCAGGACGAGAATTTTGACGCGAATAGATAATTTTCGAGGTCTTGTTATACATAACCATTACGTGGATGGACTTTTTAGGCTATTGTGATTGTAAAAGCATAGCAGTTGTGTACATTACATCCTATTTGTTGAACAGGAAGTGGAAGTGAAGTCCTCTTATATTAACACGACATGTGTATGCTTGGATGGTATGTATTATGTAGTGATGCACATTTGCACAGGCATGAGATCATCAGCATCTATATCTATGTACACATGTACGTACATATGAATGATTTTTTTTAATAAGGAAGGAAAAACGAGCCATTTCAAATCCTGCAGAGATAACAACATGACATGACCCGTTCCTATGACAGCCACACTCTTTTATTGAAATAACTGGAATGACTATCACAGTGGCGTCCCTACAAAATGAATATAATATACATATATATGTACCCAACAAAATTTTTTTCAATATTTTACATTTTCAATTTTCACCAATTTTACCGGCTTTTTAAAAAATTCCGTGAAAAATCTATTTCCCGTTATATGAAAATACAAAAAAAAAATATTTATATGTAAATGCATATTTACATAATTACATATGTACGTAGCTAGATGCAATGACGGCCTAAACGTGACTAGTTACATCTAACTCCTATACCGTGTTGTGCTAGACTGAACCATTGGGTAGACCAAGCCAAGACAGGTGTGGCTCCTTCAGTCAGTCTAGTCTTCAATACAATACATATGCACATATTCGCCTAAAAGTTCCTTATCCCACTCAATGTACGTAAGAAGATGGAATATAGATAAGAAAAATACCCACTAGAAATTGGAGAAAAGCTGAAAAATATAATCCGGTCAAACTAATTAATTTAATTTAAGATTTGTAGATATTGCTTTCTTCATGATTTATGAGAATCTATCTCACATATACTCAGAAAAAAAGTTTGATGGCAAAAAAAAGTGCCATATATTTCGGTAGCAGCAGAGTGTGACCAGGTGTGCATGTTCTGCGGTTACACTGCTCATCAGCTGTGTTTTGTTTACAAAGTTACTGCTGGGGGTCGGGTCTCTGTTCCCAGGAAAATTGCAGTATGTTCTACACACAGAATATCCTTGTTTCAGAAACGACGAAAATGTTGCTGCGTCACGAGATCATGATTCACATCAGCAACACTCGAATCAGGAGCTGTTCATAAGTCCGAGCAGCAAAGTGAGCCCCAGCTCTAAGAATAACATCAGGTTGCATCCACCGCCACTGTCGAAACCACCGCCACTCGCAAGGCCTATCTTGCAAGCTCACATCCAGCAACGAATCCAGTCGGGCACGGGCACTGGAGCTAATGTGTTGCAGCGATCAGCGACTTTGCCAGCGAAGCATAATCGCTTAGGAGTAAGCCGCAGTAGGGTAACTTTTAAAGTGCCATCTTCAACAAATCCAGTTCCTGCCCTGGCGCAGATAGCCACAGCTGAAAAGGGCAGACACGCACTTGGAGTAGCTCCAAAAGAATCGTGCAAGATGACTTCTGAGGATCTTTTGCAGCCGGGCCATGTTGTCAAGGAGCGTTGGAAAGTGTGTCCTCTACATAATCATATTTTCTGTTCTGATATTACCACTAAATTATCTTTTTCTAACCGTTTTAGGTGGTTCGAAAAATCGGTGGCGGCGGTTTTGGTGAAATTTATGAAGGACAAGACCTTATTACACGTGAACAAGTGGCCCTCAAAGTGGAATCGGCAAGGCAGCCCAAGCAGGTGCTCAAAATGGAAGTTGCCGTTTTGAAAAAGCTACAGGGCAAAGAGCATGTATGCCGCTTCATTGGATGCGGGCGAAACGATAGATTTAATTACGTGGTGATGCAACTTCAAGGAAAGAATCTAGCAGAGCTCAGGCGAGCTCAGCCGCGTGGTGCATTTTCGCTTAGTACAACACTTAGGTTAGGCTTACAAATTTTAAAAGCCATTGAATCGATACATTCTGTGGGATTTCTTCATCGTGATATAAAACCGGTAATCTTATTTGTTGGTCATGAAAAATTTAAGTTGCAATTTATTAACGGTCGTTTTCATTCCAGAGCAATTTCTCCGTCGGGCGTTTACCCTATAACTGCCGGCGGGTTTATATGCTAGACTTTGGCTTGGCTCGGCAGTATACCACAGGTACCGGCGAGGTGCGATGTCCCCGAGCAGCAGCTGGCTTCCGCGGCACAGTTCGCTATGCATCCATCAATGCTCATCGAAATCGGGAAATGGGACGTCACGATGATCTATGGTCATTATTTTATATGCTCGTGGAGTTTGTGAACGGCCAGTTGCCGTGGCGAAAGATAAAAGACAAGGAACAAGTTGGCCTAACTAAGGAAAAGTATGACCACAGAATATTGTTGAAGCATTTGCCGTCAGATCTAAAGCAATTCCTGGAGCATATACAGTCTCTCACCTATGCGGACCGACCGGACTACGCGGTAAAGTAACTGTACAATTCCAAAGAGGGCGTATGGTGAACTAAAACAAAATGTATTTTTTTTTTCTCAGATGCTAATCGGACTGTTTGAACGCTGTATGAAAAGACGCGGCGTCAAAGAGGCTGATCCATATGATTGGGAAAAAGTGGACACTTCAGCAATCGGCAACATCAATTCAAGTGTCAACGCATTAGTGCCTGCTAAAAATGATTACATCCATGGAAATATAACACAAATGACAGTCGCTGCATCTAACGCGAGCGGCACTGAATACGTAAGTCGATAGCTCAACATAACAAAAATAACAGAGAAACGTTTGTTTCTGTTCAGTTTTGTTTGTTTCGGTTATAAACTACTTATTGAAGTCATAAATAGATGATTTGATGTCAAACACGATGCAATAAAGGAAGAACGGAGAATAAAATCGAAGTTCTATCATTTCTTCTTATAAGTTAGACGCTATCTTCCAGAAAACACATTTTCAAACTTCCGGATGTCGTCTGAGCAAACCGTAGCCAAGTTATTATCTCCGATTTGGTGCTCAGAAGGGGTACTAATTAGGCAACTTCTATAAATTAAATTGAAAACTACTCTAGGTTGACTTCCCGTAAATAAAACTATGTACATACTTATATGTAGTCTATAAGTCAGCATTATCTATCCCACCCATATAATTGTTAAAACGATTTATTTTTCTTCCTTACATGATTTGTCGCATTTTCAAAAGGTTCGAAAGCGGACTGATATTGATACCGCCCAGATCGCAGCGACAGAGCCGTTGCATATGAAAGATAAGGTAGGTAATAATCCATTCTGAATAAGCATATTTTAATAGTTTAAAATCATTTTTAAGGTTGATAGAAACTGCAATGCGACTTCATCAGTTCCCCAACCACAGGCTAAATGCGAGACATCTTTACAGCACGCCAACTCAGCCAATAATCAAAATACCTTACCCAAAGCTTTGTTGCAGCAGCAACATCCACCACAAACTGCCAACAGCAATGTAGCTATGGCTACGCCGAATCTCCCTAGTGCACTGATTAAGTCATCAATGGTTGGTGTTGGAAACCATGAAGCACCGGTAAAGACACAGCATTCAGTAATTCATGCAAAGAATTGCCAACCCCACAGCGGAACCGTGTCGTTTTCTGCATCAAACCAAAACAACTCTGCTCCCGTCTATGTAAGAAGGCAAATGCAATTAACACACTTATACAGTTACACTCAACTGATTTCTTACAGTATCCCAATCTTGAAGATAAGTTTGCAGCTACACAGCTATTGCAAACGAAGAAGACCGCTGAGGCCGAGCGCATAGGGGATGTTGATATCGAAGTCGCACTAATTGCAGTTGAAGGCTCCCAAGACCAGAAGATCGCCGATGCAAATATTATTGAGGGTGTCAATAGAACACCGCAATCCGGAGGAGAGCAGCACCAGCAACCGCAAACGAAAAAATTAAATCCAACTGGAAATACTGATAAACAACACCAGAAAATGGAAGCGTTAGTGTCAGAAAAATGCAGCGACAGTAAGCGGTCCATGGATGATCAAAAATCAACCTATGGGCGCCTTCGTGTACTTACAGCCCCACCCATGAGCGTACATGATCTAACCGTTGGTGGGGCTCAAAGCCAGCATGGAGATGAACTTTCAGCCACATATGACCAGGATGCTCTGGCTTTCTGCGGAGGAGGAGGGAGTTCTGCTTCAAAAGTTGCCATATGCCAGCGCGGTCAGGTATTTGGAATGGTTGGCATACCGCCAGTCAATCGTCGCTCAGCAACATCCACCAATTTACGACCGTCTTCCTCGGGTGCTGGTTCCAATTCGATTCAACGTATCAATAGCGCATCAGCAGGCGCAGCTGGTGCAGGCACTGGCAACAATACAGCCAGAAGCAGTGTTACCGGCGACCATTCAGTCACTCAATTTGCATTGATAGACGATGAAAATGTGTCCGCATTACAACAGGTAACAAGGGGCGGAGCTCTCACTCTTGCTTCCCAGTGGAAAAGTCAGTTTGATGACTCTGAGGACACGACCGATAACGAATGGAACCGAGAGCCACAGGTAAATTAGAATGCAAACTAATTATGAAAAGATGGGAATTCTAGTTGACCAAGTCAGGTCGCGTTTCAACTAACGATAAATGCTTAAAATGTCTTCCTGTAACAGTAACAATGCTTAACAGTTCCAAATAACCTACTATTAATATATGTACTTTTAGTAAGAAATTATGACTGTGTGCATCCGATATCCCATGTTCAATGTTGCTGTTTTATTTTTTTTTGCAAAATTTAGTACTTCCCTAAGATAAACATGTAAAATATACAAACTACATTTCACCTCACAGTCGCAACCCAATTTGGATCAATTGATTAAGGGGGATGTTTCATTGCCTCTGTTAAATGAAGCTGCAATCTTTTCCCTCACTGCCGTCGCTGATACAACCAAGACAACAAAAACCCAAACGCCCCAAGACGGAAAATCCAGGCCGAAAAGGTAAGTTTTGAACTGATGGCTAATCTATACATACATATTTATAACCTTTGGTGAGGATGTCTTAAATGTGAGCCAATTTTTGTACATGTAAGTATGTTATGTTCATCCCACAAATGAAATATGTTTTCCAGCAGAAAAGCAAGCCGAATCCGTCTGTGCATCCTACTCTACCTTGCCTGTTCGTAGAAATAAAGTGTCATAAATTGTATATCAGTTGCAAATCCATCTCCAGATGAGAGTTTCAGTATAGAAGAATTAACAGGATCTGCAAAATGTACAATATTTGGATTTTTACCAAAAATGCTTTATTGCTTAACAACATATTCTGAAAATCATAAATGTTTAGATTAAAGGAGCAACTCCAAAATTTTTATATTGCATTGGAAAGCTACCGCGGTGGACGAGGCAAAGAATGTGTAACCTTCTATATATTTTCGATATTTTATCATCAATCATTTCGCACATTTATATTTATCTTTACATTCTAATATCCAGATCGAATAGGCTGTGGTAAAAACTTCGCATAGGTCATGCATAGGAAATGCTTTCATTTGCAAATTACATGAGTGATCGTGTACATCCAAATGAATACTAATATACCGTGTAGCGGTTATAAATATGTATATGAATTTAGTAAAATATTGAATTATTTTGTTATTTGTTTTGTGTACAATTTGTGCGTATATTGATTTCCCCTACCATAGATACACACTCAACATAGCCGGGATCGAAAACTACGACACGTTGAAAATCTCTTTACCGCACTGCTGGTCTGACCCTGCAATGGGTAATGTATTACGAAAAGACTTAGAGCCACCGGCTGTGCAACAAGCCGCTTTTGATAATACAGTAAGCATATATTATAAATCTTACGTCTTTGTCTACTTACTTAACTAGAATAAGTTAATTATTTCCATACCGATTAAGAGCATGCAACAAACTAATATTAGTACATACATATTCACGTTCCGGAAGACATTTTAAGCATCTTATCACACTCGTGTGTGTGTTTATGTGTACGATATTTCAATTATTTTTGCTGTTCGCCAATGTCAATGGCACCAATATTCAATGGAAGTACTACATGCTCTTGATATATTTGAAGTTTGTAAGGTTGATTTAGGAGTGTTGAGGAAAAAACAGCCTTGAACATCCCAACATCGAGAATTTCAGCTTTTTTCATTGACACTCTCTTCAATTTGTAGGTATATCGCATGGATATAGCCAGGAATGTTTGTGTGCGAGAATCATACTCGGAAATCACTCCGCTGGGACAACCAAAGCCTTCTGTATCTATCGTATCACAAACTGTACTGCCGTCATCATTTCAAGATGATCATGTTGCTTTTCAGTCAAATAAATCAAATGAGAGCCAAACCAAGTCCAAACATCGAAACAGCCTTCCGAATGTGTCATTGGCCGACATTTTTGACGACCAACAGGCTCAACCAAATTATAGTTCTTTGGTGTTGAATGACGCGGCCAAGCCCTGGTGCGTTCAAACCACATCTTGCCAGAAGAGTAATTTGCCTGTGAGTGAAGAAATCCAGGAGAACAATGGTTGTGTTAGTGGGCGTCTGGAAATTCGTGTCATTCCCAAAGGTAGGCAAATAAAGTAAATTTCTTGCTATCCAGGGATGCAATCCAATCGCACCAACTCAATGTTAGTTATATCAACTTGTACGTGATGTTAAAATTCGTTTGTATTTTTAGAAATCTCTAATTTGGATGAATCTGTCTACTATGATGCATTGGCAGCTGCTGTTAAGATGACTTCAAGTACAACTAGCCAAGGCATTGCTGATAAAACTCAAGGCCAAGATTCTAGTGATAAGGTGCTAACTAACTGTGATGAAATAAAAACAACAGCAGCAGCAGCAATGAAAGCTTCCTCTCCGAATACAATCAATAATTTTAAAGTACCAGTCAACAAAGCCACTGCTGAAGCACCCAACGAGCCAAGCTGCTTCAGCTCCCATGTGGTCGATTCCATCAAGCCCAAGCTGAATGGAAATAGCGAAATATTCAATACAAAGGAGCAGGCTTTGACAAAAACAGGTGATTTAGATACTCAAATATCACGGGTGAGCTGCGCCTACGGCGGATCCGAAGGTAGCTGTGAACCACCGCTCTTGGCACCCAGCAAAATACCAGTGCGCCAATCAAAATGTGCTTCATGGGCGGGTACTGATACTACCACAAATGCATCAACCACAATCGGGTCTATCGGAGGACAGCATCTTATCCAAAACAATTCGCCATTTGACTTGACCAGTTGTATGATGGACGCTATTCCTCTTCGCCACGACATATACTCTGGTGTTTTACAAAATCCTCCTAATAATACGGACCTAACACCAGGTTTGTTCCCTTTATAAAGTGGGCTTTGCCAACAAAGTAATTGATAAATGAAAATATTCGCTGCACGTTGCATGTACTTCCTGTGTCCTAACTTGTTTCAGGATTCGATTGAATTTTTTTTGATGAGTATAATATTCTGGTACGAATATTATAT
Organism: Drosophila miranda; assembly: GCF_003369915.1. Taxonomy (NCBI): domain Eukaryota; kingdom Metazoa; phylum Arthropoda; class Insecta; order Diptera; family Drosophilidae; genus Drosophila; species Drosophila miranda. The sequence goes on from NC_046678.1 coordinate 1,713,808, forward strand.
TAGTTTTGTTCCACTGCTTATTCCCTTTTGACATAATAAAGTTTACTATTACAAGAGTTATCATGATATCTGCCGTGACAGTTATGTACCCTATATTAAAAGGAGAATTCTATTGTATTTTCAAATGTGTATGTGATTTGATTCCAACCATCTCATTTAGGATTACGACGTCGACGAGAATCCGCTGAAGGAAAGTATATAACCGACCCAACACAATTACAGCTAAGATTTCAACGTCCTCGGTCCCGCACCTCCAGTCGGTAGGTTTTGGTAAACTTAAAATGCATTTCATCCTTTTAATAATTGTCATATGTAACATTTAAGAACTCGTGGCATACCTACTACAATGTTAGGAAATTTTGATGATCAATCAACTGATCTCAGTGAAGATAAAACTGGAACTATTGGAGCTCACTTTATTACAAAGCAATATGAAAAATCGAAATTTAACAATATCACATGGAGTGAAAATTCCACAGATCCACAACCGAAGAGTAACATCTCGCCACCACCGGGGGAGCCAAAAATAGAAAATAGTGCGCGCCTTCGTCGTTATAGGCATAACATAGAATAATGACATTCTCAGTAGTAATACTCTTATGTACTATCTTGGATCCAGGACCTGTTTGGTTTTTGTTACAGAATTAACAAGTCCACTTATACACGACGACAATGCGTTCACAAATATTTGCTCCTCTATATATTTTCAAAATTATGTTCGACCTGCATAGACAACTTTAATCGTTTTCTTTTTTATATATAAACAATTAATTAAAGTTTTCTTGCTTGAACTAGAAAGAACAAAGATATCTCCCATGTCCACTTCTAGGGCAAGGCAAATTAACCAAACAAAATAGTATGAAAATATTAAGATAAGCTTTAAAAGAAATGCCCAACACCGTTATTTATAGAATAAAAATATATTGATCGACTAAGAACTCTCACCCCCGTACTCCTGTAACTCACAATTAATGATACCCACAAACGATAAACAATACCTAATTATCTCCGTATTGAATACTTACAAATTGAATTGTGAATGTTTCAAGTCAAGGATGCATTATTATAATAAAGTTGCAAGCAAAATGAGTGCTAGGAGAATTTCAGTTATTAATGAATTAATTTATACTTTGTTATTTAGTTATATGTATGTATGTATGTGTGTTTTGGGAGAACGTTCAACTAAACTTCTGCAGTTTTCGTTGCAATTTTGATTCGGTGATGTGTGTAGCGTATGTAAAGATGTGTGAAATGGATGAGCACCATTGACCTGAGCTGGTAAGGTTTGCTTACACATTATACAAAGTGCTTTCTATGAAATTAAGTTTTCTTTTGTTTTTTTTTCTCTTTGTTTTATTTTATTTAATTTATTCAATATGCATTAAAAGCTGAATTTCTTTATTGTAAATATTACGCTATTATCTCAAATGTAATAGATGAAAATAACCTCAATAAAGTGTAATTAATTAATTAAAAAATAATCATAATTGTTTTTTTTTGTCTTAATGACAGCTGTGACAGGGCCTGTACATAATGACAGAAAATTCTATCCAAATATATCTTTTTTCTAAATCTTGCTCGTCCAGTTTCTGGGTTTGCAAAAAAGGCAAATAGTTGTACTCGACAGGCCATCACCAGCGTTGCTACTAGCTACCATCTGGACGTGCATTATCTCTTGGAGGGCTCTCTGAAAAAATACAACGGAATAATATGAATCTTACGACATCTTCAGCAAAGCACTCGGATAAAGCGTGAGAGACCTTCCAAAAATAACACTTTTGTTAAATATACATATTGTACATATACTCAAAATATTCGTGCTAAGTATAAGTAATGTCTAATCAATTTTGTTCAGATTGCTTGCCTTCAATTTGTTAATTTCAGTTCTCAGTGTGATAATTTTGGTCTCCCCATGATTGATGGTTCCTTTCAATGTAAGGACTTCATTCTGAAGTGAATAGATGAGTTCATCATAGCTTTTTGGTATATTCTTTTCGATGCAAATCCTTGAACGCAGGCACAAAGATGTTTTTCGTATCTGTAAAAAAAGCTAGTCAGCGATAACATTTTCAAATGGATTTGCACCCACCTGGTCTTTCAAAGTCGCATCTATATGAATGCTTGAAGTTTTCCTTATTAAGTCAGAAGAACTTTGGAAGTTCGCTGTCCCTAAAATGCCACTCTGCGCAAAAAATTGTTTGGCCCTATCAATTCTGGAATTCATTAATTGGATTTTTTTACTCTGTTCACTCGACGACGTAAATCTGTATTTTGCATCTGGATAAATAGAAGGATGTCCTCTTGAATATATAGCTGAACCATCAGTTAAATCTTTGTCTGTGCTTTCCGTAGTATCTACAGAGTATTTCCGACTATTCCTTGCATAGATGACACTCTTGTCGGGATATGAAAACGACTTAAATTCCCTGCGTTGTCCTTGTTTCAACTCCTTATTGACCTCAATGGATTGAAGCCTCAATGGCTCCTTTCGACCCGAATGATTCCACCTATACATTTTGGCGCTATTGTAGCCAGAATCTGTGGCAGCTAAATTGCAGTTACATCTGGCGTTTAAATTGACACATATGTAGGTGATCTATGTTGGGCATACTTTCCGAATTATACGAAACTTCTTAGCCGATGTCATTTTGTGAAAGGAAACATCATGTGAAAGCAAAACAAACTATCATCTCGAAAACATTATATGTATGTACATATGCAATGCATTGCCTCGGAATAATCAGATAATACAATTTGGATTGTGCGCGAGTAATGTTGAGTGTGTTTGTTCCATTCCATCGTTTCCGGTTACGGATATGGTCACCGTTCCAATCAGTCTGTTATAAAAAGTTGTTTCAAATCGATCAGAACATGTTTTAGTCAGGTTTTTTTTATTTAAGCAAAAATGAATGAATTCTGCAATCTGGAAAAAATGGTCATTCTAGCGTCAAAATTGTCGATGGCACAGATTTGAGCAGCGAGATATCACAAGAGATTGCTTGCTAACTCTTACAGTCTCGAAAAAAGTCAAGCAAGACGGAGGAACAGAGAGATACTATGTAGCCGGTTATTTATGCTGATAATGAATATATGTGCTTTTTGGGGTCGGAAACGCCTCCCTCGTTCTAAAGTAAAGGTGTTTGTCGATTGGAAAACACTAAACGTATTTACTTATTTCAATTCTCTATTTTATTTGATGACTTAACTTTAATCGATTGAACCGATTTAGTAGGCGTTTGCCAGAAATATGTATCTAAAAAAAGGAAAAACAAATTAGCAGCACCTATCTAAAAGGCAATACATGGATACAAGCTATCTAGCTTGACCGTACCGTACCGAATTTGATATGCCCTTGAAATTCCAATATGTTGGAAACGGACCCCTCCCCTCCCTTTCCGGTAACAATCTTGTGAGTTTTATTTGCACAAACATATAGTTGTTACGTTACCTGGATTAAGTGAAAGTTACAATGGCCAGATAGCTTTAAAACTGAGATTAGTTCGTACAGAAACAGAAATACGGAAGGAATTGTGATCACATAAAATTAAAAATGATTTATATTTACATTTTTTTTTTTATTTATTTAAATACCAGTGTGACCGCGGATTATCAATATCAAAATATACGGTCTGACCCTTAGAAATATACCTAAATACGTCACATATTTCAAAATATACCGTAAATATATAGACGAATTATTTCTTGCATCACATTCCTCGTTTTGGATATTCCGAGGAATATAACTGGCTAGCTAAGACCTGAGGGTCTAAACTCAAACATTTTTCCGATTAGTACATCAATTACAAGACTGAATAACTTTGTTTATAAAATAAAGTTTAAACAAAACCGGTCAACAACAATTTCCACTAAATTGATTTAATTACATGGTAACTACAGGCTAACTACACACCTTCATATTAACTACATTTTCATGTAATTACCAAATGCGACACCTGAAGGGGAAATGCGTACGTTTCAAATGTTTTTGCCCGTTTTTTTTTTCATATAAACCCCATGGAAGCGCCAGTGTGAAAAACCTCCGTTATCCATTTGTTCAAATGCCTTTTTTCCGACATTTTTGAAAAATTGAGATTTTGAGGGAAAACGATCATGAATTCGATTCTGATCACGAATTAGTATTCGATTTGGTCTGGGACATGGCTCCAGGTGACATTTCTACACGGTTTGGTGAGTCTTAAAATATACTGGAAAATAAGAGAAATAACTATGAAAAGTATACAAGTCTCGAGGTGTGTGAGCTAGACGTGGTGTCAAGAAAACAAGAAAATCCGATAAAGTATACGGTCTGACGACCCTCAGAATTATACCAAAATATATACCTATGACAAACACGAACGCCACGTAAGCCCCCTCTATCGAAACAGTTCAACGACTTGAGGTAAATGGCGGAAAAATATTACTTATTGTAAATTCTTGTTGTAGATCCATGCGCACCGTAGCGCCGGCGTAGGCAATGCAATTCTCTGCTCGGTACTGGCCGGCAAACGTGGCTTTGCCATGTATATTATTTCTAGGAAACATTTTTTCAGTTCAGTAAAAATAATTATCTACTATAAGTATGGGGGAATTTACTTATCTGCGCGTCACTCTCCGTTCTAGCTGCCTTTCTTGATTTCCTTCATCTCGGTTCTCTTGCGATTGTGATTTACGTAACTGGGCCAGCTCACCTGAATTTCGTACTCTTATATCTTGCATGTTTCTAGACTTGATCGTTTGACGACTCTAATTGGCCCCTCTGCGTCTTATTGGCATTGCTCAAAAATATTAAATTCTCGGGTTACAATGTTTGTAATAGAACTTGTCTGAAATGGCTCGACCAATTTTCTTGAAATTTTATGTGTTTCGGCCTACTGGTTTTTTTATATGTGTAAGAAAAAGTTTTATTCAATTTAATATTTTTCTTTGAATTTTATGACTCTTCATTTACATTAATTGCTATTGGCTCGGTCGAGCCATTTCGCACCAAGGCTTGTGACACAAAAATTTTATTTTTTAGATCTTTTCCTCTAAACTTAAAAAAAAAAAACGTCATCTTTATACTCTATTTCATTTAATAAACATTAAAATTCTGTTTTCCAAGCTTATTTAATAATACTTTATTTAATACTTTTCGGTAATTTTTTAGGTCAAAATTGAACCGATGTATATTTACGGTATATCGGTATATTTTGTCAATTTCATCAATCTATTAAATTACGGTCACACTGTTTTTAATGTATCAATTTTTGATCCGTAAATTTTATAGAATAATTTTAAAATTGAAACAAAATAAACAGAGTGTGTGTGCTTTAAAATAAAACACAGTTTCTTTACGGATACTTAGATTGTTTGAGCATTTTTCCTAGCTGAATTCCCATTTGTCTTATTTGGTGTATACATATATATGCATATGTACATACTGCAGCAATGGCAGACAAATACTCTTCGGATCTTATGCGCATTGTTATTGCGCAAATAACCCAAACAATTGGGTACAGCTCCACACTAAGTGCACCACTGGAACTGTTGCAGGATATTTTGCTAAAATTTATGCAAGAATTCGCACGCGATTTGCATGGTCAAATGGAGCACGGTAAGTGATGATGATGCTACACGGTTCGTTGAAAATTGTATAAGTTTTTATATTATTGTTTTTGGTTTAGCAAATCGGCTTGAGCCAAATCTGAAGGATGCACGCCTGACCTTAAAGAGTCTCAGCATCAATGTTCATGAACTTTTGGACTATATTGGAAATGTCGAGCCAGTGGCTTTTTCGCGCGATGTTGCTGCGTTTCCCATTAAACGAGCTTCAAATATGAATTTTCTAAAGCCTGGCAGTGCAGAGACCTTGACCCGGCCAATCTATATATTTGAGTACTTGCCACCAATGCAGCCAAACGCTGAACCAAGCGAACCACCTTCTACTGCGACTAACATTATTCAGGACCCTGACCTTCGAGATCTTCAAAATGAGTCTGAAAAGACATTAGCAACGGAACAGGAAAGTAGCTCGAAAGTCGATTTTGATTCGATCAGTATGGTAGAAAAACGGGCCTCAATACCAATTGATTCTCAGTCGCAGTCCACGCTAATAAATTTTCCGGTGAATAATAACTGTGACCCCGATAGTGGACGGACTGTACGAGAAATGAGTAGTGTGGTAATGACAACAGGAGGCTTCATTTCTCCTGCTATTGAAGGAAAGCTCCCAGATGCGTTCGTACCCGATATAATTGGTAAGCTTTTTGGAACTTGTACATTTGAATTTGAATGCCTATTTTATTTGTGTTTTTTTTTTTATATATTGATAGAAAAATATAAAGGGCTACATGCCCCGCTAATGCCTTCCCCAGTTATCGCTCCGCTGGAAGCTGCAGCTAAAGCGGATACTTCACTCAATGAAGATCATCGATATCTAAACTCAACATCATCCAAATTAAATGTGAGAGATCAGCAGCATATCGAAAACCGAAACACAGCTATAGGTAAAAACTTAAAAAAAGAAGGCCAGTTTGCAATGCCTCAAGAGAACACGAACCCATCGGTACCAGTCATGTTGAATGCCAAAGCATCTAAGAAAAGTAAGAAACAAAAGCATTTTTTATCAAGCCTGTCCGGTTTGGAGAGGAGCAAGGCGGAAGTGAATGTCCATGGTGGTAAGGCTCAAGAAAAAGCGCAGCGAAAAGCAATGAAAATATTTCAGAAACTAGCAAAGAGTCAAAATGACGGCGGGAGTAGTCAACTTTTGCACCTGAAAAAATCAAAGAAGCGTATTAATCGGGGAGCATTCCCATCTCTCCCAGACGGATCTTCGGAAAGAATAAAATTGGAAAAGATCTTAAAGAAACAAGCTAAACAAAGACAAAAACAGTTACAGGGCCGGCAGTCTGAGCTTGAGAGAAAGCCCATAGATATTGCCCCAACCACCTGCGACCATGCTCATACTCCACTGACTTCAAAAGCTACAGCGAAAAGTAACGAAGAAACTACTCTCAAAAGTAATGCTGATAGTCGGATAACTGTAGGCGCACATATGAAGAATCATGAAGAACTTCCATTAGAAGGACCTGCATCGGAGGCAGTGGGAACCCTGGGACCGCAAATAGGACTACCAGCAACAAGGAAGCATAACAACGAGCCAGAACGTAACAAATTGGACATTTTTAAGAAAATTTCAAAACCAAAAACGCCAAGGTTAGAGGGATCAGGTCCATCGGGCACTCTAGGTACGACAGTAAATCTATTTGAAAGCACTGCTAGCAGTCCACCATTGATTAATTTACCATCCGGAACGACCATAACACCAGCGCCAGCTCTGGGACTCAGTATAGAACACATGAATGTGGGAAGCAGTATTTCAGCAGTTGCTCATCAAACGATACCTAGCTACGGCGTTTTGATGCCAACTCCACAACCACCATCAACTCACGAAACTGTTGACCTATTAATCATAGATTCAGCAAAGCCAAAGAAGCGAGGACGAAAACCAGGTGGAAAAAATCAAACCAAGATCAATCACTCTGCCACTGACACTGCAGCGCAGCTGGTGCCGCAACCTGCAATGCAATCAATGAAAAAGGGCAAGCAAAACAATATAAATTCGCTCTCAGTGTCATCATCTGCATTGCTGATGAATCCCAGTTTGGTCCCTATAAATATACCAACGGAGCCCCTTAACTTGAGTAATGTACCTCAAGGTAAGCTAAAAGAGAAAAAGGAACGAAAGAAATACAAAACAAAATATGACTCTTTATTGCCCGATAATGAGAAGGAAAAGGAAATAGGTTACAATGATCACTCAATCGAGAATACCTCCCGGACGAAACCTACTGTACATGCTACTAAACCCAGTGCTATTATTCCTAGTCCTGGCCAATATATGGCGGTCGGCGGGGGTATGCCACATTCGTCTTTATATCCCAGCAATCCAACGGGAATAGTGCCACTGCTACCACTTTTACACTTTCCGCCACGACCAGGTCTGATACCTTCCGGGCCAGGACTTTTTCCGGCGACGGCTGGTCTGGTCGGGTATGGAAATAGCGTTTCCATGCCACCATTCATGCCCTTCTCAGGAACAAGTGGAGCCGTTACTGATTCCGTTTGCCGTCCATCCGCTGTTGATACTAGTGGTACGTCGTCCAGGACGAATCAATTATGATTACTCGTTTATTTATATTTGTTTCCTAGAAACAGATCAAGTCGGCCAGTTTCTCAGAGTGCCCTCCGCCCAAACTGATTCTCAGACGGAGCGAAACTATTGCAATGTTGCTCCACTGGTTCCAGAGTCCATGAAGTTTAGTGTAGGTGAGTTGTGATTGCATGCTCTTAGGAAGAACATTTGTAATGCATTTGAATGCAGGTGGAGCAGTAACTGGAGCTACCACGGGGCTGACTAGTGCAGAAGCTGTGTCAAAACTAAAGACGAAAACCTCTACACAGGCTACCGGCAATCTCGGTGATCCGATTGAGGTGTCAGATGACTCTGATGAACCAACACAAAATAAGAAACAATTAGTTCCAAGGCAATCCCCGACGAACCTTGGCAGATCGAACATGATACAGCCGCAACTTCTTCCGTATGCAACAACACCAGCTACATCCATAGATGATTCTCAATTGCATTCAAGGGGCATACTCCATCCGCCCGTTTCTCCAAATTCGTGTGAACCCATCAAGAAGTTTAAAAAACAATCGAAGCTTGACCATTCAGATGTTAAAATGTTAGCTAACACAACACCTTCCTGCAATACCCCCTGTTTTCCCCAATTTAATATGCCCAACTTCAAGGGCGGCGACAAGTTTAGTTTAGCTGGTGGCGCGGATCTCATCCCATTATCACGGCTGGAATGCGGTCTGTCGTATTCTTCTCAAGCAGTTCCCGCCACAAGTTTGTCAGCTGGCGCAACATCAGGATCGAGTTCTGGCCTGGTACCCGCACAGCTGAATATTTCCGAGGATCAGAAGTTTATGCCAAGCTTTTCCAGCTACGAGGATATAACAATTACACCAACCAGCACATTGCCTATGGGACAGGGGGCAGATGAACTAAATATGCGAAAACTTCATAAAAAGCTCAAAAGACCAAAGGAGGGAAAAGTGAAAAAGAAGAAAGACAAAAAGGATAAATCCAAGGAAAAGGAAAGAAATGGCAGTACTATTCATAAAAGCGAAAAAAAAATCAAAGGGCCCGACAAGAAACAAAAGAAGGACAAGAAGAAAGACAAGCAGGTGGGTTTCTTTCTCTAAATTATGCCTGCTACGAGTATAACGTTGAGAAATCATAATTTATTATTACCTATAGCTTATTATATACATATAATATACAAAATTCAAAATATAGACGTACACAAAATATAAAATATTCCTTAAGTTACTTTGGAGCGTTTCATATTTGAAACCTGAAGACATTTTCAGCCGTTCCAACAATTAAAAACTTGATCTATAATCTATACAGATTAGACACCCTCCTGTTTCTCTCTTCATTTCAGATAATAAACCCTATCCCGGCTGATGCAGAAGATTTCCAAAACAATCATCATCTGCCTGAATCTAACGAACGTAGCTCTAGTTGCGAAGTCTTTTCTGGGGTATCTGTAATGCAATCCATTCCAATCCAATCATCACCAGCATACTCGCCAATTGCTCCCCACTACACCTCACCAAAATTGGAGGTTTCCCCAAATCCTGTCCCAAAACTTACACTGAAACTAGGTGGTAAATCCACACCGCTACCGTGTGTTGACAAGGATAGAGACGCACAGGACGCAAGTATCGTACAACATTCAACTATGGGCCATCCAAGCAAAAGAGAACGCGAACGGGAGGATTCCCCAGAACTAGCTCGCTTTTCCCCATTGGTTACTGGGCCACCCAAGGCGAAGCCATGTGAGTGCAATATAGAACCATCTGTAATGATTAGACGACTAATGCATTTTTTGAACATTGAAAATTTAGGTGAAACTCCATTCTCAAGCATATCAAGCAATACGGCAGTGCCTTCAAGCAACTCTAACACGACCAACAGTCCGGTGAAGCCTTTAACTTTATCTTTGTCTGCCATGGCGCCCCAGATGCTGACAAGCCATCCAACTGCTCCTAATTCAGGCGGTTGGATGTCGAATACTAACAATAATGCAATAGCTTCGTCCACGCTTTCGGCCAGCTCTGTTTTGTTACCACAACAATTGATGTTGGCGTCCAAGCCGATTGTCAATAACTTTTCTTCAGTAATGGGAATAAACGCAGGGACGCTGTTGCCTGTTGAACCCAACCATTCCCCAGACTGTCCTCCACAAATAGTGGAATTAAATCGCCCGTCATCGTACGTCGATGCCGAAGGTAATCGGATCTGGATTTGCCCGGCATGCGGAAAGGTGGATGATGGCTCCGCAATGATTGGCTGTGACGGCTGCGACGCTTGGTACCATTGGTAAATAATAACCATAGAATATCATTTATCTTATGATTTTCTTTTGAACTCTATTCGATATCAGGACCTGTGTTGGTATCACTGTTGCTCCGAAGGACAATGACGATTGGTTCTGCCGCGTTTGCATTATTAAAAAAAAAGTACATGGCTCAGAGAAGAAAAAGAAGCGAAACAAGAAAAAGTAACTGGGACTTAGTCGCCCTTAGATTATAAGAAAAAAAACCCCATCAAATCAACAGTTTTATTGTATTGTTTATGTATATATGTTCAATAAAGATTTATTATGTAGAAAAAAACCAAGCAATAGATATCCGGACATTGGCCATTTTTTATGAGTACACATGTGTGCCCCCGAATTTACGAATATACGAAAGTAGAGTACATACATACCTACATATATGTACAAATGTTCTACAGATGATTTTTTACAAATTATAATTGCACACCGAAACCGATTTGCACGTGTTGGAACTAAAGCTGTGCGCTTACTTTTAACCAGACTGATGGCAAGCTATCAGGAGAAGCTATCCAGTCAAACTAAGGCAACAACACACGTACTCTCAGTTCATCTTATGAGAATGCCAATAACTTATTCTAAGCATTATTATACCATTGATTTTGGCAACATCACAAAATTAATCTGGTGGATGTAAAAATAGGAATGCGGCTTCTAAGCCTTCCTTCTGTGCTCGTGTAGATTATTTATATAGTTAAGTGTATATTTATGAATATGTATGTATGTATGTATGTATATCGCTAAAATATTTCCAACATCGAATATCTCAAGTGTGATTAAACTTCTCAAACAATGATATTTTTTAATATGCTATGTCATTGATTGATTTAGAGTCTTTGGAAAAGAGACTTGAACTTGTCCTCTATACAGAATATTTTGTATACATACATACATATGTTTGTACTATAGTATATATGCATTTAGTATAAGTGGACTCCATTTAAGCAATATACTTTTTTAAAACATGAGAGTTGTTGAAACATTGAAAAAAATTATGCTTATATAATTATATTGCACTCAATATTAGCTTCAGCTAAGCTTGTTATTCAGAGAGAAATATGTATTAAAAATTGTTGATATCAATAAGTGGTTTATTGTATTCTAAACATGTTCATAACGCCTGTATAGAGACACACATACCTATGTATATGCACATATGCATGCACGTATATGTAATTTCCAATTACAGTTTATAAGTTAAATTGGGTTAAATGTGATACTTGGCCAAAATCAATATGTTATTTTATTTGGTTTCTCAATAGCCGCTGTTCAAATCGAAATACCTCATCATTTATCGCAGTACAAAAACAATCTAACTAATCGCTCCACACATAAGTGGAATAATTTCTGTGGCTTAATATTAATGTTTTAATCTGTCGCGTCGCAATTCTAGTAAATAGGACGTCAGCAATGGTTGTGCAATGAAATATAAGCATATGCTGGTCTGGCAAGATCTTGAATCTTAATTCGGTTGACTTGTTCTTTGGTGATTTTCCTGACCTGGCTGGCTTTGAGCCTGTGGTGGCTCACTAGAACCTGCTATATTACAATGTGTTGATTGCGATGCTGACTCGTCGGTCGACACAGACGGCAAAGTGGCTACCGTTGGATTGGATGAGTCCTTTCGGCTACCGTCATTGTTAGTGGCATCAGTTGTTGCACTGCTATTGCTGCTAAGTGCCATTCGCTGCATTTGTCGGATCACTGTGGCCGCATAGTATGCTTGCTATAAAAACAATTGAATTAAATGTATGAGCGTCAAACGAATTTTTTATATAGCTGAACGCACCTTCCAACGGGACTTAGCAAAGTTCTTCTTCAATTGTTCAGAAACAGTTCCGTGAATGTTCTTGCTACTGGCCTCATTTCCAGAGATCCTTTATTAACGAAAAAGAAAATATTTACTTCGCCGCATAGATTACAGTTTTGTGAAGAAATGTTTTAATATTAATCGCTTTAAGCAAAGAAACATTTTCCTGTTAATTCAGGTGTTAACACTTACCAAGGATGAGCCAAAGCTTGTTTGCAAGTAAATCGCTTTTCGACGGTGACGCACATTAAATTTTTAATAAACTGCTTGGCCGACTCGCTTATCTCGTCCCAGTAAGGGGAATCGAATTCGAATTCACCTAAAATGTAAATGTTTTTTAGTTGACATGTTTACGTGTAGTCCATATCTAAGCATAGTATAATAAATATTAATTGAAGAGGACCTTTTAATATTTGAGCAAAAAGATTTGCATCATTTTCATCATAAAACGGGGGATAGCCACACAATAGAATGTATGATATTACTCCAATACTCCATACGTCAACGGCTTTTCCATATGGTTTTTGGGCCAGGACCTCTGGAGCAACATATCCCGGCGTTCCACATGCTGTAGCCATAATGCCAGAGTCCTCCATTTTTGATAGACCAAAATCGCTAATCATTATTTTGCTGTCATCTTCAGGACTGTAGTAAAGTAAGTTTTCCGGCTGAAAAGCAAATTCTATTTTGAGCAGATCTAAATGAAAATGAATTTTAATAGGGAAACAACTAAGAGAAGACAAGTTTTTATCCGATCTTTTATACTATTGTACATAATGTGAAAGAATTATTCCAATAATTTAAAAAAAATTTGATTGCAAATGGGGTTGTTTATTACCTTAAGATCCCGATGCACAACTCCCTGTTCATGCATATAATCTACAGCCTCTAGAATCTGTCGTATAAGATGAGAGGCATCCCTTTCCGTATACGAACCTTTTTCCACAATGCGATCAAAGAGCTCGCCGCCAGTCACCCTATAGAAAGTCCAAGTTGAAGAAAATACATACATATATGTACATATGCATACAACAAAGGTAGGATATTAGAAACATACAATTCCATAACTAGGTACACCTTCGACTTGTCCTCGTACGTTTCCAGGAGTTGCACAATGTTGGGGTGAGTTAATCTACAAATAGATTTTAAAAAAATTCATATGTAGGTATTTACATGCATGTTGAACGGTCATTATGTGTTTGATGAATGCGGTGCGATTAATAAAGCTACGACGCAAGCATTCAAATTCATTCAAAGTGTGAATCAATATTGATATTCCCCCGAACTGCATTTTCAATTCAATCTTCATCATCTTGCCAATGTTCTATAACTCACTTAAGCATCTTGATATAGTATAACATGTGCATATACATATGTGCATATACATGGCACATACACTGCTCGTCATCGGGATAGCACACACACACCTTTGAAGAGACTTCAAATAACAAAAAAACCTCTCTGACGATAGTAAAAAAAAATAGCGATTCTAATTTAAAAAAAAATGTGTCCTGGAATTTTGATTAACGCTACGTAGTCTTTTTGGATGAAAATAAATGTAATTCAAACCGACGGAATCGACGGATACAATTACTATTTCCATGATCTTGGGAAGGAAGAGCCCCAATTAGATTGTCTTTATAGTCGGGAGGGAGGTGTGATGGTGTGGGGAGCCATCTACTACTATGACCAATACGAGCTTCGGCTTTGATAACAAGTATGACAATGCTCCGATCCACACGGTGCGTGTGGTTAAATCATGGATGACGAAAATGTTAGATTACTACAGTGGCCACCTTACTCACCCGACATCAATATTATAGAAAGCGTGTGGCTAGCCAGTTCGCAAAGTTTACGAGTCTGGCAAACAATAATCTAACAAAGAAGAATTTATTAAAGGCATCAAGAGTGCTTGGTCACCTTTTTCTTTAAATTATATTGCAAGTTTATAAAAGTTGCTTGCGAAAAGGATCTACGATCCCGTATGAGGTCATTCTCAACAAGGAAGGAAGATAACATTAGAAAATTTATTGAAATTAGTTTAAAAATCGAAATTAAAAGTTTACAAATAAATTCATATCTCAAAAGGTAAAAAAGCCCGATGACCAAATGAAGAGGTATTTAAGCATCTTTTTGTCATTCGTATAACAAATTATTTACAAAATTAGAAACTAGATTCTAGTTATTTAGAATTAAGCCAAACTGCAAACGCGAGGGGGTGTGTTAACTTGATGACGAGTAGTGTACATATGTATGTATGTACTACATACATTTCCATGTCATATGCATGTAGTTCAGTGTGGGATCGGGGTATGAACTCACCGCGTTCCATTCGGACAGTTGGCATCGAAATGATTTGCACTGAACCTACATGAAAAGAAAGCAAATTAAGCAAACAACCAGAAAGTGTTTAAAAACAATACAAATAATACAACTAAGCGAAGAAAACTAAAATATACGAATATTAGCTGGTTCAGGTATATCCATTTAGGAACCTACAGACAATGGAGTTGCTATAGATCGGAGAGTTACAAACTCAATTTAAATTGGAAAGGAAAAGGGAAACATTAACGGAAAAATGGCTAGAAAATATTTATACATATGTATATTTTAATGTTGAAGATAGAAGGTTTTAGAACTCTAATGATTGTTGAAGGTGCCACTTTTTAATAAAAACGAACACATTTTTACATTCTCGAGATCCACCACGAGTCAATCTTTATTAAATGTACTACCTACCGACCGACCAACAATATCAGTCTTGTTGTTTTGAGTTATTCCTTTTTTTTGCATATATAAAGTAAATTTAGGATCAGAACTTTGTTATATGTATGTAAGAAATAAAACTAAATATAATAAACTTTTAAAGCAAAAACAATTATAAAGTATATCTTATTATTATGCAAAAAAAAAAATAACTTAAGCGCTCAGACAATGTATCAGAAATAGTATGTGACATTGACTACAAAAGTTACCAATTTAAGCTTCAGTTATAATTCTTGAATTAATTCCTTTCATTGTGGGGAATACTGGATTGATGGACACTTGACTAACAATTTAACAACTTTATTTGATCTGCGGCTTACCTTCTCAGAACACGTATTTCATTTTCCAGAGATTCTTCCTTTCCCTTGAGAGCTTTCTTGTCGATTATTTTAACAGCAAAATGATCGCCAGGAGTATCCTTGCTCTCTGCCAGTCGCACTTCGGAAAAGGCACCGCTATGGTTGAGAAGACGATAACCCACATATTACCAATTAGCAACAATAATGCAGTGAAATAACAAATATTGGTACTCACGTCCCCAAAAGACCATGAAGATTGTACTTCTCCTCAATTGAGACTTGTTTGCTTAACTCCTTCATATCCTTTGACTTGGCCTTCTTGCCGGAATCCTTCTTGCCAAATAGTGGCATCACTTCGAAGGAATTAACTTTGCTTTTCAATGTAACCGAACCGTCTAGTCTACCGTCAATCGTCAATGTGTGCAAGTGTGGCTCATAGTTGTCGTCGCCCCATCAACAGATTTCGTACAGACTTTGCTTACATTTCTAAAAACATTTTCAATGAGACAAGCATCTTATCAGCAAAAGCGGCACAAATATATTTCTACAAGCACTAACGGTTGTTTTTTTTTGTTTCTGGTCTCAATAAACGCCTGAACAGTAGGCTCTGAGCCAAAGGTTATATTCAGCTGATTGTGTTGTGGTGCTATATGATATGCATATGTATATATGTATATTTTGTATGTATATATATATATATATATATATATATATATATATGCACTGCTATTCGCTTCTTCAAAATGCGATCCAAATCGAAAGTAAATTAATAATCCATCAAGATTGAAACATTAGTAAAGTAAAGCAAAATGCAAATGCATATTACCTCTGATAATTAATCAAAAACATTTTGATCATAATTGATTATTGAAATAACTGATCAGCTGAGTGGAGTCGACCTTCTGTTTGTCGCAAGACAAACTGTCTTTCAGAAATTTAATTTAGTTTAATTTAGATGCTCTAACCAAACTCAATATGTAAGACCTCATATTTGGGAATGAAAGGTTATCCATTTTCTTTTTTTTTTGATATGGGTTTTATTTCAATTTAGACGGAGAGAGGAGAGCGTGCTCTGCAAGTACCTGGTATCTCTTGGAGCAGGAACTTGTATTCTTTATTCTGAAATTTTTGTACTAATTATCCGGTGCCGAAGTTGGCCGAAGACATGGTAAACATTTAAAAAACCACATACATATGTACGTACATATGTATGTATACTGCGTGGGCATCACACAAGTATGTACATACATACATTCACACAAACCATAACAATTTGGTGCTATAGCTATAATATTCATACACGGACATGTTTGGTTATTTATTGATGATGGTCAAGAATGTATGGGGATGGGGTCAGGTGCTATATGTAATTTGGTTTCTCAGCAGGAGTTCACGATTTGTTTACATTTCACTTAATAAATTCACCTAACAGGAATGAATATATGGAATATAATATACGAGTATCTACATACATACATATGTATTCGAAAAGTCGCACACGAATCAAAAGCATATGCATGAGAGGAAACCAAACCCGTTGGATGTAAATAGGTATGGTTTGCATGTAGCTTTACAATAGCAAGTAATTTGATGATGGCATTAAAATTTACGTTGATGGAATCTGCCACTGAATACATATACACAAACGTGCCTAAATGTAGACAATCGACAAAGCATTTTGCGACTTTAAAAAGTTATACACGTCCTTTGCAACATGACAAGTAATTTGGATACAACTCATACCCAAAACTCATACCGAAATTTTAAATATCTTAACTACCTATGAACATACTATGCACTCAAGCTTTCACTCACACATATGTATATTTATGTAAGTAAGATTACTTACAGACTTTAGCATTTACAAACTTGCATGAATTAAATCGTGGCTTCAAAATATGGATCACGTTCTAAATGACAACGTGAGAAATGCACATTTATACATCGAAGTCCGGATCGACGCGATTCTGTAGATAAAACATGAGCTGGTATGTTAATTGCAGTTAAATATTATTGATTTATTGATTGAATTCAGGCGCTGGCGCAGCTGATTTTCATCTTTTATATATTTCGCTTTGGGCAGGTGTGACCAGAAGTGCGTGATCTACGGTAACACTGTTTTGTGTTTGTTAACATGCGGCGGCGAGCTTTTGTCAGTTATCATTCATTGGTGTCCAGCCCGTCATTCGAATCTCGGAATCTAGCCGTGGTTTCATTCGATTAAAGTGGTCTATTAATTAAATAAGAAACTAATAAAATCCCGACACCTGGACACCTTTGAATAATTTTCAATTTTAATTATTTAATTTAATTATTTTATTTAAGGCGGATTGGATTTTGTGCGTAACTGGGTAATTAATGTAGAAATATGTACAAAGTTCTCGGGGATGTGTCTAGAATTGACTGCGCCTAGCACAGCTCTAGATCGGAATAAGACTTATTGTTGCTACCAATTGAAAAAGAGCGAGAAAGAGAGCCTTAACCGATTTGAAGAGAGCAAGACAGCCAAAAACTTCTAATTAGGCCTTCATTTAGCGTGCCAATCTGTATGGAAGTTTCTATACCCTACCTCTATACCACTTTTAAATGGAACTGCATTTCCCAACCATTGAAAAAGTGAACCCACCGGGATATGTACTTGATTCAGGAGCTAGAGCAGATTCAGCAAAAATTGGCTCTTGGATGGTAAACCATTCAGGCTATGGCATTTGAATAGCCGAAAGCTGGAGACATTCGTCCATTCGGTAAGGAGAATTATTGGAGAATTTTAGCACTACACATCCGGACATTCTGTCGCGACCGTTTCCTGCCATAATTAATTAAAAAATTAATAATTATTAAATTAATAAATAATAATTAATTAAATACATGAGAAATCTACATTTAAAATTTTGAGTTCCTGCCAATTGAAATTTTTCAGCAGCTGCCGATATGCAGGCACAACGTCCATATATTAAATCACCCGCTTAACCAGGCGAACAATCACCGACCCGCACAGCTCCAGGTTCGTGCCGTTCAGACTGCACAAGGTGTTGAAAGGTGTCGTCCCCGGGTAGGAGCAAACCCGTTCAACCAAGCGTTGCACCTCTGCCACCTCCCTGGTAAGCCGGTCCCGTGTGATGTTGTCGGGATCAGTGGTGTCCTCAAGCACCGGTGGATAGGTAGTATGCTGCCAGTCGTTGGCTGTGAAGCTGAGTATCTATTAAAAATATTCAAATAGAGACCGGGGTTCGATTCCCCGTCGGCATGTAAAGAATTTTATGTATAATTATTTTTGGCTATTTCTTATTATTTATTAATTAATTAATGTTTTCATATAATTTAATAATATCTATTAATATGTATATGTACATACACATACATATGTTGATGTACACACACACTGATTTTCGTGCTTTCCTTTTGGTCCTCTCTTACTTCGCATACTCTTTTTACGATCTTGTCCGCTTTTTATCAGGCACACATACAATGAAAGCCTCATGTATAGCTTTTTCGTACCGCCGCTATAACCGGATCTTTTTTTCTACTCTGAAAGTAGAAGTTGAAGTGAATTCAAGTGATGACAACATACAATGTCAAATAATATAAATAACTATTATTATTACACGTGTACACCGCTGCACCCCCATCCGCAGGCAGCTCCACCTGCCTCAGCGAATGGCCAGCTTGCAAGGAATGCAGCGCCTGGATGGGGAGCATCCTCCACCGGCGCACCAGAGCAGCACCACGCGCGTCAGTGGGGCACAACAAGCCCATATTCATGTGCCTGTTGACTCTCCGTCCTGAGCTTTTCCATTCCGCCCGCCCATATACTGGATGCAGCTCCTGACGTGCTCAATCAGAACATAAACCTGCAGCTGTCCCTGCACGTACCTGCTGACGCTTACCATTACTTCATTATGTGTCCCATTTGTTACCTCACCAAGGGTAAAAGCAGACAGTAAGGTGCCCGTCCCGATGGTGAGAATAGCGATGAAGGAGAACAGGAACAGAGGCACCAGCACCTGCCCCCAATCCTTCAACATCATCAGCAGAAGCAGCTGCTGGACTTGGATGGGCAGTAAGCTAGATTTTGATTTTGATTTTTATTTCAGCCACATTACGATCTGGTTAATACGGAAACGACGCGATTTTTGCTTTCGGCCAATGAAAATCGTCGAAAATGCATTGATTAAGCATTGAGAAAACGTAACAGAAAGCGTAACATTCTTCATACCATACCCTAGGGAAAAGGACACTATAGAATTGCTGAAATGTATTTCAACGATATTTTGCACTTAGTGGTCTTCTTACAGAGGCCAAGAATAGGTATTGGGATCGAGATATCTGAGAAAAATTCATTATTAGTTACTTTTTAAAGCAGCTTGGAAAACAGATTTTAACAGGCAATAGGAAATAGGAAGGAAATAGAGTATACAAATTGTTGATGAGCAACAAGTCTTCACCATTGACGTGAAAACATTTTTTTGTTGAACCTTTTTTGTTTAAACCTTGTTTTAGTTAAAATAAAGTAAATGGGAGTACTTAAAAGTAATTAATCTTGTAGAAAGTTTATTCATCAATAAGATCAAACTATGTACATATGTGGGCAGAGCTGAGGGTTTTTGTTTGCCAGCATTATTCTCTAAAACCTTTTTTTAGACAAAATCCAATAAAAGCCAGTTTTTAAAATAAACCAGTCAAGTTGAAATTAAATTCACTAATTGGATAAAATTATGAGAACAGGGCTGAGGGTTCTATATAACAGGCAATATTCAACGGAATATTAGAATCGAGGAATATGGGAGTAAAAAAAAATGAAAATTGAATCATTTTATCGCAGTTCAGGTGAAAGATATCGTGTTTTTTTTAAGTTCAGAGGAAAGATGACATGGTTCTACAAGAAGAATTTACAAGAGAGTCTGAGAGTCGGACGGTATATTTTAACGATAAATCCGCGGACCAGGGTGACCGCTTACGGTATTTTTAATACTTTTCGGTAATTTTGTAGGTCAAAATTGACCCGACGGTATATTTACAGTATATATATATATATTTTGTCAATTTCATCAATCTATTAAATTTCATTTTCAACGTTATATAGAAATCCAATAAAAGAAATTTTTTAAATTAAGCCAATCAAGTAGAAAATTGATTCATCAATCGTATAAAATTATGTGGGCATGGCTAAATGTTTTATATAGCTGGGAATATTCGACGGAATATCAAAATTGAGGAATTCATCGTATTTTTTGAATCGGTAATGGCCCGGTTGACAACAATGAGACTAATTCTATATCACAACATATAATATATCCATATCGTATAAACATGGTTTTTTTAAATATACCGCCAAACTACGAACCGGTTAAAACCCAACGACGCGATGAAAATCGTCAAAAATTAATTTTCATTGGCCGAAAGCAAAAATCGCGTTCCATGTTGCGGCAGCATGCAAGCAACAATGCATACCCTAGGAAAGGATATTATAGAATTGAGGAAATGTTTGTCATCCCAGGCAAAAACAATTAAGTCTCTGTTTTAGCCTATTGTTTCTTGTCTGTTGCGGGCAACATTAACTTGTATTTTTAGTATTCTTCTTACAGAGACCAAGAATTGGTACAGGGATCAGGATTTATATACAAGAAACTAATCGAATGCATGAATAGGCCTTAAAAAATGCAATCTAGGACAAGGATTTTATTAATTACGTTTGAAAGCAGCTTGGAAAACCAGTATTTTTCTATAATATTAACGAAATAGGGTATACAAATACACATACTCTGTTTGACAACAAATAAATCTGCAAATACCAGCAACAGTGACGTCACAGCACTGCGACTGTTGAACATTTTTGTTGAAACCGTGTTTTTGTCAAAACAAAAAACATGCCAGTACTTAAAAGAAGTTAATCTTGAACAAAATTGATTCAGGAATCATATTAAATTATTTGGGCAAAACTGAGAGATCTATATACATATGTAGCTAGTGATGTTTGATGGAAGATTATAAACGATTATATATTGGTGAATAACCGGCAGACAACAATGATTACCGGCAACACTAATTCTCATACCCTAGGGAATAGGATGTTATAGAATTCAAAAAATGTTTGTCCTCCCAGGCTCCGTAGGTTACAAGATACTAATAATATACATGAATATGTCTAAAACATATCAATTTTGGAAAATTTCCTTATTAATTAAGTTTTAAAAGGAGTTTGGAAAACATTGTCTTCATATAAAATTATCAAATAGGGTACACAAAGGCCTATACACGCAACAAGTCATCAAATGCCATCAACATTGCGACTGTTTTTTTTTGTTGCACTTGTTTGTTTAAATCTTGTTTTAGTCAAAATACAATAAAAGCAAGAACTAAAAACTAGCCAGTAAAGTATAAAATTGTTTCTTCAACGGTATAAAATTACGTGGGCAAACTAAAGGTTTTAGTTGGCTAGATTTATTCAACGGAATCTCTAAATTGAGCAATTTACTCGTTTGTTTATGCTACTGTTGTTTGAGCAAAAGTGCCTTGTGCGTCTGCCTACAGTGGCTTCAAATGACGGTAAATCCAGATGGCACAGGGTACTCCCAAAAACAGCCGCTGTTTCACGGCTATTCCGTGTGTGATTGTTATATCAAAATGACAATCACAAAATCGGCTCAATTTCACAATAAAGTTAATTTACCGCTCTGTTACCGATCATTTTCTTGTACATTTTGTTGAACTTTTTTACTTAAACTTTGCTTTAAACACAGTCCAATAGCAAGGAGTCCCTAAAATACGCAGATCTTGTAGAAATTCGAGTTCAAGCTAAGTTAAATAAGCTGATTGCTGAGCGATCTTCAAATATCAAAACCAAAAAAAAGCAGACCTGCCTGCCAACATTTGAACCTTGAACTATTTATATGAGATCGTGCCACTTTTAAAAAAGGTAACCAACCATGCGCTTTCATCTTCTCAGCCCTAACTTCAAATTTTCTTGACTCAAGCAGTCTTGCACCGCTAAATTTAATTAGAAGGTGTCGTTTTTGAAGAATGCCACATGCCTTAACCATGGCATGCGCATTGTCAGTTACAATAACGCCCACTTAACCAGAACCTTTTGTAATGAGTTGGCTAAAGGGATCTTCAAGTTTTTCGGTTGACACCACTGCACTTTTCAAAATCAAAGTAGAGAAGGGGAAGCGACCTATAAGAGCTCGATAGTATCATGAATAGTAGCAAAACCATCTATACTATCGATAGTGCCTTTCGCCATCATTGTGAAACGTTCTCTGCGCTCCGGGTTGCAGTTAGTTACAATAACACCCAGACCCTTTCGCAATGAGTTGGCTAAAGTTGACACCACTGCACTTTTCAAAATCAAAGTAGATAAGATAGTATAGTATAGCTCGATAGTATCATCAGTGCTGCCAGATTTTGAGAGTCACCATAAGCTAGATTGAAAAAAAAAATAAGCTAGAAGAAGCTAAAAAAAAAAAAATAAGCTAGCCATAAACACACACATCAAAATAATTAATACTTTAATTTTGTCGATAAACGTTTCTTTTTTAGTTTGTATTCAAAGTAATTTTTATTCAACAGAATGATGCCGTAATTCGCACAACTTGGCCCCAATTTTTTCTTTATAAAAACTGCAGTACGATTTTGTGGGGTCAGTTGGTACATTGCGTAGACACTCCTTAAATTCATCAAAATTTAACCAGAAATTATGGAAATTTTGATTATAAGACATTTCGGCATTTTTTCTTATGTAAATGTGCAAACATGTGCAATACTGTAGAGACTAAAATTTATGAACGGAAAATTACTATACATATATGCACAAAATTGGATGATGTACCAAAATACGAACAGGAAATATGATTTTGATCAGTTCTCTCGCTAAAAATTAACAAATATTACAATAAAATCAAAAACAGAGATTTTTGTACTAAATATTTTAAGCCAAAATAAGCTAAATGAACTATTAAATAAGCATTTCAAATATTTTTCAAGCTATTCGGTTTTAAAATAAGAAAAGTCTAGCTTAAAATAAGCTAAAATAGCAGCACTGAGTATCATGAATAGTAGCGAAACCATCGATATTAGCAACTAGCACCAAATCATCGATACGCAGGCGCATGTCGAATACAGAATAAATAAATAATATTAATAAATCTAATCTATGTAATGTCTCGTCGCCGCATTAAACAAAAGTTGTTACTTTACTTTCGTTGTTGAACGCCCATCGTAACTCAGAATATGGTCCAATATTTAAATTCGAACGCGGACGACTGAAAATGTGTGTGTATACGAATGCATGTATGTGTATGTGTATGGTTCGTTAAACGAAGTCCTGAAATGTAGCAGTAAATCGAATGTGTATAGAACTACTTAACTGAAATAAAACGACTCGAGTGTTATACTGATGTAAAGCAAATTCCCATCAAAAACAGCCAAAACACATCGAAAATCAGCAATAGCGTCCTCCCAATTCTACAGCATACATACAATTAATAAGTGTGTGTGTGTGTGAGTGCTTCTGCATCAGAAATGCAGGTATCGGTATCAATGCAACGCGCACACAAAAGTAAACGCTAGCATATGTACATACATACATACATATGTATATATACGTGTGTATACGCATGGGAGTATGTCCTGGGACTGGAACTCACTGACGTTCTTCAAATGAAACGCAAAGATTAAAAGTTGAAAAATTTCTCGCCCCCAATAGCCTGCCATGGAACTTGAATGACTTGTGATTATTTCTTATATGTAAGAAATCGAAATAAGAACTGAGAAAAACCTCGAAGATTCAAAATGCCATCAACGTACTTTAGTGTCCATAAACGAGAACGTAAAAATGATTGCACCGGCACCCGTAACACAATATCTTCCATGAGTAAATTGGCTTCCTTACAAATTCAATTTCACAAAATTAATACATTAGTACCGTCTACACTCGTTCCGATACCGAAACCAATGCACAATGGATCTCGATATATTGCAAGATTGTCGTTATTATGCATAAGTTGGCTTATTGCAATTCAATGCAATTTAAGATTTACATACGCAGATCAGGGTATGTATTTAGTTGATTACCTAAGTACTGCTACAATTAGATTCAAATTAACCAATAATTTCAGTTGTTCTGTTAGACACGACCAGAGAAGCTACTCTGGAATGGACACGATATCCGTATGGTCCACAGGCCCAAACTCCCGGCGTACGTAATAAAAATATTATTTATATAACAAATACATACTCGTCTGTACTTTTTTTTTTAAATATATTCTCTGCTTGTCACAGTTAAATCTAAGGCTTATGTCTGAGAGTAACTTATCAAATATTCTATAATATTTTCAGTATGGTACATACATATAACATATATGCGAGAATGCTCAAATTTTTGTATTTTTGTTCCTCTACAACACCTATAATAGTGGGTAGAAGAATCATTTACAGACTTTGTTAAAGGCATTAACTGGAGGAGCTATGTTGTGTGTGATGTTGCATATCACAATGTCAACAACTGGCTGTGGTCTCCGTTTATTGATCGAGGACCGGCCAATCGGCTTTATATTGAAATACAATTCACAATACGAGACTGTTCCCTATTTCCAGGTAAAACACAAGTTTAACATATTCAATCAACATTTATATATTCATACATTTTTCAGGAAATGCTTTGTCTTGCAAAGAAACATTTAGTTTACTCTTTTACGAGTTTGATGCTGCAACTCGCGAGCCTCCGCCGTGGCAAACTGATAGCTACAGGCTTATTGCTCGTATCGCTGCTGGAGAGGGCCGATTCAATCAGAACTCCGATGTTGATATCAATACAGAAGTGAAGAGCATAGCCGTAAATAAAAAGGGCGTTTATTTTGCTTTTAGAGATCAAGGTGCGTGCATAAGCGTCCTTGCAGTGAAGGTCTATTACATTACCTGTCCGGCTGTCACTGAAAACTTTGCTCACTTCAACGAAACGCCTACGGGTAAAGAGATAACTATTATCGAAAAGCAGAATGGAACGTGTGTAGAAAACGCTGAGCCTTATGAACCACCCACATACCTTTGCAAGGGTGATGGAAAATGGACTATTCTTACAGGCGGCTGCCGTTGCAAGGTCGGGTACGAACCAAACGATGTAAATAAAACATGTACAGGTCAGTATTCATATGATTTGATACGTATATACATTTGACATAAATATAATAAATATCTATGTGCATATGTATGTATAAGCCATTCTGGCCATACTGGTACTCCCGGGCAGACATATGTAAATGTTCTTATGTGTAGTGGGCCAATGTGTGTGAGATGGCATTGTCATGAGGACGTAGGACCCGTCTTCTCAGGTTGGTTTGCCTCGATTCTGCAATGACTCCTGGCAAACAAATGGTTGTGTTCCACTCAGAGGAACCAGTGCTGCAAGAACACTCTTTCCGAAAAAGCAGGCTTTTGGTTTGAATTGCTTTGACCCCGAATAACTTTTGTCAGATCAGAGTTAGCTCGGCTAGGCACACCCATACCGTCGATTGCTGTTTTGACGACCTGTTTTAACAGGTGACGAATAAGAAATTTATTCATATGAGACGATATCATATATATAAATCTATGATTCGTCACTTGTTATGATGTCAAAACGTATTTTTTTGTCGGTCAAATTTTCATGAAATATTGAATTTATGCTTGTCTCACTAATGTGCAAAGGTGCCTTTATCTGACGTTAGATACTATAGTTGAAAATTGTAACGGTATTTTCATGTGTCAACTCCATTTTTCACCAAAGATGAATTTTTAATTTATCAGTAATCCATGATTTTTTAATCATGACTTGGCCGAAAAATGACAAACTTTTAAATGGAAATGGCAATTTTGACCTGGTAACCCTGAAAATAGCAAAAGCTGCGGGCTCGAAAGGCAGCCCAATCGTCGTCTACTCAATACTTAAATATGCTGACTGATTTATTTGCGGTTTACGGCAGTTCCCTCGAGTTTAGTAGCTAAAAAAGAAAAAGAAAAAAATATCCAAATCGGTCAAGCCGTTCAAGAGTTTTACTTAGACTAACGGTAGATAATCTTCTTATAATATCATTATCATTTCGTTCTATTCGTTTTTCCCATATACATGTTTGGGGTAGTCCTTCCTGTGATTTTTTTTTTTTAAGTCAAGCGAAAGTTGAAAAATACCTACCATAAAAATTTCAATTTTGATTGCTAATATTTCCTAAACTAAGCAGTGGAAAAATTATTTTTCGATTTGATTTCGAAGAGAAGTTTCTTGAATTTATGCCATTATACATTGCAAATATTAAAGTTCTGTCAAGGGGTCCACATACGTTAATTTTTATTATATATATTGTGTGTTTTCCTTTTTTTCAGAATGTCCCGTTGGCACATTTAAATCGCCTGAGGTTCGAAAATGTACGCCGTGCCCGCCCAACTCCAATTCATCAAAAACTGGGTCGCCCTTTTGTAAGTGCTTGCCAGGATACTATAGACATCCTCGGGACGGGCGTCACATGCCTTGCTATAGTCCGCCAGCTGCACCTACAAACCTTACTTTGCTGTTTGTGGACCAAACAAGCGCAATAATATCATGGAGTGCTCCAGCCAGGAATGAATCGCAGCTAGTCGAAGGCCAGCTTCATAGCTACCGTAGCGATATTGTCTACAAGATACGCTGCAGCATGTGCAGCGCAAATGTAATGTTTAACCCGTCAACAGATACATTTAACGAAACAAAAATCACTCTTACTAATCTCGATCCTGTGACGACATATACGGTGCAGATTCACGCCACTAATGGCATATCATACCTTATTGACTCCAGTCTACATTCGAACGAAACCACAGCCAACAATGAAATTTCCTTTGCAAACGCATCTACTGCAAGCAATCCGCTTGATTTAAACGAAATAAAGACAGAGCACGCGGAAATAATTTTTACAACTGAATCTGCTCTACTTTCAACCGTGTTCAATTTAAGAATCTTAGCTATAACTAGTAAAGATGCCGATCTTGAGTGGGACAAGCCTCTGCAAAACGATGCTCCTTTGGAGTTTTATGAAGTGCGGTGGTTTCCCAAGCATGAATTAGATTCCATTAATAAAACAGCCTTAAATACAAAGGACACAAAGGCACACATCGAAGGACTGATGGAAAGTACAGATTATGGCTTTCAAGTTCGCTGTAAAACCATCAATGGCTTCGGTTCTTATAGTAATATGATCTATGCCCAAACGCTTCAGTCCGTGAGCTCTGGTAGGTTTACAAATTCTATTCCATTATCAACGTTTATAATACTACAACTGCCTCTATGCATGAAAATCACAGTTTATGACGATTCTGTCCAAATACGATTCATAGCTGGTGCAATTGTGACGGGCGTGCTTTTTCTGGTTATTTTTATTGTTGCCACCGTCTACTTTATGCGATCTAAGCATCAAGATGAACTCGATAAGAAGTCTACAAATCATTTGCCTTTACCAATGGACTACGCCAGCAATGAAGGTAATTTTCACCCCATTAACTACTACTACATTAACTATATGTAGTATATATGTACATATAAATATACATATGAGCATTTCCGCGGGTCGCGAGCGTAAATTCGTGCGCTTTTGATGTACAAGAAGGTAGACAACTAAAAATTTTCCACAGTTGTTTTTAATCGATTCTTTTCCATGTTTTTTTTAAAACTTTATTACCTCAGATTCTCCCATAAATCAGTTAACATTTCCTCAACAAACAACTTTTATTTCGAATCATCTTTCTTATAAGAGAAAATAGTAAAGGGAAACATGACTATAAAAACACGGAAAAACTAATCTTTGCTTATTTCTATAGGATTTCAGATACAAAATAATGAAACTATATGCCAATTGGTTAAATTAGCGGAGTTTCAATTAATTTATAAAATAATATCGAGAAAAAAGTATGTGTGTGTTTTTATTGAAAGCCACGTACTCTTATATTTAGATCAAAAGATAAATCTAAGTCAATCAATTAATTGTAAGGATAACTTGGTATACCATTGTATAGAATTTAACTCACAGAATTGAGCATTTCTTGCTTGCATCCACTAAGCATATTATATTATATTCTTGATTCGGATGACAAGACGAATCCATCTAATCTTTCCATTAGGTTCAATCCAAGCCAGTATCTCAATTTAAAGTTAAAAGCTATATCAACGAAATTGTACACATATTTATATTTGTACCGATCAATAGAGACCACTTGTATGACTGCCCCAGAAGCTATTGGTAAAAAGATCCAGTTTTTGTTTGTCAAGACAATCAAGATAATGTTATATATGTATGTGTACATACATAACAAACATACAAAATACGCTATCGAAAAATTTCAAATCTATTACTCAGGTGAAGTTAAAGGCAGGGAAGAAAGCCGAAGATCGCATAGCCAAATGACATTTTAAAAGGAACGCAGGAGCAGTAATAGGGAAATTAATCCAAAAATTCATCAGTATACTGCAAATAAACGCATTTTTAGTTTTTGTTATTATAGTTTTTGAGCAATGGAGAACATTTTTTTTTTTAATATGATCATGAATATTTAAAATGAAACCTTAAACATACATATATTAATATCCGCCTCCTCTAATCCTTATTAAAACTGATCTCTCTTTAAAGGACTGGTTGTGACATATAGTAAGTGATTTGACTCATTAATTAAACTAAGCCAAATATATTTTCAAATATATATATATTTATCCTACACGGTAAAAAAAAAAAACATCTGATCTGTGTACTATACGTATGTCTTCATAATTCAATGTTTCAACTTTCATTTACCTTGCATTCGCTCACGGACACTTAACTAAAAATCGGACCAACGCTACTATAGTTTTATAATGATTTTCAGAACAAATATTTTTATTGAATATATGTAATATTTTTAAATTTATTTTTAGTTAATTCTATGGATACAACTCCAATTGTCAAGACTCTTCATTCAAACGGTATATTTTTTGCATACATACATACATATGTGTTTGGGTTGTGCTAAAACTGATTCTGATTTAATGGTTTTTGGCTTAACTCGCATGTTTTCCAGATCTTTTATACCATTAATAACTTCATCTTCAACCTGCCATATGAGTATATTGGCTTTATTAATATATTTTAAAACTATGCGCATGGGTTCTCACTTTTACAACGATTTGCTTACCATCTGTTTTTCCAGTGACAACGCCACTGTTTGGCAACAGTCGGAGCTACGTCGATCCTCATACATATGAGGATCCTAATCAGGCGATACGGGAGTTTGCACGCGAAATTGATGCCAATTACATAACTATAGAGGCAATTATTGGTCAGTTTTTTGTCAAACTTTTCCTTTGGTTTCTTTTAAATTTTTTACTTCTATGTAGGAGGTGGAGAATTCGGTGATGTATGCCGTGGTCGTTTGAAGATACCTCCCAACTTTGTGCAGGACATTGATGTGGCAATAAAGACTTTAAAACCAGGTAAGGATTGTAATATATTGGAATGCAATAAATATGTGTGTGTTCCAACAAAAGCTGTGCATTCTTCAAACTGGGATTATGGGATGCCCATTTAGTCTTTGATAAAAGTTTAAATGAATCTCTTTCCCAAAACGGATTTATGAATCTAAATTAATTTTCCATAGGATCTTCGGAAAAGGCGCGTTGTGATTTTTTGACGGAAGCTTCAATAATGGGCCAGTTTGATCATCCGAATGTAATCTATCTACAAGGAGTAGTAACTCGCTCCAATCCGGTTATGATAATAACTGAGTACATGGAAAACGGCAGCTTGGATACATTCTTGCGAGTGAATGACGGCAAATTCCAAACGCTCCAGCTTATTGTAATGCTCCGTGGCATAGCCAGTGGAATGTCCTATCTTAGTGACATGAATTATGTACACAGAGACTTGGCGGCCCGTAATGTTCTCGTTAATGCCCAATTGATTTGCAAAATTGCGGACTTTGGTTTATCACGAGAAATTGAAAATGCAAGTGATGCGTACACAACACGGGTTAGTACAGCTAGTACACCAGTACAGCTTATATACATAATTACATACATATGCAACATACAGTAGCGGACAGTGAAATGTTGTCTTTCACTCATGTTATCTAACTTTAAACCGATCACGTGTATTCAAAAACTCAAAAGTCAGTCGGGAAACATTTTTATTGTGTAGATACATTTATTAGCTCTTGTGCATACAAAAAAACAAGAAGTTAAAAAAAAAACGAGGTGGAACGTTGTGAGTTGCTGCGGACACCGCAACTCTACAGTTATACCCGATACTAAGTCAGTATGGCTCTCCTCCGGCAGACGCCGCTAATATTGAACGACACGACAAAGAGTGCGTGCGAGAGAGACAGAAAATCAGTCTGAGCGTGACGTCGGGCGCTGCGTAGCCACTGAAAATTGATTTCTTGCTTTTGGCTACAAAAATGATCCGATCTGATCCAGATTTAGCAATCTGATAGATATGGTCATTATCTATGATTCTGCGTTTTTAGTTTTCTCGAATGTGCAATATTGTGGATGCAACAGATTTTCGTCCTTTGTGGGGGCGGAAGGGGGTGGGGCGAAATTCTGAGATATACGTTTTATAGTGAGATCTAACAGAAGTGCGGATACCAAATTTGGTTACTCTAGCCTTAATAGTCTCTGAGATTTGTGGATGGCCCAGATTTTTGTCCTTTGCGGTGGCGAAAGGGGGTGGGGCGAAATTTGGACACGAAACGGTCAAGGTCCGATATCACAGGAGTGTGGATACCAAATTTGGTTGCTCTGGCTCTTATAGGTTCTGAGATCCTTGAACTCATATTTTGCAATTGGCAAAACCGACCATGAAACCTGTGTGTTAGAGAGAGACAGAGCGAGAAAGAATGAAATTGTTTTCTTGATTCTGGCTATAATAATTATACGATCTGGTTGAGATTTTACACTCTAGAACATATAGTCATCCTCTACGATTCTACGTTTTTGGTTTTATCGTATCTTTAAAAATGTAGATGCCACAGATTTTCGTCCTTTGTGGGGGCGGAAGTGGGCGGGGCGAAGTTTTGAAATATACTTGTAGCAGTGACATATCACAGAAGTCTGGATCCAAAACATCGTTACTCTAGATCTTATAGTCTTTGAGCACTAGGCGCTGAAGGGGACGGACAGACGGACAGACAGACAGGGCTCAATCGACTCGGCTATTGATGCTGATCCAGAATATATATACTTTATGGGGTCGGAAACGATTCCTTCTGGACGTTACACACATCCACTTTTACCACAAATCTAATATACCCCAATACTCATTTTGAGTATCGGGTATAAAAATGTATGTGAAAAATGCAAAAAATACTGAAGCCGATAGGGCAGCTATATTGAAATTGGGGTCAGAAAACATTAGTTTTGGCCCTATTATCCCCAAACTTGGGATTTTATACACAATTTCGAATACGCGTTTCGGTAAAGCGACCACCGCTCTCAGCCCTGTCTGTCTGTCCGTCCCTATCAGCACCTAGTGCTCAAAGACTATAAGACCTAGAGCAACGACATTTTATATCCGGACTTCTGTGTCACTGTTACAAGAATATTTGAAAACTTTGCCCCGCCCACTTCCGCCTCCACAAAGGGCGAAAATCTGGGGCATCCACAAATCTCAGAAACTATTAAGGCTAGAGCAACCAAATTTGGTATCCGCACTCCTGTTAGATCTCACTTTAAAACGTATATCTCATAATTTCGCCCCACCACCTTCCGCCCTTCTCTCGCACGCACTCTTTGTCGTGTCTTTAACGTTTTAATATGAAAGCAGAGACCAAAAACATTATCTAAATTGAAATATTTGAAAAAGTGTTGCATAACGATATAAACATCGAATCAATCTGCAAATTAGAAGACACCAAGCTTTCGCGTAGAACACTAGTCCGAAACCACCGAGGAGGTTCGAAGAAATATTTAACAAATTCATTAAATAGAATTAAACGTAATAAAAGAAAAATTTTATGTCCGGACTAAAAACTAAAAATATTAAATTTTTCCGTACAATTATAAAAGTGAATACTTTTGGATTTAAGGATTCTTTTAAAAGCAAGGACTTTTGGATTCAATGTTTTAATGTGTTTCGTTAGCCTTTTATAAGTTAGTTTCACTTTATACAACAGAAAAAAATCACTTATTTTTGACTGTCCACATTTCACTGTCCGCTACTGTATATAATAAATAGATATTTTTCACTATTCATCGCTTGAAATATTTCAGGGCGGTAAAATCCCAGTACGTTGGACTGCTCCAGAAGCAATTGCATTTAGAAAATTCACATCCGCATCGGATGTTTGGTCTTACGGCGTAGTTTTATGGGAGGTCATGTCTTATGGTGAACGTCCATACTGGAACTGGTCAAATCAGGTAAACACACTCCGAATATTTGTGCCCCACAATGCTGTGTACTTATTGCTTATCGTTTACGTAGGATGTAATTAAGAGCATTGAAAAGGGCTATCGCCTACCAGCTCCAATGGACTGTCCAGAAGCACTTTATCAGTTGATGTTGGATTGCTGGCAAAAACAGCGAACACATCGTCCCACATTTGCCAGCATCGTTTCGACGCTTGACAACTTAGCGAGACAACCGCAGTCATTGCTTACAACTCGCAACTCACCGGAAACAGACGGGGCTCATATTTTGGATACACAACGCGGACAGAACATATTCATAAGCACAGACTTATGGTTGGAGAATATTAAAATGTCAAGATACTGTCAGCATTTTAAAGAGGCTAATTTAGTGAACGCTCAACAGGTGAGATTTATCTACATATACATACATACATATATGTAGTCTGGAAGCGCTCTAAAAATTCAAGATAATAACCGTTATCACTGTTTCTTTAACCACCCCTCCCCGCCCCCAGATCTCTAGGTTAACAGCTCAACAGCTGTCGGATATGGGGATAACTCTAGTAGGACATCAGAAGAAGATATTACACCAAGCCCGACAACTGGACACAATAATCTAATTGATTTATTTTTATTTAGTAGTGTAATCCATTAAGATGTACATATATATATTTTACAAAAGCATACATATACATACATACATATATACAAGCAAACGACACGTGTGAGATACAAAACATGAAAAACCCATACGTAATTTAAGAAAAAATCGTAATTTCTCAGAACGAAAGTTGAAAACAACTCTTCGTTAAGAATATATATTATATATATAGTTAAAACGATTTTTTTACATTTAGCTTGCGTCATTTTTTACATTATGCATGTCAAGTCCATTAACAACAGAAAAGCATCATCAACCCTAATGCTACTAGTATACCCTTACTAGTTGGCTGCTATTTTTTCACAGAATGCGTTGTGTTTTAAACAGCAAGACTTAAGAAACTGATGAAATTTGTATAAGTTAACGAATCGAATAATAGTAAGTCAAGTACAGAATTTACATACCTTGAATGCCGCTGCACAGGGGTCAATATATGTTCGTAGCTGTGGCAATTATAATTTTAATAACTTCGATCTGTTTATGCATTTCTTATGTGCATTTTGGCATTGTCTCTTGAAGGTGTCGCTTATCTGTTAGTACTTCCGGCATATACATCTTTAGTTATGTATATAACAATCAATTCCCGAATGCTAGACGATGTTAAGAACTATTAATGAGGCTGAATTAAATTAATTTCAACACATACCATACAGAAGCACAACACATCTAAATGATGTATACATTTTTATAACAGAAAGCTATTGATTTTGTATGGTTATTCGGTATTGATATTTGGCTTTCTATACATACATACTTACATAAACACCTACCTTTATTAGAGTAGAAAACAAATTACGTTAATTACATATTGTAGATTTATTAAAACTGTATACTTTTCGCAGTTCATGTATTTTATTTGTAGCCTGATTCAATTAAAAGAACATGTTCGAAAGACAATTAAATTAATAATAATAAAGAAACACCTCCAACGCCAGTATGGCTTTTGTAAACTCTGTAAAATTTGTGTGTGTCATTAAAGGGTGGGTAATATGGAAGTGTGGTCTGGTTTCAGATACGGTGAAGTATCTATTGGAGGAGGTGTCGACCGCTGAACAGATGGGAACACGAACCTCCATCTCTATTTTTATAAATTTGTTGTAAATTTACAAACTTGGAAGAAGAATATATTGTTTGATATCTCTTCATAAACAGTGGGGTCAGCTGGATAGGTGTCGATCTAGCTTATTTGAAAGCGGATATGTGAAAACTCTTATAGCCCTATATCTAGCAATTTTTAATTTCACTAACAAATTCACTTAGTCCTTTGGCAAAGTACAGATGACACTAAAAGCTTTGGTCAGAAGTATGTACATACTGACTTATAAAGATGCTGGCAAAAACGAACCTTTTGAAGAAATAGCTTCATTTCAAATTGGAATTTTAAATTTCGCGCCGTCCTGGCAAACTACCAATTACCGGGATATATTTAAATTTAATACGTTCCAGCGATAAATATACAGATTCGAATAAAAGCGAAATAGATGAAATAAAGACACAATTAGAAATCTATATATCTATGTGCCGTTTTATTTGTAGCCTATTTTTTACAATTTGTAGCTTGTTCTAGCTTTCATTTTTGTGAAATCTAGCATTTTTGTACGCTCAAAATCTGGCAGCACTGCTTCTTTGTGCTGCTTTGCTCGACACGTCGCGCGTCGACGCGACAGACACTGATGACGTGTCAGATAAATTAAGCGTGAAGGTGTGACCGTCCGTGGTGCTCCCTTCTTCCCGTGCTGAATTTCAAATTTACAACAACAACGCGGGCGACGGCCAAGACATAACATTACAGATCTTTCGCTACGTTGGCAAAATCGATTTGACAGTATCGAAAGATTATTTTTATAAAATTAATTTATTACAAATTAATAGCCATAGTAGCATTACAACTCTTAATTAATTAATTAATAATACATTTTAAATAATAATAGTATACGTTACGTTACGTAGATGTCTCGTCTGTTTTTCGAACAGTGATATTGTCATGTCATGACTAGGGCTGCAAAACGAAATTTCAAAACAAACAGTGACAAGGCTCGCAAAATAAAATCAAATCAATAAATTTATTTTTATAAATAATTTAAAATAATTCGAATTATATGTACTATAGATGCCTGGATGTACCAGGATTAAAGCTAAGTTATATTCCATATTTCTCCGATTACTTGCAGCCCTAGCAAGAGCGAGCGAGAGCATTCGCCAATCGCAGTGACTTCTGATTTCAAACGCGTGTGTTAAAACGAATTAGCACTACACTTAACGTTTTTGTGTTAGTATTCGTCCAAAATCACGACGGCGACGCACAGTGTCATCAATACCAACTAATTTTGCAAATTTGGCTTCTGCCGCATTAACAATCTTTGAATTGTGTGTTAAAATAGTTTGCGGTTGAAAAGAATATGCATTTATACTAAACGTATGTATTTCTATACAAACAGTGGGGCTAATAGACGCCAGCATACATATTAACGCGCAGACATAACCTAAATATGCATAACCTAAATGGTCATGAAAGAATATCTAGTAAATTTTTTGAGACTTGTGAATGTGTGTGTGTGTGTTTGTCTCGTTGCAGAATGTGTGTTGTTGTTGCTGTGCTCATGCATTGGAAAGTGATAGTGTGTAGTATGTATGTTTCACTTATAGGGTTGCCACACTTTAAATATTTTACATAATGACGTACAAGTGTACTAATTTCCTTGCGGATAAGTTTACTCCAAATCTCTTAGCAGCCACCTGCCCATAAATACTGTAATGGCAAAGTATACATAATACTGGGGAACGTACTACAGTGGAACTACATTAAGTGCACCACTTGAAAATTTCAAAGGCTTGGCTTTCTGACCAGGTGGCAACATTGAAAGCAGTTTTTTCACTCTCTTGTTTCTTTTTCCGTCCGTGTTGAACGTGCCCTGCAAATTCGCATTCAGTTCACATCGAAATTGTAATTATATTTTTACTAGAACTTTTTTCCAATTGAAAGTAACGCAACGTATACATATATGTATCTACGAAAGTTATTCAACTATTATTTTGTGAAATGTGAACAGAAAATTTCAAACGCTTGAATATGTAAATATGTATGTTTCACTACATACACACACACTTTCTGAAATCGTTAGTGGCTTGGCATGATACATGCATAAATACACACACACACATGTGTACATATGTAGAGAAAATCTTTTCGTGCGTATGCGAAAAGAAATTATTGCAAAATTATTTATGTGCATGCATATGGCCGACATATACGTATAGAAATATGTGATTTTGTAAAAATACAACTGCACAAGGGCAAAAATAAAAGTCGAGATTTTAATGTGTAATGTTCGTTCTTGGATCTCCATTTTGTACAATATTCCAGTTTTCGTTGGTATTTTTCATACACACCAAACACGCGAATATACATGCATGCACTCTCAGATATATATATATATACATATATATTTACACATATATATATATATATATATCTATGTATGTTCTATGTGTATTTGGGTAAGTGGTGTGTGTATATGGATACACAGTTTATAGAAAATTATTTTCTCAGTGACTATTATATATGCATTTACACATATGTATACATTATATTTATGTATTCTAAATTCTATAATTTATACATGCATACGTGTGTGTCTTTACACAACTGCATACAATATACAATATATTGTTGTTTGTTTGCATTTGCATAAAAAAGAGCAATATTTGTGTGGTGTGCCCCGAGTGCAAAAGAAGGAAGGTACAGAGTTAAAATAGGGTGATTGCGTCAATGACGACTGCTCGATTCGACCAGAGTTGTCAATGTATGTTCCACATTTAGTTGTGTATGTCAAACATGCATAAGTATGCGTTGTGTGGTTCACGTACCGACCTTATTTAATACATTTATTTTGGTTTTCAACACGATGTCCTGTCCTCTCCTTCTGTTCCTTTGCACCAAACCTCAAGAAATAAACAAAACCAATGGGATAATTAGTTCTCTTAATCAGAAATGTATCTAAAATAACGGCTGGTACATATGAGTTATACATATCTATGTATGTGTTGGAATAAATTCAGCAATTCTTCGTCTCAAACATTAAACATACACAAACCAAAAAAACTGCATATAAAGATTTCAAGTGTTAGAAGATTCATATATGTACTTTTATTTGTTGAAAGTTATGAGAAGTGAAAAGTGAGAAAATTTGTATAGAAACATTTGTTCTAGACAAGCCCAATTGAATGCCGATATTCATGCTACTATATGAAGTGTTTATTAAAATAATTATTTAATTATTTTAACTTTTGGTTCTACTTTGTATCTTCTCCTAGTACACAGTGGTGGAAAGGCAACGAAACCAAACGGAAAAAATTTAATTACACCTTAATAAAATATAACAAAGAGAACTCTAACTCCACTCCATAAAATACATACGAATTATAAACGATAGCGATTATTGCTTTTGATAATGACGTTGACGATCAAGTTGATGCTGCAATAGTTGGGAATGCAACATTTGGAGCTGAAGATCAGTTGGATCACTTGAACACAATGCGCGAAGCGCTTTTTTCTCAGGATGGCTGGGGTTGTCAGCATGTCAACCAGGATACAAACTGGGAGGTACCAAGTTCTCCGGAGCCAACCAACAAGGATGCATCTGGACCGCCTATGTGGAAGCCGAGCGTCAACAATGGCACAGATCTTTGGGAGTCGAACTTAAGAAACGGTGGCCAGCCGCCAGCTCAACAAATTCCGAAGCCCTCTTGGGGTCACACGCCATCCTCCAACCTAGGCGGTACGTGGGGAGAAGACGATGACGGGGCGGATAGTAGTAGTGTCTGGACTGGAGGATCCGTTAACAACACTGGATCTGGTGCAGCCGTTGGTGTAAATCCAAGTGGAGTCAACGTAGGCCCCGCTGTTGTTCCCTCTGCTGGCCCTCAGTGGGGTCAGGGTGTTGTTGGAGTTGGCGTTGGACTAGGATCAACTGGTAATAATAGTGGTTCTGGCACTAGTGGAACATTGCCTGTGGTAACAC
The DNA here is from genome assembly GCF_003369915.1 of Drosophila miranda. Lineage (NCBI taxonomy): Eukaryota > Metazoa > Arthropoda > Insecta > Diptera > Drosophilidae > Drosophila > Drosophila miranda. The sequence continues at coordinate 1,752,190 of NC_046678.1, forward strand.
CAGGATGTAAGCTGAAAATTACAAAAGTCGCACTGTGCAACTAAATTCAAACATCCGAAAAGTGTCTAGGGAAATTGTTTTCAAAAGAGAGCCTTTTCATTGCCCTATTCAAAAAGCAGGCAGTAATTTTTTTTCCTGACAAATATGTCTTATAGCAGCTGTTTTTCTGCTCAAATCATTTGATAGTCCTAAAAGTTTGACTGATTTCCACGACATCATCGAAATTTGAGAAGGTTATTCCCTAATTCGATGCAATTTCGTCGACGTCTTGGCCAATTTTAGAATAGACTCCGGTGGATATTTGAATGCTAGTCAAGCAAAAACTTTGAAAACCAATATATGTACATATGTATATAGAGTTGGGTTCGTGTTGCACAGTGTTTTAAAAGTAGATGTATCTTAAAGAGTAATTGTTATAATGTTTTTATCGGTTCTCTTCTTGTGGGGTTGTTTTCCTTGCAGGTGGAAGCGGCTCAAGCAATATAACTGGAACAAGTGGAATTGGAGCTGGAGGTGGAAATAATGCCGGCAATACTGGCAACGGGTGGGGAGATCCTCGCGAAATACGGCCACTGGCCGGAGGCGGCGGAGGACCTATGGACATTCGAAATGTCGATCATCGCGACGCATTACGCGGTGGTGGCAGTGCTGGAGCTCCATCCGGGGATCCTCGTGACATTCGCATGATTGATCCGCGCGATCCTATTCGCGGGGATCCCCGTGGAATATCTGGCAGACTCAATGGCACTTCAGAGATGTGGGGCCATCATCCACAGATGTCCCACAACCAACTACAGAACATGAACAAAATGGTTGGACAAGTTTCCGGCTCAAATGTTGGACCGTCATCCGGTCCCGGAATTGGCCCCGGTGGTCCGGGTCCTGGTGGCGTCTCCGGTACCGTATCAACAAATATTGCAACCCAGTGGGGACCGACCCAAACGGTGGGAGTGGGCGGGGGCGGTACGAAGGACAAGATAAGTGGTTGGGAGGAACCATCGCCACCTCCACAGCGCCGCAATATTCCAAATTACGATGACGGGACGTCTCTGTGGGGCCAACAAACACGTGTTCCTGGCGGCGGGGGCGGCGGCGGTCACTGGAAAGACATGACCGACTCTATTGGCCGTAATCACTTGATTCGAGGACAAAATCAATCTGTTGGTATCGGTATTGCAGGCGTTGGCGTTGGCAATACAAATGTTCCAGTTGGCGGCAATCCCAACAATCCCATGACCAGTGTAGTGGGGCCTCAGACGCGTCTCTCATCCGTGAGTGGCGTGCAGCACAAGCCAGATGGAGGTACAATGTGGGTACATTCGAACAACGTCAGTGGCAGAAACACAGTTCCGGGCGTTACAGCATGGGGAGATGACAGTCATAACGTTGGTGGTCCCGGCGGCGGGTCTGTATCTGGCAGTAACTGGGTTGATGACAAATCCAGCGCAGGACTCGCACAAAACTCATGGAGCGACACCTCGTCCGTCGGTGTTGGCTGGGGTAACAAGCAGAGTAAATTGCCATCAGCAAGTGGCTCATCAGGTTGGAGCACGTCGTCAAGTGTTGGCGTTGGTGTAGTGGACGGTGACCTCGGATCCGATTGGAACGCACACGGTGGCATTGTGGGCAAATCACAGCAACAACAACAGCAAAAGCTGGCTGGCCTCAATGTGGGAATGGTTAATGTGCTCAACACGGAGATGATAAAGCAAAGCAAGCAGTATCGCATTCTGGTCGAAAATGGATTTAAGAAAGAGGACGTGGAACGGGCCCTAGTAAGTGCCAATATGAACATCGAGGAAGCGGCTGACATTCTCCGGGCCAATTCATCTTTGGCCATGGATGGCTGGCGTCGGCACGAGGAGAGTCTCGGCTCCTACTCCGATCACTCTAGCTCAACGAGCAGCGGTGGCTTTGCTGGTCGCTACCCAGTGGGCGCTGCGCAACCTTCGATGTCATTCCCTCCTGTAAGTAATCAGGCGGTCGATGCCCTTCTAGATGGGCTCAATTATATTTTGTACATTCCTTTTTGTTTCCGACAGAATAATCTTATGAATAGCATGGGCGGTGCTCCAGTGACAGGAAGTGGAAACAACAATCCCAACATGGCCGCCATGCAAGTGCAAAAGTATTTGAGTCAGGGCCCGCACGGCGTCGCCGTTGGCCCTCAGGCCGTGGGCAATCCATCCGCGGTGTCGGTGGGATTCGGACAGAGTTCATCAAACGCAGCAGTGGCTGCAGCAGCCAGTGTCAATATTGCAGCTAACACAAATAATCAACCGTCTGGTCAGCAAATACGCATGCTGGGCCAGCAGATTCAATTGGCCATCCACAGTGGTTTCATATCCAGTCAAATATTGACTCAACCGCTCACACAAACTACCTTAAACCTGTTGAATCAACTCCTTAGCAATATAAAGGTAATTTTTTGGATGAGTTTTATTTGGGAAATTGCTTTCAATCGCTTTTTTATCTAACCATCTGACCTTTTATTTACCTTTTGCAGCATCTCCAAGCAGCCCAGCAATCTCTGGCTAGAGGCGGCAATGCCAATCCAATGGCAGTGAATGTTGCCATCGCTAAATACAAGCAACAAATTCAGAATCTACAAAACCAAATAAATGCACAACAAGCCGTTTATATAAAGCAGCAAAATCTACAACCGAATTCGCAGCAGCAGCAGCAGCAGCAACAACAACAACAACAACAACAACAACCACAACAGCAACATCCAACAGCACACCTGAACAACTCTGGCAATGACTATATGAGAAGTCACGATGCAATAAATAACCTGCAAGGCAACTTTTCTGAGCTCAATCTTAATAAGGTAAGGGGTTGACCATGATTATATAATTAAGATGGTAAATATAACGTATTGATTAAATTACAGCCAAGTGGATACCAAGGCGCATCCAATCAGCAGTCCCGCTTAAATCAGTGGAAACTTCCAGTATTAGAAAAGGATATAAATGCTGATAGCACAGACTTTTCGCGGGCTCCAGGTGCGACTAAGCAAAATTTATCGAGCAATTCAAACAATATGGGCTCTTTGGGCCTGCAAAATGATGGGTAAGTAAATAAACATTGGAGAAAAGTGAACTTTTTATCATAAGTACCGGAAAGGATGTAGCATGAGTGGCCAAAAAGCTGTTCTATGGCGGCGTTTTTCGTGACGCCCTAGACAAGGGTGCGCGCTGGGTTACAATTGTTTTTATACCCGATACTCAAAATGAGTATTGGGGTATATTAGATTTGTGGTAAAAGTGGATGTGTGTAACGTCCAGAAGGAATCGTTTCCGACCCCATAAAGTATATATATTCTTGATCAGCATCAATAGCCGAGTCGATTGAGCCCTGTCTGTCTGTCCGTCCGTCCGTCCCCTTCAGCGCCTAGTGCTCAAAGACTATAAGAGCTAGAGCAACGATGTTTTGGATCCAGACGTCTGTGATATGTCACTGCTACAAAAATATTTCAAAACTTCGCCCCGCCCACTTCCGCCCCCACAAAGGACGAAAATCTGTGGCATCCACATTTTTAAAGATACGATAAAACCAAAAACGCAGAATCGGTGAGGATGACCATATCTTCTACAGTGCAAAATCTGAACCAGATCGTATAATGATTATAGCCAGAATCAAGAAAACAATTTCATTCTTTCTCGCTCTGTCTCTCTCTAACACACAGGTTTCATGGTCGGTTTTGTCAATTGCAAAATATGAGTTCAAGGATCTCAGAACCTATAAGAGCCAGAGCAACCAAATTTGGTATCCACACTCCTGTGATATCGGACCTTGCCCGTTTCGTGTCCAAATTTCGCCACACCCCCTTCCGCCCCCGCAAAGGACGAAAATCTGGGGCATCCACAAATCTCAGAGACTATTAAGGCTAGAGTAACCAAATTTGGTATCCGCACTTCTGTTAGATCTCACTATAAAACGTATATCTCAGAATTTCGCCCCACCCCCTTCCGCCCACACAAAAGACGAAAATCTGTTGCATCCACAATATTGCACATTCGAGAAAACTAAAAACGCAGAATCATAGATAATGACCATATCTATCAGATTGCTGAATCTGGATCAGATCGGATCATTTTTGTAGCCAAAAGCAAGAAATCAATTTTCAGTGGCTACGCAGCGCCCGACGTCACGCTCAGACTGATTTTCTGTCTCTCTCGCACGCACTCTTTGTCGTGTGGTTCAATATTAGCGGCGTCTGCCGCAGGAGAGCCATACTGACTTAGTATCGGGTATAACTGTAGAGTTGCGGTGTCCGCAGCAACTCACAACGTTCCACCTCGTTTTTTTTACCTATGCGTCTGTCCACGGCCCACTGAGCCAGAAGGAACCCCATTAAATATATATATGTAAATGTTTGATCAGCATCGGAAGACGAGTCGAGAATGACTATACCATGCTCTTATAGCTAGAGCAACCATAATTTGAGTGCGGAATCCTGTGATATCGCACTGAAAAAGTGCATACAGGGGGCTCGCCATATAGTAAATCATAATATTACATATCCATACATATATGTATTGACTGTCACTTTTAATTATATGGTGAAATAGTGAAATAAAACTTATTTTTCCTATCCTAGTACATGGTCAACTGGGCGCAATATTGGTGACGGTTGGCCGGACCCCTCATCTGATAACGAGAATAAAGACTGGTCAGTTGCACAGCCAAGTACAGCAGCACCTGCTTACACCGACCTGGTGCAAGAGTTCGAGCCAGGCAAGCCGTGGAAGGTAAAACTGTACAACTATGCAAAGTCGAAACATATCCAAGCAGAAGTTTATTTTTAAGGGTTCTCAGATCAAAAGCATAGAAGACGATCCCAGCATAACTCCCGGCAGCGTTGCTAGATCTCCATTGTCCATTAATCCGACGCCAAAAGATGCTGATTTATTTGCCAATACTGGCAAAAATTCGCCGACTGATCTGCCGCCTTTAAGTTTGTCATCGTCAACGTGGAGTTTTAATCCCAATCAAAATTTTCCAAGGTAAATCCCAAAAATGATTATTGCGATTTATGCACAAATATTTCATATACATTGAAAAGTTGGTCAGACAACAATCAGCAGTGCGCATCCACCTCTGAGCTGTGGACAAGTCCCCTAAATAAAGCATCGTCTCGAGGACCACCACCTGGATTGACTACTAATGCCAATAAGTCTGGCAACGGAGTAAGTGGCGTCACTTCAACATCATCAACGATCGCCGGCAGTGCCAATGGCTGGTTGCAGACGCGAAGTGGTGTCCCAACTACAAATACAACTTGGACTGGAGGCAATACTTCATGGAGTTCTAGTTGGTTGCTTCTGAAAAATCTTACAGCTCAGGTATGTTCTAAAAAAGTTATACAAAGATTCTTTATAAATTAAATATATATTATATTAACGAAAACACTACCTCTGAGCGTAGATACATATTTAGTATGTAACTAGACGTTTCCTAATATTAGTAAAAGCTGGGATACTCATTAATTTGTGTTCGTTTTAATGCTCAAAGTGTTTAAATATTGTTTTACTTTCTTCCCAGATTGACGGTCCTACCTTACGTACCCTGTGCATGCAGCATGGCCCCCTTGTCAGCTTTCACCTATACTTAAACCAAGGAATTGCCTTATGTAAATATACAACGCGGGAAGAGGCGAGCAAGGCGCAAATGGCTTTGAATAACTGTGTTCTCGGCAACACAACAATTTTTGCTGAAACTCCGAGTGAGAATGAGGTACAGAATATCTTACAACATTTGCCGCAAGTCCCATCCTCAACCAACTCTGCTATTGGAAGTAGCGTCGGCAGTAGCGTTGGTACAGCACCTGCTACTAGCAGTTCGGTGTCCAGCCTATCTGGAAACAGTAGCAACGGAAATGGCAACGGAAACGGTGGCGGCGGCGGCAGCGGCAATAGCAGCATCAGTGGCAGCAATCCAAGCACAAGTGTGGCAAATTCGAATCTACTTAGTACAAGCGGTGGGGCGGTCCCCAATTCCGGTGGTGCTGGCAGCTCTGCAACGGCTCCAGTCGGCAGCAGTACGGTGAACAGCAATTCCGTGAATGGTTCTGCAGGTTCCGGAAATAGTGCCGGTTCCAAGAGTACCGCAAATAATATAACAATTAGTGGTGGCCAGTCCGGCGCATCTGGTTTAACCAATAGCAACAGCTCCACGTGGCGTCAGACTACTCAAAACCAACCATTGTCCGGGCAAAGTAGGCCAACAGGCAGAGAAGCTGACTATGATTATATATCTCAATTTGTTTGTTCCATTGTTGATGATTAAAAATCGATGACTATCGGTCATTAACCATCGACTATCACATTCTGTGACTCAAGACACACACCCAAAAGCTTCAAATGATTCGATACTAAGTATGTATGGAAAGCAAGACCATGTTGTGAAGTATATAAAAAATGGATCGACTGATAGACGAATGGACTTAGATTTTTGTATGCCCGTAGATTTATTTTTCTTCATCGTTCATAGAGTTAAACTTGTATATTTAAGTTACAATTTAATTAAGGAAAAACCCGAAAAAAACATGCTGTCAAAAAAAAAAAAAATGAAATACTTGAATCGTTTGAGTAACAAACATGAGCATACCTTCCTATTTGAGTGCAAGTATTCAGAATCTTAAGCGCCAATTGCTTATAGTGGGAAATGAATTGGGGAATTCTAAACCATATTTATACATTAAAATTCGTTTTATGCGTTTATATATATATATGTATATATATATATACATACAGACGAATTTTCTTAAGTCTACTTTAGATTTGAGATATATATATATATATATAAATATATATTGTGTACATATGTTTTAAGTCTATGTCCCCTTGTGCTTGTCTAAATCGATTATCCAGAGACCATTCATGAGTTTTTTGTATTTCAAAAAAGAAAAGAAAAAAATACCTGTGTTATATACATTTTAGGAAGTTATAATCTTATTACGGTTTTGCTTTCATTAAAGCATTCCCACCGAAATAATTCGGTTATACATTATTAGATCACAATAAAAATATCAATGAAGTTATTTAGAAAACCGCCTTTGAATATTGACCCATACACAATTCGTGGCTATGAATTCTCTTCTCAATATTCTAATGTAACAAAAATTTTTTATATTTTTGTTAGTATTAAGTGGATCGGTATTGGAGCTTCACTTATTGGATGTTGATAACCACTTAGGCTTTCATTCGGACACATTTCAATAGCAGCATTTGTTGGAGTACATACATACTTATATTGTGTACTCAATATACAAATTGGGCAAACATTAAATTGGTGATAAAATTCCAAAAGAATCAGATGTCTAGTGTTCGATAATTTTATCATTGTATCTGAGGTATTAATGAAGTCAGTTAATGTAAAAATGTATACAAAAATATTAAACTGCAATTATCGAATTCAATAGAACGAAATCCTCTTTCTACCTTCATAGACTTTTTATTGATGACTAAATATTTTTTTAAAATTTGTTAAAAGCAGAAAGAAAATATGTCACTGGGCAGAGTCACTGTTTTCCAAGGACAGATTGGTGAACATGTTCGTAAAAATAAGTAACAATTTCAGCATCCATATCTACGATGTCTATGTCTGTCAGTAATGAATCTGAATCTTTCTTAAATCCCTTCTACCTGATTCCCCGTATTTCCACACGATATGTGCTTTTGAGACAAATATCCGGAGCAAAGCAGAGAAAACGTCTCAATTGTGTTAAATTACAACTTGCGGTACCAAAGAACAGAGTTCAGTGTGTTGTAGAGGTAACTATGTAAGTGTAAATATATGTATGTCTATGTGCTGGTAGGTTGGTAGTGGTATATCATATATCATCACAGTTAGAGTCTATTGTAGATGTTGAAAAAGTGAAAAATAAACAAATATTTAATAATAATAGCATTATTATTACCACATACATATGTAAGTATGTGCAGCGTTCAACTGTTATCCGTGTACGAGTAGTTTTATCAAAGTCCTACAGCTAATAAATGATAAATATTTCTTTGTATTTTAATTAAATTACTGTTACAGGTCAAATTCAATCCCAAAATAAATATGATATACTATCATATACATACATACTTATGTAAGTTTTCACAAAACCCAAGTGAGCATACATACATATGTGAAACATTATGGACACAAAACCCACAAATATGTAGTTAAGTAGATACTATACAGGCGAAAACTTATCACATAAAGGAAAGCGTACTAGAAATTGTTTAAAATAAGTATTTGAAAATAAATATTTTAAATTCGGCTCTCGATTCATTCAATAACTGACATCGAAGTGACAGTCGTGACAACTACTAAAAGTTTCAGTTTAGTTTCAACCAGTTTTTATGCCCGGAATGCACAGCAGAGCACATCACATTAGTTCACTGTACTCGTATTGTTTAATCGGTAAAAATCGATCAGCAATTGGTGGGGCGGCTAAGTAAACGTGGCTACTCGTTTTCCCTGCACTACAGAGTGCACTTATTCGGCTTCGTCAGAATAAAATCAAAGAATCGTAGAATGCATAAATTCATTTGAAATCGTGAGCTAGTCTTGTTTAAACCGTCTCTGTCTGCGTGCTCAAAATGTATTGGAGCGGTGCCGCATTTTGTATATTTTTATTTATTACTCACACCTCAGGGGTACCCCCCGTAATAAGAGTCGGTTGGTAATAATCTCCAATGGTCGCAATCAAAGTTTCTTCTATTACTTGCTAAATATTTCCTAAGGTGCACTATTTCCAAAACATACGGGAAAACACAGCTCTGAACTGGCCTTTAGATATGCGGTTCATAGATTAAATCGGGACAAGAGTCTTCTGCCAGAAACTAAAATTGTCTACGATATTGAATACGTCAGTCGATTTGATTCGTTTGACACAGTACAAAAAGGTATGTTCAGTTCAGTACCAGTTCAGGACCCAGGGAAGAGATCCTTTGGTAATGCAGTGTTTCTTTATGTTCATCGAATCTTCTACAGTTTGCAGACTTGTGCAGGTTGGTGTTCAGGCTATTTTTAGTCCAACCGACTCTGTTTTGGCAACTCATATAAATTCTATATGTGACGCCCTGGATATTCCAGATATAGGTCGTTCCACCCACGACTTTTCCATTAACGTTCATCCATCACAACAATATGTTAACAATGCATTCATCGATGTTATACGCTATCTGAATTGGACTAGGTTCGGCATTTTGTATGAAAAAGATTATGGTAAGTTCGTTGTTTTGTATTCAAATTATATGTTCATTTGCCTCCATTCTGCCACATTCTGCTCGCCCATTAATAAGATATTCTACGATTATTTTCTGATAATATGGTTTGTTGACATTTTCTGTTGGCTCTCTGTTTGATGGGATGCTTTTTCTTGCTTTAAAATCGCATCTGCTTGATATATATATATATGTATATATATTATATTTGTATCTGCAGGAATTATTAATTTACACCAGCTTTCACGCTCCATTCAAGCGGAAGTGCACATGCGAAAAGTATCCCAAGCATCGTACCTGTCTGTACTGAACGAGTTTAAGAACAAAGAGATACATAACATAATAATTGATATAAACTCGGACGGCATTACAGCGTTGCTGAAAAATGTGAGTTAGGTGCTTCCTCTAACATTGGGTAATTGGAAAATTCATTCCTTTCATGCGAGCTTATAGATTCTACAACAGCAGATGAATGAGTATAAATACCACTACTTTTTCACAAGCTTCGACCTGGAAACCTTTGATTTGGAAGACTTTAAGTATAATTTTGTTAACATAACATCGTTTCGCCTGGTCGATATCGGTGATGTAGCTGTGAAGGAAATTTTGAAGGATCTTGAGTTCTTTGGTCGGACAATTTTCCAAGAATCCGATGCAAACTTGTATTTACGAAAAGCTGTAACGATTGAGGTAAGTTGCGCATTAAGTACGCTAACGAGGATATCTCATCAGACATTTACCAACCTTGTGGGGTGCTTCGCAGACGGAACCGGCACTAATGTATGATTCGGTTTATGTGTTTGCTATTGGACTGCAGACGTTGGAGCAGTCACATACGTTGTATCTATCGAATTTGACATGTGACGATGAAATTCCGTGGAATGGGGGCTTAAGCTTGATTAATTATATAAATGCGGTTCGTATAACACAATATAATGATTCGCAGATTGAGCGGCATTCAGTAAATGCTGGAAAGTTGAAATATGTAAAAGGCAATAGATTTACCCTACAGGTTGAATGGAAAGGTCTGACTGGTCCTATTCAATTTAAAGAAGGTCAGCGTGTTCAGTTCAAGTTGGACCTAATAAAACTGAAGCAACACTCCATTGTTAAAGTTGGAGAGTGGACACCCCAGGGTTATCTCAATATAACCGAGCCTTCAGTGTTCTTTGATTCCGGATCAATGAATGTCACACTGGTAGTAATAACGATACTGGTCTGTAAATAATTTAATTTGTATACACTTATGTACTCGTATTTTCACGGTCTTACTGATGAATCTATGTATATGTACATGCATACAATAAGCAAAATTTTAGGAAACGCCATACGTAATGATGCATTATGGGAAAAATTTTACGGGAAATGAAAGATTCTACGGATTTTGTGTCGATATTTTGGAAACGATTTCACACGAGGTTGGTTTTGATTACATACTAGATCTAGTACCCGATAGAAAGTACGGTGCCAAGGATCCCGAAACCGGAGAATGGAATGGAATGGTTGCACAGCTAATGAAATATGTTCGTTAACACATGAAATTCCATCGCCTGATTGTTCTCTATCTAACTAACGAATTTTAGAAGGCTGATTTGGCTGTCGGCTCTATGACTATTACATATGCAAGGGAAAGCGTTATTGATTTCACAAAACCGTTTATGAATCTTGGAATCAGCATATTATTTAAGGTATACGAATTCTTTTTCCTCATAAGCATTATCGATTTGATGAACTCGTCGATTTTATTATTGAACTTTGGCAGGTACCCGAATCAGATCCAACCAGATTGTTCTCTTTTATGAATCCTCTGGCAATAGAAATCTGGATATATGTTTTGATTGCGTATTTTCTTGTGTCAATTAGTATATATATTGTGGGAAAACTTTCTCCTATCGAATGGCACTGTATTCACCCCTGTGACTTGGATAACATTACGATTGGCAATCAGTTTACAATGTCTGACAGCTTCTGGTTCACTATCGGAACATTAATGCAACAGTCATCAGATATATATCCGAGGGCAACGTCAACACGTATAATTAGCAGCATTTGGGGATTTTTCTCACTGATTATTGTGGCATCATATACTGCCAATTTGGCCGCATTTTTAACTACCGAACGAATGATAAACCCCATTGAGAACGCCGACGATTTGGCAACTCAGACTGAAATTTCTTACGGCACATTGGAGAGTGGCTCTACGATGACATTCTTTCGGGTATGATATGCACCTATTTTTGCATATAAGAGCGCCACACTAAAACTTCCGATTTAAAAACTGCCCAAAAGAATAGGATTCTATGATTGAAACTTACAAGAAAATGTGGAGAAGCATGGATAACAAGAAGCAATCGGCATTCACTACTACGTATGAAGACGGCATAAGGAGAGTCAATCAGGGCAATTACGCATTTTTAATGGAGTCCACAATGCTTGATTATATTGTGCAGCGCGACTGTAACTTGACCCAAATAGGGGGACTACTGGATACAAAAGGTTTGAAAATTTCACATTCACGACCACAATGCATTCACAATTTTAGCTTTTTTTATATCGTTAAGGATATGGCATCGCCACACCTAAGGGTTCGCCATGGCGAGACAAGATATCTTTGGCGATATTAGAGCTCCAGGAGAAGGGAGACATTCAAATGCTATACGACAAGTGGTGGAAAAACACTGATGAGACGTGTACTAGGAGGAGCACCAGCAAACAATCAAAGGCCAATGCATTAGGGCTAGAAAGTATAGGTACATATGTATATATTTATGATATGCCCCCTTAACTCCCCCTGGGTACGTCCTTGCCTAAAATATTTTTTAGTTTTATTATTGTTTTTTATTATATTTCACAGGTGGTGTATTTGTGGTCCTAATGGCTGGGATTATTGTCGCAGTTATTGTTGCGTTTTTTGAGTTTTGGTTTAATTTTCAATGCAATGAAAACGCCAAATCACTGCAGAAAAATATCTGCCACTTCGCTGAAGAAGCACATACGGATAGCGAATGTGTTTACATACCACCCAAGCGCTCTGTCTGGATCGAAATGTTTGAGGAACTTCGCTATGCTTCGTGGTGCATGAACAAACAAAAAAAACCAGAGCTTACTCAGATATGTAACGAATGTCAGTTTAATCATGGAGCGATGGATTAGTATTAACCTTTAATTAAATGAATTACTACGAATGTAATTTATTTAATATATTTACTAATACTAAGAAATTAACATCGTTTTTATCATAATTATTATAACTACAATTTGCATAGTTTGATTGATAAATGCGAGACCAAAGCTTCATACCATTGCCAATTGTACGTCCCTATTATATTAATACCACAATGTTCCCCCAATTTACATGTACAACATGCACGAAATAAATACGAAAGGCAATACGATTGAAAACCACTTATAAATACATGTAAGTACAATGTACATATGCATTTGTGTATATTATATAGCTTACATATGTAGGAACATTGATCTGTAAGAGTATTAAAAGCTTCGGAAAGTAGCCATTCGTTAATTTTAACCCTGTAAAAAGAACTGCATTGTTTGTATGTTTATACATACACTACCATACATGTGTACATATGTATGTATGTATTCTTCTATTGTATATATATTTGGTTATTCATCAATTCACAGTGCGCATGATCTAGCTCATATTTAATGTGGGTATTAGGAACCAAAATAAAGTCTTGCACTCGAAACAACACGGTCTTAAAAGTAGAAATAAAAGTTGTTATCATTTGTACAAATAAAAAATCAGAAAACCATTTGATCGTGTTGCTTACGCTGAACTACAGTCAAAGTTCCTGTAAATAAAAAAGTATAAAAACTACGATATACATTCAATACATTACATAGCAAGTCAATATATTAACAAGCAATGGGAAATAAGTCGTAAGAACATTGCTCTGCTACTGTGATACAAGTTTTTTCTGGGCATTTCCTTTTCTATTACAAAAGAATAAAACTTTCAGCCCTATCCGTATCCTCTATGTACTATATGTACATATATATGTATATGTACGCATGCACATGTATACTTCTACTTATGTATGTATGTATTCGCTGAATATATTTAAATTTTGACCAGCTGTTTGAAGAATATACAACGTATATAAATAAAAAGTCATGACCGAATATCAGCCGAATCGATAAAGCTGTGACCGCCTTCTGGCCGTCAGAGCATCTGTCCACCTGTCTGTGTTTATGAAAACTAGACGCAAATTTTGAAGCTTCAATTTGTACAGACAATTATTTTTACTGCAAGATGTATTAATATATATTCATCAGTCGGAACCGAATCACACCCTGTATCATATAGTTGCCAAAGTACGATCGGTTGGAAAACAGCCGAGAAGTTGTGCGTTTCCATAATGCAATGCAAATTAAACTAATTATTTTTATCTTTTTCTAGATGAGGACTTCTTAACAATGATTACACGATATCGATTTCTACACCGGCATATAGCCATAGGAGCTCTCTATTTGCTTTTGACGATAACTGTTCTTGGCCTCATCTATGTCCTGTCAATCTTTAACAGCACTGAATTACCATTTATGGTTAAATCTCCATCATTGCCAGTGCAGAGTTCTAAAAATCAGCAAAAGTCTATTATAAATATCGATGATAAAGAAAATAAGCGTGTCTCTAGTAATGGCCAAACAACACCACTCCTCCCGCTTACCAGTAACGAAACTAGTGATGATCAGCAACATATATACATCGACGATGTTTATAAGCCGGAAAAAGCGGTTAGGTCGTTTAAGTTGGAATACTTTTCTACTCGTTCGTCTAAATTCACAGCAAATGGGGGACAGGGGCATCATGAACTGTCCCAATTAACCTTAGAATTAGGTTCCGGAACACCAACACGTATTGATAAATTTAATGAGCTCGACAGATCAAGAGACACGTACGTTGATAACGAAGAAGCAAGTGGATCATCAATATCTGATGATACAGATATAAACGTTTCTTTTGATTTAGACACAAAAAAGTTCATAAAACGCATAAACTTACGATTATTGAAAAAAGCTGCGTCAAATATGACCGCGGGAAGTGCAAAGGGAAGAGAGCACGACAGTCTTTTAAAACAGAGATCGGACAATGGCAAGATGCCTAAGAAGGGAGCATATAAAAATAAAAAAAAAATTGAATTGCCAACTAAACAAAGGGATCTTGGGAGCACAAAGCCAGTGGGACGCTTATTGATCAGAGATTACCGAAAACAGGAACGTCGCATCATCAGCAACGAGAAGGAGAGTGCAGATCGATCCCGAAAGCTTTTATTGTGCGAAAAAGAAACTGAATCTGGAATTGAAGTGGAAAATGAGCTATGCCGAATGCTATTTAAAGAATCCTAAATAATTGTATGTCCTTGTACATATGTGTGCCCATTCGACTGTAAGACGCCGATATTGTAGTTTAGATTGAAATCACGATAAAATATTTAGTCAAGGCAAATAAAGCTAACTGAGGGTTGAGATCTTGGTAATGAAATGACTTTTGTATTTAAAAAATAAACTTTTAGCGGGTGAAACGGAATCCGATTAGGCTATTTGCTATTTGCCATGATTTTGCCCTAGCTCCAGGGCAACCTTCTTATGTTCGTTAGGTGGATTCAGTGTCAGAGGCAGAGTTGAAGATAATAGAGCAATATGAGATAAAGCGGCTGTCACGAAACCTCCAATCCACCTCATCCTACTTGGTAAAACAAAAAAAGCAAAAAAGAGGAGAAGGATGTGGCGGACGGATGCTTTGTATTAGGTTAGGTTAGGTTAACCCGGACGGCCCTCAGCGGGGCCACGCATAGACCAATCTGGCCCTTAGTTATCCGGATAGGGGGGGTGTATGAACCGTCGCGGGAGTGTTTAGGTGGTTTTAAAGTCACCGAGAATCGAGGTGTTTTTAGCATAGGCCAGCAGTTCCTGTGGCGTCCTTTTGGAGGCATCTTCCAGTGATGCCAGCACTGGGGCGCCCAGGTATCTCCTCCTTGCCCTTGAGAGAGACGGACAGTAGCAGATGAGATGTTCCAGGGTTTCGATAGCCCCAGGTTCATCACATTTCCTACAACTGTCTCTGTTGGTGATGCCTAGCTTAGCTGCATGTGCAGCAGCCAGACAGTGACCTGTAAGTATTCCCACTAGCAATCTACAGTCCTTTCGTGGTAGGTGCAGTAGGTAGTGGCTAAGTTTCTCGTTGCGTTCCTTGCACATTATCTTCGAGGTTCTGCAGGTGGTGGTACTGTTCCACCTGCTATCAGTCTGTGTTCTAGCCTGCTTCTCTAGATCGCATTGCAGCGTTCTAAGGGAGACAGGCACGTTCTCGGTCCTCCTATTCTCCAGCCCGACGCCTTCCTTAGCTAGTACGTCCGCCGCTTCGTTTCCTTCGATACCCTGGTGGCTGGGAACCCAATAGATCCGCACTGTCTTTGTCGTGCTTAGGATGTCTAATGCCTCCCTGCTCGCCAAGACACTTCTGGAACTGACCGCGGACGACTGCATGGATCTTATCGCCGCTTGGCTGTCGACGAATAGGTTGACCGCATCGTGTGCTCGTTCTGTTAGGAGAGCGACCTCCGCTGCTTTCCCGATGGCAAAAACTTCTGCCTGGAATATGCTGCATTGGTCCGGTAGCTTATACGACAGCCTTATCTCAGGGTCTGTACAGTATAGGCCCGATCCTACTCCTCCGTCCATCTTGCAGCCGTCTGTGTATATATTGAGGTGCTCAGTTTGGTCCCTTCCAATTTTCCAGTCTTCAGGTCCCAAAGATGTGGTTGTTTTGACGTCAAGGCAAGTTTGGGGGGTCATGTAATCAGTTGATCTGGTCATGTCCCTGCCAATTGAACTGTGCCCGTATCCTTGTATCGATAGGTTTCCTGATGCTATAAGGCGTTTTGCTGCCTTTCCTGCAATCAGGCGAGCGTGAATGTTCAAGGGGTCGATTCCGAGTACAGTTTCGAGTGCTTTTGTTGGGGTTGACCTCAGCGCCCCTGTAATACAGAGCAGAGCCTGTCGCTGAGTCTTTTCCATAAGCTTATGGTATGTCTTCTTTTCAGTAGCCTGCCACTCCATACAGCAGAGTTGGTCGCACCACCGAGATGTAGATCCAGTGCATTAGAGCAGGTGACAGGCCACATGTGCTGCTGAGCATCTTCTTGGATGCATAAAGCGCAATGGTAGCCTTCTTCACCCTTTCCACTACATTGGGCCTCCATGCCAGCTTGCTGTCCAGTACTGTGCCTAGGTATTTGACCTGTGATTTTGGAGTCAGCCTAGTTTGGTCAATTTGTATTGCTTTGTATTGCGGACCAGTATTTTTCTCATATTGTACCTTCAGGTGAAATATAAAAGCATGAACATTAGGGTAGAGTGACACTGGTAAAAAAAAAATACAATTTTTTGTAGCTTCTGTATTTTTATACTCGATACTCAAAATGAGTATTGGGGTATATTAGATTTGTGGTGAAAATGGATGTGTGTAACGTCCAGAAGGAATCGTTTCCGACCCCATAAAGTAAAGGGGTATGTAGAGTTGCGGTCTCCGCAGAAACTCACAACGTTCCCCCTCGTTTTTTATGAAGCCATCAATTAACGAGGGGGAATGTTGTGAGTTTCTGCGGAGACCGCAACTCTACATTTATACCAAAAACTAAGTCAGTATGGCTCTCCTCCGGCAGCTAATATTAAACGACACGACAAAGAGTGCGTGCGAGAGAGACAGCGTGACGTCGGGCGCTGCGTAGCCACTGCAAATTGATTTGTTCCTTTTGGCTATAAAAATGATCCGATCTGATTCAGCAACCGGATAGATATAGTAATTTTCTATGATTCTGCGTTTTTTGTTTTCTCGAATCTTCAATATTGTGGATGCCACAGATTTTCGTCCTTTGTGGGAGCGGACGGGGGTGGGCTGAAATTTTGAGATATAAGTTTTTTAATAAGATCTAACAGGAGTGTGGATACCAAATTTGGTTACTATCCATAATAGCCTCTGAGATGTATGGATTTTTGTCCTTTGCGGGGGCGGAAGGGGGTGTGGCGAAATTTTGAAACAAAACGGTCAAGGTCCGATATCACAGGAGTGTGGATACCAAATTTGGTTGCTCGAGCTCTTATAGTCTCTGAGATCCTTGAACTCACATTTTGCAATAGGCAAAGCCGAACATGAAACCTGTGCGTTAGAGAGAGACAGAGCGAGAGAGAATGAAATTGTTTTCTTGATTCTGGCTATAATAATTATACGATTCCGTTCAGATTCAGATTTGTATTCTAGAAGATCTTTGAAATTGTGGATGCCACAGATTTTCGCCTTTTGTGGAGGCGGAAGTGGGCGGGGCAAAGTTTTGAAATATTCTTGTAACAGTGATATATCACAGAAGTCCGGATATAAAATGTCGTTGCTCCAGCTCTTATAATCTTTGAACACTAGGCGCTAATAAGGACAGACAGACGGGCAGACGGACAGACAGACAGGGCTCAATCGACTCGGCTATTGATGCTGATCAAGAATATATATACTTTATTAGGTCGGAAACGATTCCTTCTACACACATCCATTTTCACCACAAATCTAATATACCCCTATACTTCGGGGCCACCAACCCCTGACTGTTTTGGAGTCAAAATTGGTAGTGTCCTTCTGGCACGAAGCCTGACCGGAGGCTTTATTCTGGTACCACGGGAGCCAGGGCCCGCGGAACTCGTCTCCGTCCTGGCTATTGGTTGCGGCCCCCCTTGGGGAGCTTCGTGGTGGTTGTGGTTAACACTCAAGCGAGTAGAGCTTGGGCTCGACGTGGAGCTTGCGTTATACAACCTGGTGCTGTGACCCACAGATCAGCAGAGGTTTAGATAGCCTCGCTCCACACCAGGGAGGAAGACATGACCAAAACAGATTGTCTTCAACTGGTACCGGATGAACCGGGGCGCTGATTGACGCTTAAATTAATCCTGTGCTTGGCACCGTGAGATAAAGCCAATACGGCAGGTGCTCACGTAAAACACATTGACTTTAATACCCCTATACTCATTTCGAGTATCGGGTATAAAAAGGGCTTACAATATATCAAGCTTCTATCACTTCCTCTTGAGAATCCGCATGAAGATAGTTTGAAATGTCATACTCCAAAATACGTTTATTTCTCCAACTGAAGTTTTGTTATGTGCAGGCAGCAGCCAAAATAATAAATAATATTTTCGAGGTTTTGGAAGAATCATATAAATATCGTTCTTCTCTTGTGACAACTGGATGTAATGGAACTGCTATGAATTACCACCCTCGCCATTAGTTTAAAAATTAAAAATCTTTGAGAGATGATATGGAGCAATGTTTTTGGAACCACACAAAGAAATTCCTTTTTGGCACATCCAAAAAATATGTTATTGTCCATGCTACAAGTTGATGCGTATTCGAAAGATACTGAAGGCGCAAGAGGAAGCAAAAGTAATGAAAATCATAATTTTCCAGAGCTTAAATTTCATTCGTAGGTGTATAGATTGTATTTGAAAGTAATTTCTTACAATTTCAATCCTTGCCACACTCAAGCTGGGAAATGATGTGTCAAGCTTGTTTTAGAGGCTTCAATATCTGTCTGTGGACCAGCAGCTAGAGATGAGTTCATTCGTACCCGAATAAAATAAAGGAAGGAAATTGAGACAAAATATAAATTAAAAAAAAAAATAAAAAAAGAATATTCCGTACTTTAAATTAATTGTGTGAATTGCGTAGCCAGTGCAAATTTATTTGTGCCTCCTTGCTATAATAATAATCCGATGTGATCTAGACTCGGCATTCTAGAAGTTATGGCCATTCTCTACGATTGCATTTTTGGTGTTCTTGTATACATTTTTATGATAATAAATATTAAATGTATTTGTGCCAAATTTCAAATATCTTTAAAATTGTGGATGCCACAGATTTTCGTCCTTTATGGGGGCGGACGGACATACGGACAAACAGACATGGCTCTATCGACTCGGCTATTGATGCTGATCAAGAATATATATACTTTATGGGGTCGGAAAAGCTTCTTTCTGGGCGTTACACAGATCCAATTTCCCCACAAATCTAATATACTCTTTTTGAGTATCGTGTATAAAAATACATGAAGAACATTTTTATTGGCATGTCTCGTACTGAGTTGTTTCAAAAAATCAAAGTCTAATGGATAACCTTAAAATTATTTTTTAGGAAGTTGAAATTTGGCACAAATACATTTAATATTTATTATCATAAAAATGTATACAAAAAAAATTAATTAACAATTAACAACAACAAAAATTGTACTCCACCGTAACTTACTTAATGAAAATATAACGAGGGGGAACGTTGTGAGTTGCTGCGGACACCGCAACTCTACAGTTATACCCGATACTTAGTCAGTATGGCTCTCCTCCGGCAGACGCCGCTAATATTAAACGACACGACAAAGAGTGCGTGCGAGAGAGACAGAAAATCAGTCTGAGCGTGACGTCGGGCGCTGCGTAGCCAGTGCAAATTGATTTGTTCCTTTTGGCTATGAAAATGGTCTGATCTGATCCAGATTCAGCAATCTGATAGATATGATCATTATCTATGATTCTGCGTTTTTAGTTTTCTCGTATCCTCAATATTGTGGATGCAACAGATTTTCGTCTTTTGTGGGGGCGGAAGGGGGTGGGGCGAAATTTTGAGATATACGTTTTAAAGTGAGATCTAACAGGAGTGCGGATACCAAATTTGGTTACTCTAGCCTTAATAGTCTCTGAGATTTGTGAATATCCCCAGATTTTCATCCTTTGCGGGGGCGGAAGGGGGTGTGGCGAAATTTTGAAACAAACTCGTCTCGGTCCGATATATTAGGAGTGTGGATACCAAATTTGGTTGCTCTAGCTTTTGTAGTCTCTGAGATCTAGGCGCTAATGTTTTACTCTAAGCAAAGCCGCCTATGCTACTTGTGTGTTAGAGAGAGACAGGGCGAGAAAAAATGAAATTGTTTTCTTGATGCTGGCTATAGTAATAATACGATCCAATTCAGATTCCGCAGTCTTAAAGATATGGTCATTCTCTACAATTCTACGTTTTTGGTTTTCTCATATCTTCAAAATTGTGGATGCCACAGATTTTCGTCCTTTGTGGGGGCGGAAGTGGGCGGGGCGAAGTTTTGAAATATTTTTGTAGCAGTGACATATCACAGAAGTCTGGATCCAAAACATCGTTGCTCTAGCTCTTATAGTCTTTGAGCACTAGGCGCTGAAGGGGACGTATGCTGGCTCCTGTATCCGCACTCCTGTTAGATCTTACTATAAAACGTGTATCTCAAAATTTCACCCCACCCCCTTCCGCCCACACAAAGGACGAAAATCTGTTGCATCCACAATATTGCACATTCGAGAAAACTAAAAACGCAGAATCATAGATAATGACCATATTTTTCAGATTGCTGAATCTGGATTAGATCAGATCATTTTTATAGCCAATAGGAACAAATCAATTTGCAGTAGCCACGCAGCGCCCGACGTCACGCTCAGACTGATTTTCTGTCTCTCTCGCACGCACTCTTTGTCGTGTCGTTTAATATTAGCGGCGGCTGCCGGAGGAGAGCCATACTGACTTAGTATCGGGTATAACCGTAGAGTTGCGGTGTCCGCAGCAACTCACAACGTTCCCCCTCGTTTGTTTTAGGTTATACAGATTATTATTTTTTTGAACAGATTTTTAAGTCCAGGCAGCACCTCCGACCCCACAGAGTACTTACATACATATGTATGTATGTATATATGAATGTACTTATTCTTAATCGCGAGTAACATCCAATTCGATATATGTACATAGCTACTTTTGCCCTTTCAAATCTTTGATGAAAATATTTTTTTTGTCAGAAATGGCAGTTTCTTCGGCTTTCATATAGTGCTGCCAAATTAGATCAAAATCATTATATCATCCACATAGCTTCCATAGAAACGATCCGATCAGTCGGAAAATGAACAGATTATTGAATTTAAGTAGATAAGTAAACTTTTACAGTTTTCCAAGCCGAGTTTAAATGATATGATTTTTATATAAAATACCACATGACATGGTATACGGGTACAACATATGTATGTATGTATGTATGTACATTCCCCTGCTAACAAACGTCCGCTCATTATGTCTATGTATGGGCAAGCACATGGACATGGACAGGTACTAGTCCATATATACTATAATAAATTTTTTGAAATTATAGTGACAGACCAGAGCGATACGGCGGCTGTAATGTCGTTGATACTCTTATGCCCCAGATGGGTCAGTAAATTGCCTTGCATCGGTTTGTAGGGTAGGGGTTGCCGAGCACTGTGCAGCTTCGATTGTTGTACGCAGAGCATCATTTGATGCTTCAAATTGTGCTGGGCATCAAAATCGAGCTCAGACTGTACCCCTCCCTATACGCTACACTCGCACATACATATATGTATTTGAATGTGACTGATGCTAGAACCCTCTTCTTAAATCATTATTAAATTAAATTGTATGTAAAAATGACAACGCAGCCAGACTCGCTCAAAATCCGAGCTTCGCTTAAATTGGGTGCCATGCTCGTAACCATCCATCCATCCTGAGGCTGAGGCACAAACCAGAACATCGTTCAGATAGTCAGTTGGATGCAAGCAAGTGACCTGTTAGGGTGTCGTGGGTACAGGAAACTTAAACGGACCTACGAATTAAGATAAACACACAAACACAAAAAGTGCCTTTTTGTAGTCCTTCTTTCACTATACTATCTCGTCTATTGTTCGGATATTTAGTCACGTGTTCGCAGATCTAAAAATATATTTTTTATAAGGAGGAGTCGGTCCTGATCGATTACGAAATGTACACCAATTGCGAAAGCGATGGTGATGGGGGAGGAGATCGACGAAAGCACGAGGCTATTGAGATGTGTAAAGACCTCGCTACATCTTCAGAGTCGAACACCCCAGCAAATGCAACTACATCCAATCAGCAGCAGGTAAGTCAGTCATACACAGAAAACTTTATTGCAATCGGATCAGAATACATTTTTAAATTTTAAAAATCGTTTAAATAGTTCACACACACTACGGTATTACATAGGTATATTAAATTAATCCGCTTGCTATATATACCTTTTTATTTTTTAAATCTTTGTATTTTGGGTTTCCAAGTATGATTTTATTATGTTAATGCATATGTACATCTGTACTCTGTACTAACTCTATGGGGTTGGGTTTGAGCCTGAGAAAACAAAGTACATAAAAAATAACTACAAGTGGGGAAAAAAGGGAATTGTAATGGTTGTAATGCAAATGTTACCTTTAAAATTGCAGCTAGTTAAACTTGATCAATTACCGGAGCGAGGATCGTGGTCTTCAAAGCTTGACTTCATTCTCTCAGTGGTTGGACTAGCGATCGGCTTGGGAAACGTTTGGCGATTTCCTTATTTGTGCTATAAAAATGGAGGCGGCGCTTTCATATTGCCCTACTTCTTGACGTTGTTTCTAGCCGGAATCCCGATGTTCTTTATGGAGTTGGCTCTTGGACAAATGTTGACTATTGGTGGACTGGGAGTGTTCAAAATCGCTCCTATATTTAAAGGTATGAGGAAATTCGTATGACTTGCATTTCCCCTTTTTCCGGATCTCTAAATCACTATTATGCACTGGTCTTTGGACAAAATTTTAATGACCCATTAAAAGGTGATTTGCAAAAGAAATTTACGATAAGCGTAAAAGAATCATTCGATACGGATGACACGAACAGACTTAAATTTTCCGTGATGACAACGTTGCAATGTTGCGTACGAATACTCCAATGTTTTCTTCATTCTAACTATAATAGTGATCTGATCGAGGAACAGATTCTGCAGTCTGATAGACAGGATAATTCTGTACGTGTTTCGGGCTCCAATTGAGTGATTGGATCGGATTGGATCAGGTTACGGTTACTCTAGCTAAAGATCTGACACTGAAATGGGAGAGATAGGCATGGCTATTGAAAATAAAGAATACATAAATATAGTACATAAATATTGTATACCTTGTGGGTTCGAAAACGGGTCATACGTATGTAAATTTAAAACGTTCTTATGTTTCCACTTCTCTCCCGTGGCCCATTACTATTGCCTTACTATATAATGTACTCGTACATTACTATATTACATAATATTATTTATGATAATTATATATATATTTTTGTTTGATTATTATTATATTTATTGTTTTTGTATTTAAGGCATTGGATATGCTGCCGCCGTTATGTCTTGTTGGATGAATGTGTACTACATTGTTATTCTGGCTTGGGCGGTATTTTACTTTTTCATGTCAATGAGAGCGGGTATGTACCTTTTTCACGTTCACGATATTTCGAAATACAAAACAAAAATCGTCCATACAAAATAATCCATAACATGTAGATGTACCATGGAGGACATGCAACAATTGGTGGAATACCGTTAATTGTGTCAATCAATATGAGAGGAACAATTTACACTGTTGGGACAAAGTCATCAATGGTACCGCAAAGAAAATTTGCTCGGTGGCAGCGACTAATATTTCATCTACGGAACTCACAGATCCAGTCAAAGAGTTTTGGGAGTATGTAACAAATTACGTGGCTATTTTTTTCCACTTTACATTGTTCTTGAAAGATCTGAAAATCCCCCACCACCTGGGGATTAAGCTTGACGTTACGTTAGCACTAACATTCAGTTTTGCTTTGTTCTATGAACCGTTTCAGACGTCGTGCACTTCAAATATCACATGGCATTGAAGAGATCGGCAATATTCGGTGGGAATTGGCCGGAACTTTATTACTCGTTTGGATCCTGTGCTATTTTTGCATTTGGAAGGGAGTGAAATGGACGGGAAAAGTGGTCTACTTTACAGCCCTGTTCCCATATGTCTTGCTCACCGTTTTGTTAGTTCGTGGCATAACTTTACCAGGGGCTCTGGAAGGCATTAAGTTCTATATTATTCCAAACTTTTCTAAACTGTCTCAGTCAGAGGTAGGTATACCACGAGATAGGCACGAGCCAATTTTAATGTGAAATGTCTTTAAGGTGTGGATTGATGCTGTAACGCAGATCTTCTTCTCCTACGGGCTTGGCCTTGGTACACTTGTGGCCTTAGGCAGCTATAACAAATTCACGAATAATGTGTATAAGTAAGTGAAAAACATAAAAAGTAAATCGCTACCTATCCCCCAGTATTTATTTATACATCATGGCATTGTAGGGACGCGCTTATCGTCTGCACAGTTAATTCCAGCACGAGTATGTTCGCTGGATTCGTAATATTCTCAGTAATTGGATTTATGGCGCATGAACAACAGCGACCTGTGGCGGAGGTGGCAGCATCAGGTTTGTCATCGTTTTTAGGAAATTTGTTTACATACGACTATTCTATTATTTATTTAACAATAATAAAATAAATATATCTGTATGCTTTAAAAAATTCAACAGGTCCTGGCTTAGCTTTCCTAGTGTACCCATCGGCAGTTTTACAGCTGCCGGGCTCGCCAATGTGGTCTTGCCTCTTCTTCTTCATGCTTTTACTTATCGGTTTGGATTCTCAGTTCTGTACAATGGAGGGCTTTATTACAGCAATTATAGACGAATGGCCACAGCTGCTGCGAAAACGCAAAGAAATTTTTATTGCCATTGTGTGCGCACTGAGCTATTTAGTGGGCTTAACCTGTATAACGCAAGTAAGTTTTTTGATCAGGCAGTACGTCTATTTAAATACCTACTTGTTGTTTTGCTTTGTTTTTTTATTAGGGAGGCATGTATATTTTCCAAATATTAGATTCGTATGCAGTTAGTGGTTTTTGCTTGCTGTGGCTTATATTCTTTGAGTGCGTCTCAATATCCTGGTGCTATGGAGTCGATCGATTTTATGATGGTATTAAGGATATGATTGGATATTATCCCACAGTTTGGTGGAAGTTCTGCTGGTGCGTTACGACCCCGGCTATATGTTTGGTAAATATTACATCCATTGATAAGTATAACGGTAATGCGATATAGTAATTAACTCTTCCTTTCCTTCCGACAGGGTGTCTTTTTCTTTAACATCGTCCAATGGACTCCTATAAAATACCTGGACTACAACTATCCTTGGTGGGCTCATGCATTTGGTTGGTTTACTGCGTTGTCATCTATGCTGTATATACCAATATACATGATTTGGTTGTGGAAACGAACAGCTGGCGACTTGTGCGAGGTAAAAAAAAACAAAACAAATTTCTTGGAGCATCTTGTGTGAACAAGCAAAATTTTTATTAAACATAACATAATATTTTTACAGAAAATCCGCGCGATAGTACGAATCGACGAGGACATACCACGGTTACGCGAGAAAATGCAGAGAGAGGCTATTGCTAAGGAGATTGAATTTAATTCATTATAGACATAGTTAAGTTACCTCCTAAAGTATTAAGGCACTCTTCGTTGATACTATTGTAATCGAATCGTTGTTTTCGCTGCGGACCAACACTCCTTATCCGGGGATGGGATGGAGTTACACTATGCACTGGGCCGTTGCCGTTACTATGTCATGCTATAATTACTCCCACGATGGTGTAACTTTAAAATAGTTTAGAGAATACATATAATATTAAGCTGATTCGAGTTCTAAAATGACTTTTAGTGTGTTTCGTGTGGTACTTACTCATAAGTAGAAAGCTGTATTTTCGAATTCTAAGAAAATTCAAATACTGAATATTCTTGCTCTGAAGCACTCACGTACAATGCCTTACGAGATATGTATTGTATCAAACATCAAAACTAAGTTATTTCATTTTCATAAGGAATAAATTGATTTTTTGTCTGTCACGGTGAAAGTTCTCATCTGTTAGTGTAGATGGCCTACACTGATATAATAATTATCCCCATGGAAATATGAATGCTTAACAATTCCGACATTAACAGAACAGAACAGTATAGGCTTTATGCTTTTAGATGAGATGTACCTTACAGTTGTTTTACAATACAGATGCAGATATACAGGCCAAACAGCCAATGTCGAAATTAGTGTCATCCTTAGACTTTATTAATATTGTTAATTTAATTTAAAATTACTCATACCATACAAGTAAGGGTACGAGTATTTAGCAATAGAGCAATGTTAATGGGATAGCAGACATGAAAACACATTTATGTATAATATGTCGATACCTACACCTACAAAAACATAACATACGAATGCCTTGGAAGTCCTTTAAATATTGTTGTGTAATTAACCTTAAAAATAACTATAAGTTGCTTGTCATGTCAAATAAATATATCAACGTAAATGAATATACGTATACGTACATTATACTATCAATTGGAAGAATGGAATCAATGGAAGAGTGAATAAGCAGCACATCGGGCCGCGCCTCTCACCTGCTCTAATGCACTGGACCTACATCTTGGTCGTGCGGCCAATTCTGCTTTATAGCTTGTCTTAAATCAAAATGCAATATAATAATAATAGAGAGACAAAAAATATTAAGTACATATGTATGGTTCATGCTTACATATCTTAACAAATAGCTAACCATCAGCGTTATGTACAACAATTAAATGTATTGTATACATATGGTATACACCATTATACACCAATGGACTGTAAAATATAAATATTGTACAAGAGGGGAGACGAATGTCAACATTTGCAGACTGGTAAGTAGCATGAATGAAAAGTGCTCGAGGCTTTTTGAATGAAAAATTCTATAGCAACATGACCCAACCGAGGGCTGATCTAAATGTACCGATGTCATCCATGAACTGTACATACATATGTATGTATGTGTGTATATTTTATTCGAATTCTTTTTGAATTTACTTATTAACGACAAGGTATTGTAATTTCTGTCTGAACACCTGTCCTGAATCTTTGAATCTCTACACTTTTTAACTATTTCCGATTAGAAACAGAAAATCAGCTGTTGCATTTCAATTCATCGTGGTTTTCTTTAGTACATGTCTTTTTTAATCGCTTACCGATTATACCTATGTATGTACAATAGGTATGTGTATTTAACATTATTCAGATGGATATGAGCTCGAAATGCAGTAGAAGGACCCTGGCTGCATCTGCCACTACGTTGTTACCAGTTAGATCAGTCAGTAGAACTATAAGTGAGTGTCATATCCATAAGCTTAAGTAATAAGTATACGCTGATGAAAAGATGTAGGTTGGTGGATTCACTAAATGGAAAGCATATATGTTTGTACATACGTATGCATATATGTACAAAACTTGCTTGTGTGCGTGTCTGAATCTCCAATCTCTTTTACGAGTATCTGTGTTGGCTCGTGTGGGTGTGTAAGTGCCAAGTTGTTTTTATACCCGATACTCAAAATAAGTATAGGGGTATATTAGACTTGTGGTGAAAATGGATGTGTGTAGAAGGAATCGTTTCCGATCCCATAAAGTATATATATTCTTGATCAGCATCAATAGCCGAGTCGATTGAGCCCTGTCTGTCTGTCCGTCTGCCCGTCTGTCTATCCTTATTAGCGCCTAGTGTTCAAAGATTATAAGAGCTGGAGCAACGACATTTTATATCCGGACTTCTGTGATATATCACTGTTACAAGAATATTTCAAAACTTTGCCCCGCCCACTTCCGCCTCCACAAAAGTCGAAAATCTCTGGCATCCACAATTTCAAAGATACGAGAAAACGCAGAATCGTAGTGGATGACTTTATCTTCTAGAATACAAATCTGAATCTGAACGGAATCGTATAATTATTATAGCCAGAATCAAGAAAACAATTTCATTCTCTCTCGCTCTGTCTCTCTCTAACGCACAGGTTTCATGTTCGGCTTTGCCTATTGCAAAATGTGAGTTCAAGGATCTCAGAGACTATAAGAGCTCGAGCAACCAAATTTGGTATCCACACTCCTGTGATATCGGACCTTGACCGTTTTGTTTCAAAATTTCGCCACACCCCCTTCCGCCCCCGCAAAGGACAAAAATCCATACATCTCAGAGGCTATTATGGATAGTAACCAAATTTGGTATCCACACTCCTGTTAGATCTTATTAAAAAACTTATATCTCAAAATTTCAGCCCACCCCCGTCCGCTCCCACAAAAGACGAAAATCTGTGGCATCCACAATATTGAAGATTCGAGAAAACTAAAAACGCACAATCATAGAGAATGACCATATCTATCAGATTGCTGAATCTGGATCAGATCGGATCGTTTTTATAGCCAAAAGGAACAAATCAATTTGCAGTGGCTACGCAGCGCTCGTCGACACGCACGCACTCTTTTTCTTTTAATGTAGCCATACTGACTATGTATCGGGTATAAATGTAGAGTAGCGGTCGCAGCAGCAACTCACAACGTTCCCCCTCGTTTATACTGTTGTTGAGTAAGCATTTGCTATCGGTTATTTTAGTCGACTAAGTGTTGACGCCCGAGCCGAACCATCCGAACAGGTTCCGCCGCCGCGACGCGCATTTGTTGATAAATGTGAAAGAGACAAAAATATGTACAACTTTCGATAAACTGTGATCATTCATCATTTATTTACTTATACTAAAACAACAGTTTTCTGTGTTGTTTTCCTGAATACATATGTTTATATGTACATGCATCCGAAATATCAACTCTTGAAACTGGAAGAAAACAGATGCTCTAGCAATGTGTGGAATGACGTGTGGAATGTGTGTTCTCGTAAATATGTATATATATGTACTGATATATACATAAATATGTATATGTGTGAATTTACATACTTAGAATTGATCAAATTTATGTCATTTTAATATGAGGCTCACTATGTGTACTGCGTAGAGAGTAGTAGTAGAGAGAGTATCATTATCATACACAGCAACTTGATGGCCATGTGGAATAAACATGATAATAGAGAGTAAACCCAATTTTCCGGCCAAATACCAAAAAGCACCAAAAAGGTGTAATCTGTATAAATGCGTTACCGTTTCCCGGGATACAAAGAATGGCTTTGAATTTCGTCACATGAGACGGTTACACCTATGTTATATATGGATTCTTTGCCACTGTTATTTTTGTTATACCACAAATAAAATAAGTGCCAAACGGCAACGGGCGGCATATACCTTCATATCAGCGTCGAGCATAAATCAAATTCGATCCAAGCTTGCTATTGTACATACTCGTACATTTCCCACTAAATTTCTAAAGTATTCGTTATACAATTTAACACAGGTATGGTTAGTCATTCTATTCCTATTGCCATTCCTGGTTCTTCAAGCCAATGGTCAAGGTATTTTTGGGCCAATGTCAAAATCAAATGTTAACGACAATCCCCATACGCTGCAAGAGTTCAGGCAACAGGATAGCGTAGAAATTGGCTATGACTATACGAGCCTGCAATTTCAAAGTTCAAACGGTAGAGCTCAGAGCCGGCAAAACAATCAACAACTACAAGAAACAACTCAAACCAAAAGTAAAAACATTAAAAATAACATAAATAATATATCTAATCAACAAAATAATATACAAAGCAGAGGAGGAGAGTCGTCGCTTAATGAAAGTTCAAATAAATATAGTCTGATTATTCTAAGCCACCCAGAGACCCAGTCGAATAACGTAAATAATTCAGCAATGGAAGTTAAGAAGAACAACAGTATTCCAATTCAAAATATCCGTCAAAGATACATAAGAAACACCGGGGAGGAAGCGGGGGCTCACAATTATAAAAACAATTATAATTACAAGCCACTGAACGGGAACCGGATTGATGAATCGAAACTTAAGCGACTGGTAATGAATGGTCTTGGATTGAAGAAGATACCAGATATGAGAAAGGTAGGAATATTTGTTATTTACATATGTATGTATTAATGCCTCTGATGTGTACTTGACGAGCGTATGTGTAATCGTGCAAGTAAACGAATGATTCAGCATGTACGAGTATGTATGTATTTAAAAATTTATTTAATTGAATTTTATTTTGTATTTATTTATATTTATAGGTGAACATAAGCCAAGTAGAATACTCAAGAAAATACGTTGAATACTTAGACCGCCTTAGAACCAGTCATGGAAGAGGAGTCAGTTATTTAAGTAACGAATCTGGAGAGTTGTCCCGAACGGATTTACACATATTAAGCATTGTAACTAATAGTTTTAACGACATAAGTGAGAAACGATGGCGTCATAAGCGATCTGTCAAAAACGGATTAAGACAAACAAAGAGAGGAAAATCGAATGAAAACATCCAATTCAACCCAAGGGATAAGACCAATATTCTCTTGCACTTTCCCCTGACAAACGTAAATGATGCAAACTTTCACCATGATAAAATTGACGAGGCTAATGTAAGGCTAATGCTGCTCTATAGTTCAGCCCTTGCAACCAATAGTGGACAACGGCAAGCAACTGGCAAAAGAAAATTCAATCGAAATTTCGGTAGTGCCAACAAAAACAACAAGAATTGTAATGCCGGCGATGTCACTGACTTTAACCCAGAGCAGCGTAACGAATCGAAAAGGCGAGGGCGTGTCCATAGCCGCAAATTGAATCTCAAAGTATATCAGCTTCTTTCTTCAAATAGACGAAGGTTACTTGCGTCCCGCAAAATTGAGTTCGAAAATATCCATTACGAGGAAACCCGCACCCAGTGGCTGGAATTTGATGTTACCAAAGCAGTTCGCGGTTGGTTAAACAAAACTCATGAAAATTTGGGCATAGAGATTCAATGCGATAGATGTAGGAGTATAGGAGCTCGCATATTAAGCGATGTCAGCTCGCCGACACCATTTAAATCTGCATCTGCCAAGTCAGCAGCTACGGACAGTGACCGGTTTCATCTTATGCCAGTCCTAAATATCATCGGTCACGGGAACATGCAAAGCCATCGTGAAGGTGACCTCGGGGTCGGAGTGCAGCATTTAGTGCTGACTAATAATAAAAGCGATAATTATTTTCATCATCGTTCGGACCAGGATATGGGTTGGCGTAGAGAAAAGTGGAATAATAGTTGCTATAAGGTGCACCAACGATGCTGTAGACACCAGTTAGATGTGGTCTTCAAGGAAATTAAGGGCTTTGAGTTCATATTACAACCAAAAATGTTTGATGCTGGTTACTGCCATGGCCGCTGTCCACCGCGCCACAACCCTGCCCATCACCATGCACTCTTGCAAAGTCTTATATGGCAACAAGATAGCAGTCGAGCGCCTCGTCCCTGCTGTGCCCCCTCAAAGCTTGAAGTCCTAGAAATATTGCATGTGGACGAAGAGCACACTGATAAGCTAAAGATTTCAACATGGAGTGACATGCAAGTTCTGGAATGTGCCTGTTCATAAATCAATTTAAATTTTTTTGAGACGTAAATTATCAATTTTTAAAAATTTGTATTGGTAACTTATGTGTTTTCCAATCAACACCTTTTTTGCAGCATTCAAATATATTAAAAAACAAGCCATTTATGGTAATAGCTTACAAGAATGTTTTAACTTAAGTTCAAACACCGTCCATGAGAGTAAGTACACAATTGTATTATTTTGATTTGGTTTTCTTTTCGAGTTCCTTTTAAAAATCACCCTTAGGTTAAGTAAGTATAATACTTTGCCCTCCAATATTTCAGTTATAAACGAAGGAGCCACACCCCGGAGTTGAATCTAGGCATCCTGCAAGAATACCGCGTTCTGGTCAGTCACTAACATAACAGCAGATTCTACCAAAAGCAGATACTGCTTTTAATGCAATTGCATTATTTTTTAAAAAGAATTGTATACAAATTTTCTCTTTTAATTCTTAACAATTTCTACAATTGTTGTTCTTACTATTTTATAAGTTGAGTACATTGAATGACTCGATGCCGTAGGCTCGTAAGAAGAAGACCACTCCTGTTTGAGACAACACAACGAGATCTGGAACAGAGCCCATTTGATAGAATTTTCACTTATGTGCCTCAAACAAATTTGTGACCGGCACAACATAGGCGGGAACACATTGGTGAAAAACATTGAGACAACCATAATATACTCTTAAACTCAATCAATAGGCATTTATAATTTTTTGAATCAATGAAATCAGGTTGATCTGATGCAGAGGAAACAACCTTGACAAAGTGTATTTTATTGCGAATCTTTTTATAATTATATATAAGTGATAAGTACTACCAATTACTTAAAAAATCGAAGCCTTGCGGAATTTGCACGGCTGGGGATAGAAGTTTAGCATTTTCTTCTTGAAAGAGCTCTTTGGATTCATTTTCATCAGACAAATCTGACAAGATACTATTTTTTGAGCCAAAATTGGACAAGAGTTTTGATTTTTCATCTGTATTAAAGCTACATCTTCCGTCATCATATCCATTCTCAATTAGTCGATCGTATTCATGCAAGGATATCACTCTCCTACATTTATTAATTTCTTCTGAAATACTGAGATCAGTTGTTTGCTGAGGGTGTATCAATTCCTTTTCGACTTTTAAAAGGATGATTTGATTGCACACATCTGTGGGATCAGAATCTTTATCAGCATAATCACTAAAAGCTGCTGGGATATTTATTTGTGATTTGGTTCGATAACTAAATGGGAAGGAATGCTCATCGCGGTAGTCACGGGTATTTTCATCGTGTAAAACTTTCAGACCCACGTTTTGATAAAAAAAGGTGTGCAGGTTTTTACCGTTAAAGCTATATATAACGTCGTTCATATGCCAGTGATGTTGGTCGCTTTTAGATATATTTTCTTTAGTTTCAGTTCGCAATTTCCGACTGTCGATGTTTTCTTTCGGTGAACATTCCGGCTTAGTCTTATTAAAGTACTTAATATATATTTCAGGTTTTATAAAATGATCGTTGACAATATTTTCCTGTTCTGACAAAGTTAACCCAAGCCATGTATCTGGGCTATAAGCGGACTTCGCCTGACTTATATCGCGGGTAATCTTTTCAGCCAGAGGACTTAGTTTAGAAAAATAAGACTGGATTCCTTGTAGCATAGCCATATTTTAAGTCTACAAAAATAGCAAAATATTATTAGTATTTGAATATTCATTTCGAATGTTTCTGTGTTGTTTACACAATATATAAACATATGTAAGCGTATCGTATTTTCTGCAAGCAATTCATAGTAAAAACCTTGATTTGCATCCCCTTTACCACCTTTTGATGTTGTATTCCTATGTACATAAATATGTCTTAGCTCTGTTAACGAGGTCCACTTTAAATGCGTTCTGTAAAACAAGGAGCAATCCCATTAAAAGCTGCTTCATCTCGACACAAAAATAACACGATGAAATATAATTCACAGATGTGTCTGTATAAAACGAGCACTTTTCTGAACAAATTTTTTCTTTATCTCAATTCGTAATCAACACAATTATAGGTAAATACCAGGAATAGCTTGCATCGAATGCTGTTGTGATATAATGTACATATGTATGTATTATGAAGAATAAAATTCTCAGAAACATCCATACCTGCATATGTATGCCGGCACGCCTCACACGTATATGTAAATTACAAATGTAAAAAAACAAAAGAAATATGTGTAGTGTATTAGGGTTGGGAGAAAATCGATAGTGATGGTTGAAAATTAGCCACATTACATGAAATTCTCGATTCCAAAGAATGTGTGAAAAGTAATTCGTACCTTGGGTTACAGGGAACGGTGAGAATTAAAAAAAAAAAAATATACAACAGATGAGCATAAAATTGCAAAGTTTTGATATGAATTGTGAAATTTTCACAATTTTAAATGACTAAATTGGCTATATTATTGCCTATGATAAAGCAATCCATATATATACAATAAAAGTTACCCTTTGGACTCTCTCAAATCTTGCAGCAGCTCTGTTTGGAAATTGGTTTGGCTTCGGCTGCTCGCAGTTTGCTTGAGTATCTCTAGCTTTGTTTCCTGGTGCTCATCCTGTAATTTCTGCTGCTCCTTCTGGACTTCAAGCATTTTCCGAACAATCTCCTCCAGATTTTCCAGCTTAATCCGCTTTGGTGCGGCGTCTTGGTTGCAGAAATAATACTAAAGCGGTCAAAAAATCCCACCGTTCCCCCGGGATGTGCTCAGTGTGCAGAGCCTAAATAGACTATTCACACTGACGACCATCCACCATCCATTTCGGGAATGGTCGGTAAGAAAACCAAAAAGGATGACATTTTGTGAGATCGCCTGAGACCAACTCGAAGAACAGAACGGCCGCCACAGAAAGAAGGATTAGCGCGACATGAGGCAGGAGAAGATGGTGCAGGACTTAATCAGCACCCAAAGGAAATACCAGAAAGACTTGTTAGAAGTCCTCTGCACACTGAACACACTCCAAGTGAACGGTGGGAAATTTTG
This sequence comes from Drosophila miranda, assembly GCF_003369915.1. NCBI lineage: Eukaryota > Metazoa > Arthropoda > Insecta > Diptera > Drosophilidae > Drosophila > Drosophila miranda. The sequence continues at coordinate 1,786,695 of NC_046678.1, forward strand.
ACAGATGTGAAACACCGATTCACACTGGTACCATTCACTAACGGTGAACCACCATCCATCAAAAAGCAGCTGATGAGCTTAAAATACCAAAGTTTTCGTCTGAATTGTGATATTTCAACAATTTTAATTGTTCTCTCTACTGACTCAGTAGTACTGAGATATTTTTGGAACGGCGAAGCCTAACGTTTTTACGGACTAGAATATTTATATTTATTACATATGTATATCATAAATAAATACTGACACCTTATATACGACAACAAAATCAATCCGTTCGCCATCACGGATGCACTGACAGACCTGGGGTTTGATTCCCGGACCTTATCGATCAGATGCCCCAATTCACGACCGTTGACACCACACTTGGGACGTCATGGTCCACTAGGTTTGTTAGCAGAGGCACACCGCAGGGTGGCTCTTCACTGGGAAGTACAAGATTCAGACACTGACTTCTCCAAAATTCTGTAGGGAAATGCTAGGTTTTAGAAATGGTCAACAGAAAGCTCGAGGAAACTGAGCATTGAGGATAGGGTAAAGTGGGCACCACCATCATACGACCATGCTCTATGGAGTGCCCAGCCGAATTTAACGCATGGCTGAGCTATGCATAGCTGGCGGGCTACGCACCACCCCAGGCGACGCCCTGGATACCATGCCCTTGTTCCTGTAGATCTCCCAAAATTACCAGAGAAGACAGATTTTTGTATTCCCAGAGATTACATCTCGACGTATATCCATACCCTCAGGTATGGGTGCCGTTTGGCTCGAGCAGGCTTCTAACGCTCCATATTTTAGAGCGAAGTCCAAGCCTTGTGCTTGCGCAAAGTTCTTTCGAATACTACACCCACTCTGGGCTACCTGAAGAATGCCGACCAATCGTGGACAACGTCCAGCAATGAGTCGCTAAATCTTCTCCTTAACACCCACTTTCCCGGCTGCGATAAAAACAGACCACACTACATCGCGGCTCCTTCCGTTGCCTCAAGTGATATCATGAACCTGCTAAGCTAGGAGAACATTTCCTGGGAAATAAAAAGCTTTAAACCATACAAGTCTGCGGGGCCAGATGGCATCATCCCTGCCCAACTGATTCACGCTGGACAAAAAGCCACTAATTGGCTTAAAAGGATATACGAAGGAATCTTCTCCCATGGATATATGCCGGAAACCTGTCTTCATACCAAAGTCGTCTTCATTCCCAAGGCAGGCAAGCCCTCGTACACTGCCCTCAAAGATTTCAGACCCATAAGTCTATCGTCTTTCCTTCTGAAGACGATGGAACGGCTTTTGGGGATGCATCTCACGGTGAATATTCCGCCTAGTCTAATCTCAGACTCCCAGCATGCCTATCGGAAGGGACGATCCACCGAAACGGCCCTACACACGATCACATCGATCATAGAAGCGTCCCTTAACTGTAAGGTGTACACCCTAGTAGCCTTCCTCGACATAGAAGGCGCCTTTAATAACATCCTCCCTACCGCCCTCACGGGTGCACTGACGGATCTGGGGGTTGACTCCCGGACGGTGAGCCTGATCGATCAGATGCAGGGCGGTTGAGGCATCACTGGGGACGTCAACGCCCAACAGATTTGTCAGCAGAGGCACCCCGCAGGGCGGAGTCCTCTCGCCCCTCCTATGGAACGTGGCAGTGAACGAACTGCTGCGAGAGATAGAGGGGGTGGCTGCCTGGTGTATGCGGACGATGTTGCCATAGCATTCTCCGGTAAATTTCCGCAGACGCTGTGTGAGTGCCTGACAAGCACACTCATGAAGATGTCAAAATGGGCAGACAAATGCGATCTAGGCGTCAACACGTCTAAAACGGAACTGGTACTTTTCACTAGGAAGTACAAAGTTCCGGCACTGATTCCCCCAAGACTATGTGGGAAAGTGCTAGTCTTCAGCAACAACGCCAAGTATCTTGGCCTAATTCTCGATAGAAAGCTCGACTGGAAATTGAGCATAAAGGATAGAGTAAAGAAGGCCACAGTGGCCTTCTATACTTGCAGGAAAGCCATCGGACTAAAATGGGGAATGACCCCCTATATAGTTCGGTGGCTTTACACCGCCATCATACGACCGATCATGCTCTATGGAGTGGTGGTATGGTGGCCAGCACTAGACAAAAGGACATGCCTCAATAAATTTAGCAGAGTTCAACGCATGACAGAGCTATGCATAAGCGGCGGGCCACGCACTACCCCAGGGGAAGTCCTGGATACTGTGCTGGACCTCCTCCCTGTAGATCTCATGGGCACTCGGGAATTCTGACGAGACTCCCGCAATTACCTGAGAGGACAGATTATTGTATCCCTAGTGATCAACTCTCGATGCCTTTCCAGGTATCAATCCCACCTAGGGAGGACTGGGAGATGGGCGAACCAGGACCCGCAAATGCGGTTCACTTCTACACTGATGGCTCAAAGTTAGACGGCCGCGTGGGAGGCGGAGTCTACTGCAGCGAGCTGAACATCAGTCATTGCTTCAGGCTCCCGGACCACTGCAGTGTGTTCCAAGCGGAGGTTGTAGCCATCAAGGAGGCCATTTCTATCGTCTCCAAACTCCTTCTAGACACGCACATAGTGGGCGTTTTCTCGGACAGCCAAGCAGATATTAAAGCTTTAGGCTCAATATCGTTGAACTCAGCGACTGTAAATGACTGCCGCAGGTCTCTGCACGAGATCGCAGAGTAGTTCCTTATTTGGGTCCCAGGCCACAGGGACATCAAGGGGAACGACGCCGCCGACGAGCTAGCCAGGCAGGGTACTACGATTCCTCTCCTATCGGAGAGGAAAGGTAGTGATGCCTCTGGCTACGTGCAGGCTCCTCACGCACGAATTGTTCGAGCAAAAAGCCAATAGGAGATAGCAGCAAACCGTTTCCTGTAAAGTCTCAAGATTGATATGGCCATATTGATCGAAGAAGCGCTCAGCCGAGCTGTATAGACTCAGCAGAGCACAGTGCTCTGCAGTTACTCGAGCCATTACGGGACACTGGCAGATCGGCACTCATGCCTCTAGACTGTCAATCCCTCATAACTTCTGCAGGCGTTGTCGCGACGAGGCAGAGGAGGAATCGGTCCCCCCTTCTTCTGCCACTGCCCGGCCCTTGAAAATCGTCGTCTCCGTATTCTCGGGGCCGCTTTCCTCGCGGACATTTCGGACCTGTCCGAAATCAAACCAGGGACCTTGTCCAAATTCATCCAAGCCTCCGGATGGGACTGCCCTTAATTTGCAACAGCTTGAGGCATTGAGAAGGGGCACACGCCCATGCGGCATCCCAACGGACCTTTTTACAGGTCCAAGTGAGCTTGGGGGGGGGGGGGGGTTTCATCACTCCCCCAGGCTACCGCCTGAACCTAACCTAACCTAACCTAACCAAACAAGCGATGAGAGCAAACTATCAGCTGTAGATACCATCAGATACACGCCTCCAGACTGTCAATCATTCACAATGACTTCTGCAGAAGTCTCGGTTGTTAAGTCGGTTCTCCACTTCTTCTGCTACTGCCAGGCACTAGCAGGGACTTTGGTTTCTCGGGGTTCCATTTCTCACCAAACCAAAGATGCTGTCGAAATACATTCAAGCCACCAGATGGGACCGCGCTTAAACAACAATAACAATACCCATAACGATATGGTGATACTCGTAGTTAACATGCTAGACACCGTATTGGAGTTAAAGGAACTTTATCGTCGTAAGCTCAATAAACTTAAACGTTGCTCTAGCGCATCAGCCATAACCTTTTTTCAGAAAATATTAAGAATCAGAGGAAGCTGATGGCATTAACCGTTATGAGTTGTTTTGACGCCAAGTCCGGATCGAGACCCTAGAGAATCGGAGGCGTCGATCAGAGTCATTGATGCACCAGTCTCGACGGCAACGAAAGCTTGCAGATGCTTTAATCCGTTACTCCGTGTAAAAAGAAGTCAACGCATATTTCCGAAAAATTTATTATATAACCATTTAGGGATACATTGCTATGTATATATATTTATTTTCATATATATTTCTCATATAAAGTTAAGGTTCTCGGCATTTATGTCTTGGTATGGTTACTAATCTGTAAAAAGAGTAAGCCGATTAAAGTCGATTTATGAAATGTACTTTTAAGATATTATATTTTTTCTCGAACACAATACGGATAATTTATAATATATATATTTTCTTTAAGGAGCAACTTACTTAACCTTATACTTAATATTTAAATATTTATATATTTATAGATATATATTTTTATATATAATATAAGTATGTTAAATATATCTTTCTGTTCTTTTTAAATTATTGATTTATATATTAATGTACCTTTCCCGTTTACATTTGTAAAATATTCGTTGTAAATATACTAACCGCCCTCTATTAGAAGTTTAATGTAAAACCTTATATACTGAGTAAAAAAATATTTTTTCGCAGTTTGGTTGTGTACGTACATATGTATGTATGTATAACCGTATAAAACTTGAAAATTAATTTTAGCTTCGGCCTAATAACAAAAAAAATAATATGAAAGGGAACTATTCGAATTTGGGTATAATTAAATATGAAACATGGAAGACTATCTTGGAAAAGTGTTGCAAACCTTAAGTACAAAAAGAAAAAAAAGCTATCGTCTTAAATCGGTGGCAGTAGATACTAAATCTGAATTTTGAAAATTATGTGAATTAGAGTTACATTTTCTTCTAGGAGGTAAACAGAAGCTTGTCTTTGATGAATTGAAACACTCGACTAGCAGTTCATTGGCAAGAGTAGCATAGTATCGTCGTCATATCAGACTTTAAGTCATTCTCCAGCTGTGACAAACAAAAAGGAATATTTTATTAATAAAATAAATAGAAAATCTATATTCTAATTTTAAACAGTTAACTGATTAGAACAAAAACAAATAAATATTGAAAAGAGGACTGAAACTTTTCTTTGTTGATGAACCAAAGATAAGATAAATTATATATATTTTCCAAAATGTACTTTGTATTTGGCCCAGTCATTTAAAAAATAATCCCCCACTATATTACTTTGATTCTATAGATAATTAATTCTGAAATACTGATCCTTCGTATTTATGGGAACGTACTGTACCTATGTCTTACATTAGTTTCATATCTTATGAAAAATATTATTATACGGCTTTTAAAATCATAGAAAATGTATGTATATATACACACATATATATATATATATATATATATATATATATATATATATATATATATAATATATATATACATACATATATATAGTTAAATATCCGCAACTCGATTTTAAGTTTTTTAAAAAAGACTTTTATTTTACAACTTAAATATCTTTATGTCACAAGATTTAAATGAATTCCCCGACTTGACTTTGGGTCTGCTTGTCTCAAACGGAACTGATCTCTCTGCTGCTGGCTAGTTTCCATGAGCCCTTCTCTTGGAACTCCCGACTCTGGCTTCGAGCGTTGCTTTCCTCGGCTGCATCTTCGTGTCGGTGGCGTACGTGCCTGGATCGATATTTGGGGATGCGTCGGCTTTGATGAAAGGCATCCACTGCTGGCGATCGGTGTTGCATTACATGACGGAGCTAGGAATGTGATACTCCTTGGTTTTATGTCTAGCTTTGATTGGTCCTCATGAGTGGCGTGATTCTAAAGAATCGATTTCTCGAGAGTGGCGTGATTCTAATGTTGATGAAACAATGTGGTCCATTGTTTATATTATGGGGGGCCCTAGCTTGGAGTATGGGAAGAAACAGTTATTGATTCTTGAGTGGGGTCCTGTTACTTGTGTGTATGGGGTGGATGAATTGTACATAAACATAATGTGTATGGGATGTGGGGAATTATGGATATGTCACTCCCCCAACGTTTGTTATTAGCCTGTCCCTAGGCGATTACCCTCGGGTATAGTGACGGGGTGTCAAGTGCGGTGGCTGAGGTTGGTTCCTCTTCAGCTTCTATTATAGGGTTAATACATTTAACCGTGACTCTTTTAGAAGTTTTCTTAAATACATAACTTAGTAGTACTAATATAATTATGACAAATGAAATTAGTAGACTTATTTGTAATAGGTTACTATATTTGGTGTATTGCATAATTATTTCATTAGTTTGGACATACGACAGTGGTTTTATTTTAGTTATGTTGTTGTTGACATAAACATTCTGGGCAAAATCTAACATTGTGTTTGATATTGTAAATTCATTTAATTGGATTGAACAGTTGTAGATTTTTATAATGGTATTTCCTTCCGCTATGATTTCTTGGTTTACACAATTCTGGTTTAGCGTTGTTTTTGGAAGATTCCATGTGATTAGTATATTGGGTTCAATAAAGTTTATTTGAAAGTTTTGAAAAGTTTTGGAATATGGACATTTAGTGGGAATTTGCATTAAAATTCCTTTTATACAATTGTCATTGGTTTTCAATCTAGTTTCTTTAACAAATACTTCTTCATTTTTTATGTAGTACTTGTCGTATGTCATATCTGTTAACATGTTATTTAATTCGTCTGGATACGGAACGATTTTATAGATTGGTACTTTTGTAATGTCTTTGGGAATGTTGGAAATTATTAGAATTTCGTTGGTATCGGATTTTAGCCATGGAGGTTTTTATATTTAGTATTTTCTCAGAATTTATTTGTTCCAGGTAGTCTTGTTTTAATAATTTTGGATTAAATATACCGAGCCTAGTTAATTGCATACCTAGTTCTATATCTTCGATATATTCTGTGAAATGTTGTAGATTGAATATCAAAATTTCTATTTGTTGATTCCTGTCTTTTTCTTCATTTAGTTTGTTTATAACGTTTATTCCGCTATTAACTGCATCTATTACCAAATTTAGTTCATTCATTTGAATGCTATGGCTGGCTAAATTTTCTATTTTTTGTTCCAAATCGACTTTATCTTCCTGATCTAGTGTTCCAAAGAGATATTTGTAGGCTGTTCCTACTATATTGATTAGGCCTCTTTTATTTCTTTTGGTTATTTTTAGCCCGTTCATTTCTCTTTGCAATTTGTCTACTAGATATTTTATTTGGATTATGTCCTGGAATTATTATATTTGCTTCTATTAGATTTCTTCTTTTTCTAGAATTTTGATTTATAATGAGTTATTTTCCTACCCCTATTCTTTTCTTCATAATGTTTTTCGTCTACCTGTCTAATTTCACCCGTCCTTTTGAAAGGATTTGTTACCTTAGACTTAACTAGAGGTGATAGTTTATAGCGGGTATCTACTTAATACTCTATGCGGTTTTTATTTAATTGAGTGATTTTATTCACTTTATTTAGTTGGGTGTCATAATCAGGTGAGCCTGCATAAATGAATATATCAGCTGGTGTCCTATTTGTGGTATTATGTTTGGTTTTATGATTATAAGTATAAAGAATAAATTCAAACTTCGTGAATCTATCTTCTGGGTTATCCTCGCTAGATATTATTCTTAATTTTTCATTTACTGTTTTATGAAATCTTTCTACGTCAGATATTCCATTTTTGCTGGAAGTGATCTCTATTTTGACGTTTTCCGCATTCAGCCATGCTTGCAATGCTGTGCACATAAAAGCTGAATCTTTATCGGCTTTGATTTCAATTGGTTTGCCCATCTCGTTAAAAACTTTCATGATGGCTCTTTTTGCTTCTAACCAGTCACGACTTTTTACTTCTACAAGAGTGGCAAACTTCGAGTATACGTCAATACATGATAGGAACTGTTGGTTACCAACCATATAGAAATCTATGACGTATTTCTCTCTAATGTTCAGTATTTCCGGTGTAGTTTCGAATGCCAACTTCGTATTTCTATGCTCTGTTTTGGCAATATTACAAGTAGGACATTCGTTTATGATGTTTTGGATTAGTTTTTGATAATCCGGGTAATAGTATTTTCCCCTAAACCAATTGACGGTTTTCTCTATCCCTGGATGGAGTAAGCCTTTATGATTCTTTAATATGGTTTCTTTAAATTCAGCGTAATTCTGAATATCTAGGAGTTTCGTGCTTGATTTAATAGCTTTGGTTATATTGTTAGAATTAATGATTTCTAAATAGGCTTTTTGGAATGGAGGAAAATCTATTTCGTTATGGAAATATAATGCGCTCTTTTTGGTGCATAGATATTCCTTTATTATATCCTTCGCTAAGGTGTTAGTCATTTCCTTATACGTGATCTTGATGATTAGCTTGTGAAAATAACGAATTGTTTCTACCTTATCTTCATTCATTATCTTATTTTCATTAATCTTTACCCTTGATAAGGCATCAGCTACATGATTTTCTTTGCCTGCTAGATATTTCATTTTAAAATCAAACTCATTCAGTTTTATTTTCCACCTTTGTAATTTCATATTTGGCTCCTTGAGGTTGTTCAACCAAATCAAGGGTTTATGATCGCTTTGTATCTCGAATGTTCTACCGAACAGGTATGAACGGAAATACTCGGTTGCCCATACGATCGCTAATAATTCCTTTTCGATGGCTGAATAGTTTATTTCATGTTCATTTAGGGTTCTGCTAGCGTAGCAGATCTGTTTGTGTTCTTGATACAAAACCGCTCCCAATGCTATGTTACTAGCGTCGGTTTTTACCGTGAACATTTTGTCAAAGTCTGGGAACGCAAGGATAGGGTCTGAGGTGATGAGTACTTTTAGTCTCTCAAATGCCTCGACGTACTTTTCTTCCTTGGGGTCTATGACAGCTCCTTTCTTTAGTTTGAGTGTCATGTGTTTTGCTATGTTTGCTAAATTAGGAATGAATTTCCTGTAGAACCCGCACAGACCTAAGAATGACTTTATTTGTTTAGTCGTTTCTGGTATTGGAAATTTGACAATGGCAGAGATTTTGCCTGGATTTGGTACTATTTCTTCAGTAGTGACTACATGACCTAGGAATTCAGTTTCCTTTTTCATGAATTCACATTTATCCATTTGTAGCTTCAAGTTGGCGTCTCTCAACTTTCCAAATACTCTCCTTAGTGACAACAAGTGTTCTTCCAATGAAGTGGTAAATATAATGATGTCATCTAAGTATACAAAGCAATCTTTGAAGATAACTCTTCTAGCAGATTGTTCATACATCTTTGGAAGGTAGCTGGGGCAGTGGTTAGCCCAAAGGGCATACGAGTGAACTCGTAATGTCCATGCTTAGTGGAGAACGCAGTTTTGGGGATTGAGCTAGGTTCCATGGGTATTTGATGGAAACCTTTTGCTAAATCGATTGTCGTAAAATACTGACATTTACCTAGTTTGTCTAGGATTTCATCCATTCGTGCAGTTGGGAATTTGTCCTTAACTGTTATTTCATTTAGACTTCTATAGTCTACTACCATTCGATATTTTTGCTTTCCTGAAGCATCTATCTTCTTCGGAATCATAGATATGGGCGAGCAATAAGGAGAATTCGACTTTCGAATTATTCCCTGCCTGATCATATCTTTGATTTGCTGGTTTACCTCCTGATCATGTATCTGGGCATATTTGTATGGTCGTCTGTAGACCGGGTCTTCATGTTGAGTTTTGATCACGTGCTTGATTGTACTTGTGAAAGTCAAATTGTCACCTTCTCTGCACTGCACATCCTTAAACTCATATAAGACCTTCTTTAACTCTTCCCTCTCTTCGTCGTTTAAGTGTTCCAATCTTAATTGATTACATTCCCTTAATTCACTGTCTAGAGCGGAAGCGAAGTATTGATCTCCCTCTGGAGATGGGTCAAGGCACTTAGGTGCGATCTTCTCTTCTTTTGTAGAGGGATCAGTGCACTTCTGTGCGGTCTTGCCGGCTTCAATAGCTTCTCCACTCTGAATGATTGGGTACGACCTAGCTCCTAGTGTTACAGTGTCATTTCTGTAATCGATGACGGCTTTACTTGCCATCAAGTATTCTCTTCCTAATAAAATATCATAATTTTCGGAAAAGTTATGTATGTAGAACTTTTGTTCGGACGGACATGTTTTGTTCGCATTCCTCATTATACTCTTAGTTAAACGGACAGGTCCATTGATGGTATGGACCGTAAGGTTATCGTCTTTTATCTCGGAATCTGTATAATTTTCTTTCATGATGTTGATCGATGATCCCGAGTCAGCGACACACCTTAATATTCTTTTATTAATGATAATGTTTATATAGGGTCCTCCTCGGTTTCTTCCGAGGCGGCTTGATGAAAATTTACGTCCATCTTCGTTTGGCCACTCTGGCTCTCCCTCCCTCTTTTAGTAGGTTGGTTGGGTCCACTCCCACTAGCTTGGTTTTGAGGTATTTGCTGATTGAATGGATTCTGAGCCCTACCTTGATTCAAGGAATTTTTGAACTCATTGTATAATCCAGGATTTTGGGAATTTTGATTTTGATTTGTTCGATTAGTCTGACCTGTTCCAGATGAACTCTGAGTTTGATTGTGATAGTTAGTAGTATTATAATTTGGATAATAGTTTCCAACATTCTTTCGATTTGACTGAGACGATTTCGATTGATCTTTATTCTTCTTGTGCTGCCTTCTTAAGATTAGACAATGTGGTAATATCTTTTCTTGCTAAGGTCATGAACATTCTGTCAGGAAGTTTTCGAGTAATGACATCTTTAATTGTGTTGTTCAAAGCGTTTTTATAAATGACATTATTTTCTGGTATGTTTTCTAAGTTTAGCTTATTGTTTATTAATAATGCTTTTATCTCTAATTCTTCTATAAACTTACGAAGACTGCCGTTGAATCTGGTGGTGTATAGTTGTCGTAACAGTTCTTCATATGGTGTGTGATTTTTGAACTCGTTGATCAGCGCCGTCTTCAGTTCGAGCCACGTGTTGGGTTGTATCATTTGCGATATGCGTTGTGCCTCTCCTGACAGTTGGATCTGGTCGCTCCAAATAGGATCCTTTGTTGGCGAAGATCTTCAGTTGGATATAATCCGCATACATATTCGATTCGTTTGATAAATGAGCTTAGCTGTCCAGATGACCCGTCATAGGCAGGTATTTGTCTGATCGACAGCAGTGCCTGGTTCAAGTGGATTTCGCTCAATGATAGTGGTGGTAACGCCATGTTGTTGGTGTTGATTGGGTTTTGTTTTGTTTTCAGTAGTTTTTAACTTTATTTTGGTTCACTTGCAAGTTTTTTGATTTTGTATTTAGTGTTTCACTGTTCTTGGTGGATCACTATCTCCGCTTACTTCAGCTCACTTAATTTTAGTTTTGCAAATCGTATGTGCTCGTAACACATAGGTTCTTTGGCGGATTTCACAATTTTATTAACGATTCCGGGATTGCGTGATCACAGTAATTAGAAATTACACAAGCTGACCATTACCGAAATATAGGAGTTAATTTTAAACGAAATCCTACCGACTGCGCCAGTTAAATATCCGCAACTCGATTTTAAGTTTTTTAAAAAAGACTTTTATTTTACAACTTAAATATCTTTATGTCACAAGATTTAAATGAATTCCCCGACTTGACTTTGGGTCTGCTTGTCTCAAACGGAACTGATCTCTCTGCTGCTGGCTAGTTTCCATGAGCCCTTCTCTTGGAACTCCCGACTCTGGCTTCGAGCGTTGCTTTCCTCGGCTGCATCTTCGTGTCGGTGGCGTACGTGCCTGGATCGATATTTGGGGATGCGTCGGCTTTGATGAAAGGCATCCACTGCTGGCGATCGGTGTTGCATTACATGACGGAGCTAGGAATGTGATACTCCTTGGTTTTATGTCTAGCTTTGATTGGTCCTCATGAGTGGCGTGATTCTAAAGAATCGATTTCTCGAGAGTGGCGTGATTCTAATGTTGATGAAACAATGTGGTCCATTGTTTATATTATGGGGGGCCCTAGCTTGGAGTATGGGAAGAAACAGTTATTATCTTGTTATCAGTTATCTTGTATGATTTAATAATAAATTAAATTGTTCTATTTAAATTTGATGTATTTGTAATAATGCTAAATGTATTTTTTGCGCGTTCAATAATTTTTATTTAGTCTCACTCGTTTGTATCTTTGACCTTTCAAATTTTTCTAAAATCAAATATAATAACTTGGAGAAAACAGCCTCTAGTAAGATAATGTGGACTAGATATATGTATTCCTACAATCTTGGGTAATCTTAAAATGTTCATACTTCATGTATGTATAACAAAAGTGTAGTTTTGAAACAGAACAGGAGTCAGAAAATGTATCTAATGTAACTTCTCTAATATACTGCGCAATAGACACTGTATTATCAATATTAAATATGATTGACTATAAATATATAAGTCTTTTTATTCACATTAATCGTAAGCTTTATATAGGTAGTTGTCTCATGTTGCTCATACATATTATTACATCATATTTATAAATAAATATAATTTGTATATGATATTTGTGTCTGACATTATCTATGTTTGCATATGTGCTGGTCTTAATATTTATGCCTATTTATCAGTCAAATTATTTTGTATTACTTCTTTTCTGTAAACTAGTGTCGTACATTCAGGGTTTAGACCCAATTTAATTTTGAAATTTTATTTTTTATAAATTTTTCTTTCTTTAGTGCGAGAATTGCCATTATCGCTTTATATTTGTGTCCTACATATGTATGTATGTATGTATTTATGTATATGTCGTTTAAAAATGTTACTAGAATATGATAACCATCAAAATCTATTTTTTATATTGTTAAAAAAAAATGTTTGAAACGTATTCTTTTTAAAACATACAAAATGCAATACAAAAATAGGACCTTATCATTTTTTTTTAAAGAGAATAAAAGAGGTTTTTCAACAACATACTGGTACCACTTTACCGTTCATTCAACAAAACCGCTGTGCAGAATTGAAAGGGACGAAAAAGCAATCTGACATTCTAAGTGATAGAAAACGAAAAAATTTAAATAAAATATTTTTTGTGTAAGTGCTAGCAACGCAGATGTATTAAAAAGGATACTGTCAATTTAGAAAACAAATTTCGGCATTGCATCAGATAGTTCTGATGATTAAGGTTCTGTAGTTACACATGTATGTTTGATACAAATGTATGCAGAAAATACAATATTAAGAAAAAACAAAATAATCGCTTTATATCGACTCAGCAGATGAGGTCTGTGCGTTGCAAGCTTCTGGTAAAAATCATAACAAATACATATGTCAAAAAGGGACGATTATTACTTTGAATGATTTCGTTTAAGTTAAATCAATAATCAACAAATCTAAAAAATATTCGAATAATTTTAGGAATTAACTTGGATTGTACCTGTAATGTGCCAGAAATTCATATTCGTAGAGGTGTAAGATTGTATGTACGGATGGAGGTTGTACATACTTTTTTTGACGGTCAGACACCAATAGTATAGCAGGATTT